>NC_139345.1:155549768-155864768 GCF_055883805.1 Amblyomma maculatum | reverse complement strand
AGCTCCTGCTTTGATCACACACGCAGCGTCATCCTTGATTCCTTCAAAGACAGATTTGACCACTTCAGAGTGCCGCGCATAATATACTCCTGGGTTTATTCACGTTCTTCATGCACTTTTTGGCGGCAGAGGAATATTCCACGTGCTGTGGAGCGGAAAACTGCAATTCTTGACGGAGATTTAAGAAACACCTGTTTTGTGCTAGATACTAACGCGTCCACTTGGGAAAAAGAGAGTCGTGCACATTCGACGACGGGATGAATTATATGAAAAACAAAGATCAGGCCAACCAAGTTGTATAAAAAGCGTTCCTCTCTTTCACATCTAGGATGCTCCATTCGTGACGAACAAAAGCACCTTCTCTATAGAAGCTTCAGCGATGAAGCGAAAAACAGCGCTATCGTCGAATTGCTCAGCTTTTCAAGATCATCTGCGGTGAGTAGAATTGCTCGCCCGGCTTTCTCTGAGTTCAATGTTCCGATGATGATGTTGGTCACATAACGTCCGCTGTAGTTGCCAGTGATTTCATGCCTGATTTTTGAAAGGGCATCCTTGTGGCACTCTTTCACGTATCTCGTACGAAGTGCTTGTTCATCTGGAACAAACCTGTTTGGTGTACAGCTAGAAGCAGTATGAGAGGGTGGTGGTGGAAATACTTATTGGGCTGTATGAGAGGAACATGGAAGCGCGCGGCCTCCACGAATTCCAA
This sequence comes from Amblyomma maculatum, assembly GCF_055883805.1. NCBI lineage: Eukaryota > Metazoa > Arthropoda > Arachnida > Ixodida > Ixodidae > Amblyomma > Amblyomma maculatum. The sequence continues at coordinate 155,864,059 of NC_139345.1, read as the reverse complement.
AGCGGTGCCACCGAAACTTGGTAAGAATCAGCGGTAAAGCCACATGCAAATTTAAGAAATCTTCATCGGCTGCTCTTTCCGAGCATGACCCCGGAGCCACCCATTCTCATTTTCTGTTGGTGGCAGCGCTTTGCGCAATTGGTAGCCAAGGCGCTCCCGTAGTTCCCTCCCACATTGCCTTTTGCAGAACGTTCGAAGATCACTGTTGGTTAGTTTCCATACCAAGATATCTGCCGCCAAAAAGGCAGCACAACTTTAGAAAATGACCTTTCCTTCGCTGTTTACCTATCGCTGAAAGCCTCTGCCAGTAGGAGCCAGATGAGATGTCCCCTCTTTCGTTCGCTTGAAATTTGCAATATTCGTTGGAAGCGATGTGTAGCGCTTCACTGCATCGCTTCGCACCTGGTGATAAAGTTTCGCACGCGTTGCTGAAAAGGCGCAGTTCCATGACTTGAAAAAATATCTTCAAGCTGCGAAACCGACTGCCTTCAACGAGCGTCTCTCGAATGGCTTTTCTTTCGTCTTGTCAATACGAAAAGAAATATGAGAGCACTGATCAAGCAAAGGTTTTGAGCCCACTCTGGTGAGTGTCGCCGCGCGTTCTGGAAGCGGAAGGCAAATGTGGGAGGCTAGGGTGAGTAAGCTGTAAGCGGCCGAGAGTCAATTGAGCGACGAGCGAGTAATGAGCGCGCGAGCATGGGGGTCTTATGCGCGTTGAAGAGACGGTCCCTGGCTGTACGGCACCGGTTCGGTTGCCGGGTTCCACTCAAGGAGGTTATATAACTGCTTTGTTACACTCTTAATCTTAGCTTGCTCGGAGAGAAAACTGACATTCTCACACAGCTGGTGTCTGGCGTCGCCTCTACGACGTCTCAAGTAGTCTTTCTCGCAGCGGAGTCTGCCGCTGCTTTTTATAGACTTGTCAGTTCAGAGGGAAAGAGAGAAACTTTGTGTCTGAACAAGCCGGGATGACTCAATCGTAGGTGGCGCGACAGATTCTCCTTCACCTCCAGGAGAGACAAGCCAAGCCGAGTGAGGAAGACGTGCTTCGCATACACTCAGCTAAAAAGCTGTTTTCCAGCGTTCATCTGCGCCTACGGGCCGAAAACCACCACAAAGATCCTGGTCATCACTCCGTGCAAGAGTTGAATTTGGCCATTCGGTGGATTATTTCCTCTTTCATCAGAATTTCACCGTCAAGATGGAAGAGCTAGCTAGACCTACCTCTCAGACCTAGCGTCGCTTACTCTACCCCACGTCGACGGACGCCGGCCCCTGTGGCGGCCCTCAGACTACCACTATGAAAAGCGTTGTTGACGGAGATGATATTAACCCCCCAGAATTCGAGAACGGTGAGTGGGAGACCGTTCTCAGCATGCACGACCGCATGAGGAAGAAAGACGCGAAACCCGCGTCGAGCTCCGTGAACGCCGGCGAGCACGGCGCCGGCGAGAAGTAATCTGTCATTCAGAAAAGTAGGCAAGATCCCAACATCCGCAAGAGGGCACCAATGCCGAAGCTCCCGGAGAGCGACTATAAAATAATCTTCAGGCCAAGAGGCTGGAATTTAAATGACTATGTGCCACGTCGCCTACTGCAGGCCACGTGCTCGTCAACGAGCGAGCACTTATGTGAACATTAAATCCATAGTTATAGACCAGAAGACCCTCGACATGGCGCCCTACATCGCGGCACCCGACGACGCTATTAAGGGCGTCGTATGCAACGCCTACGACATCGGAACTCCGGAGGAAGTCCGCCAAGGCTTTATCAAGCGGAACCCGAACATCGCCGTACTCAACGCAAGGAGAATTGGCAAGTCAAGATCTATCCTGGTCACCTTTGGAGAGGAAAGGCTCCCAAGACAAGTTTTCTACTGGGGATCAGTGTTCACCGTCTACCCGTACCGAGAGCGGGTGGAGACATGTTACAACTGTAGGAAGACGGGGCACAGGACGGATGTGTGCTACAAGCCACGGCTAGAGCGTTGCCGCAGATGCGGCGAAAGCCACCCGGAGTCAACGGATGGAGAACTACCGACGTGCAAGCCCGAATGCATTGTATGCGGGGGGATGGACAACACCGGCAGTAGGAATTGCAAGTATAGGCTGCTCAAGACACGGCCCCACAAACCCAAGAACGACCTAGGGCAACATGACTCTGTACACCAGCCACGATCGCGGGTCAACGACAACCACAAAGGCTACCGGGGTAGAAGTAGGTCGAACTCCTTTCCACCACTGCCGGGGACAGGAGACGGAGTCGTCGGCTCAGGTCCTGACCAAGTCAAAGGAAGGAGTCCAAGCAAGAAAGGAGACACAAGCCACAAAAAGCAAAAAGGTGAGCTAGCCAGTTAAGATCTCCCCTTGGGAAACGGCTCGAGAGAAGGAACTGTAGAACAACTCGCTAATAGGGACACAGAGCTTGAAACCATAAAGAAGGAATTGGCAGAAATGAAGAAACTTATTATTTATAACGCGAAAATGCAAGGGGTACTCGACAAGTCAGCTATTCAGAATTCACAAAGCACTATAGTCAATCGTCTCCATGTAATACTAACGAAATGGTACATAACGAAAAATCAATGGAGACGGACACCCGAGTTCCCGCGAAAAGACCTCTACCCAGAGAGGAAAACACAGAAGACAGCAAGCCCAAAAAGGTGGCAGAAAATTCGAATGAGGAAGCATCGACCCCGACTTACAGCAAGCTTAGGTTGGACGTGAATGTACTCATGAAGCGGGCAGCTGAGCTCAAGATGCCAGAATAGATGCAGTTTCGGCTAGGGTTGACAAACTAACCGAGCAGGTAGATAATCTTACGGCGGAATTCGTCATGGTCAGAGATCAAACAATGACTTGCTTCCAGCAAAATATGGAACGACTAACGACCATAGAAGCACGGCTTAATCCCCCGGTTGCCGGCAACGCCCTCCCTCAGCTGCCACCGCAGCAACAGTCCTAGGACATCATGGCCCCTCACCACCAAATTAAAATCTGGCAGTGGAACTGCAGAGGTTTCCACTCTAAGAGAGGGAACCTGCAGACAACATTCAAAAAATTGAAAACGCACCCGATGTAATCATGCTACAAGAGGCAAGCGGCACAGTAAAAGTAACCGGCTACGCCGCGTATACCCCGCTAGAATTACAAAGGGGCCATAAACCTAGGTCGTTCACTGCTACGTTAGTGCAGAGAAATTTGACAGCAATACAACACGAACTCGAAAACACGAGTGATGACTGTGTAACGATTGAACTAATCCCAAACACAAAGGGAGACAACAGTATCTTTATTCTGAATACGTACAACTCGCCCAAAAACCGAGGGGCAGGGCTGGCAGATCTTTTACGGAAAGCCATAAGACTAGCTGACAGGAAAGGGCTAATAATCACTGGGGACTTAAATGCCCCGCATCCGGCTTGGGGATATAGGATTACCTCCCCCAAAGGAAACAAACTATGGATGGAAATTCAACACTTCAGACTAACAATACTAAACAACCCACAAGACCTCACAAGGGTAGGCAACAGCATCAGTGTAGACACGTCCTCAGACTTGACGCTGGGCAGAGACCTTGAGGGCGAGAAGTGGTCAAACACCAGGACCCACCTTAGGTAGCGATCACTATATCATAGAGATTAGAACAGACCGCTGAAGGGATGCTGCACAAAAAGAAGCTGACAGATTGGGATACTCTTAGAAAAGTTAAGGACAGAACCGCTCCGAGGGGGATCGTGAATCTAAATCAATGGGTTGAACGACTCAAAAGTGATGTAAACACACACACTAAAGAGATCCCAACCGCCGGAAATGATATTACAGATTAGAGGTTGGCCCACATGTGGGAAGCCCACGAGAGCCTTACGAAAAGATGGAAAAGCAGAGGCGCAATATAAGGCTAAAGAAGAGAATATCTACACTTGAACGACAGATAGAAGAATACACGAACGAACTTCAGAGTCAACACTGGGGGCAGATTTGCGATGAATTGAATGGGAAACTTGGGTGTAAACTTGGCAACTTCTTCGCCGCTTGCTAGATCCAGGACAAACTAAGACCGCCGCTCAAGGACAGCTGAAAAGATTGGTTCATAAAAACCAGGGCACGGCTGAATATCTCATAGAGGAACGGAAGAGCAGATACCTTAATACGTGCAAAGGGGGTTCATCTGCACCATATCGAGGACCAGAGAACACAGAGCTAGATAGAGACATATCAATAGCGGAGGTATGGAGAGCAATGAGTCTGCTAAGAGCCACATCAGCAGCGGGAGCAGGTGGGGTCAGCAATAAAATGCTGAGAAACCTAGATTTAGTATCAGTTACGCACTCACAGACTTTCTTAATGGGGTATGGAAACGAGGTAGAATGCCTTCAGAATGGAAACATGCTAAAGTGGTCTTCATTCCGAAGCCTGGGAAGAAACTTGAAGTAGGCAACCTCAGGCCGATATCGCTAACATCGTGCCTAGGGAAGCTGATGGAGCATGTAATACTAAATCGACTTCAGGAGTATGCAGATGAAACAGAGGTATTTTCCGAAACGATGCTAGGTTTCAGGAGCAAACTGTCCACGCAGGATGTAATGATTCAACTCAAAGCAGACATAATTGACGCGCCCAATAAAGGGGGCACAAAAACTGTACTTGGCCTTGATCTACAGAAAGCCTTTGATAATGTCAAACACGAAGCCATATTAAATAATCTGGAGGAAATTGCCCCTGGCAAGAGGATTTACGATTACGTTAGGGATTTTCTAACCGAAAGAACAGCAGAAATAAGCCTTGAAGACATCAGGTCTGAAACAATTAAGCTAGGAGACAAGGGCACCCCACAGGGCTCAGTTCTTTCCCCTTTCTTCTTCAACGTTATAGAACCTCCCACCATTACTGTAAACTGTGAAAGGGGTGAAACATACGCTATATGCTGATGATGTCACGTTATGGACATGCACAGGCAACGATAGGGAAATAGAAGAAAATCTTCAACAGGCAATCGACATTGTTGAATAATATGCGGAATGGGCAGGGCTGAAATGCTCACCAAGCAAATCGGAACTCCTGGTAATCCGAGGAACAAAAAAACGCAATATCAACGCTGAAGACGTTTTGGTGGAATAAATGGCACACCGATAACCAGAGTGGACAAAATCAGGGTCTTCGGACTGATAATCCAAGACAATGGAAAGAACACAGAAATAATAAATCGACTTAAGTCAACAATTCACATGACAACCAGGTTGATAAGGCGAATAGCCAACAAAAGACGCGGGGTCAAAGAGAAAGGTTTGTATTGAATTGTTCAGGCTTTTGTAATAAGCAGATTAGTGTACACCATACCTTACCTCAAGCTAGAAAAGAACAAAATTGAAACGATCATCAGGCAGGCATATAAGGGACAAGGCGGGCAACGTCATCACGAATATGGATAAGATAGTCAAAGTAGCCGAGGAGTTCTATACAGACCTCTACAGTAGCCAAAGTAGTCAGGGCCGTAATGAGATTAGCGGTAGGGAAAAACAGTCAGATGTTCCACCAGTGACGAAGGACGAGGCCAAGAAAGCATTAGAAACTATGAAAAGGGGGAAATCAGCTGGAGAGGATCAGATAACTACAGATTTGCTGAAGGACGGGGGGGATATCGTGCTAGAAAAACTGGCCACCCTGTATACGCAGTGCCTGGTGTCATCGACGGTACCGGAACCATGGAAGAATGCAAACATTATCCTCATTCATAAGAAAGGGGACTCTAAGAACCTTAAAAATTACAGACCAATCAGCTTACTGTCTGTTACGTATAAGGTATTTACTAAGGTAATCGCTAATAGAATCAGGACAACCTTAGACTTCAATCAAGCAAAGGATCAAGCAGGGTTTCGGAAACGGTACTCTACTATCGATCATATCCATACCATCAATCAGGTGATAGAAAAATGCTCGGAATATAACCAGCCCTTATACATAGCATTTATTGATTACGAAAAAGCATTTGACTCAGTTGAAACCTCGGCGGTGATGCAGGCATTGCGAAATCGGGGTAGACGAGCCGTACGTGAAAGTGCTGGAAGATATATATTTATATATACAGTGGCTGCACAGCAACCCTAGTTCTGCATAAAGAAAGTAACAAAATTCCCATAAAGAAAGGTGTTAGGCAAGGAGACACAATCTCCCCAGTACTATTCACTCTAAGCAAGCTGTGAATAGAACTGGGGTGTTAGGCAAGGAGACACAATCTCCCCAGTACTATTCACAGCTTGCTTAGAGGAAGTATTCAGAGACTTGGAATCGGAGCGGTTAGGGATAAGGGTAGATGGAGAATACCTCAGTAATCTGCGATTTGCTGATGACATTACCTTGCTAAGCAACTCGGGGTATGAACTGCAAATAATGATTGATGACCTAGACAGGAAAAGTAGAAAGGTAGGCTTGAAGATCAATATGCAGAAGACTAAGGCAATGTTCAACAGCCTCGGGAAGGAACAACAGTTTACATTAGGTAGCGAAGTGCTGGAAGTAGTAGGCGAATATGTCTACTTAGGACAGGTAGTAACCGCAGATCCGGACCATGAAAAGGAAATAACAAGAAGAATAAGATTGGGATGGAGCGCATTTGGCAAGCACTCGCAGATTATGACTAGCTGCTTACCGGTATCGCTAAAGAGGAAAGTATATAACAGTTGCATCTTACCTGTACTCACCTATGGCGCTGAAACGTGAAGGCTAACCAAGAGATCCCGGCCTCGGCGGCTGCGTTTCGATGGAGGCGAAACGAAGTGGCGTCCGTGTGCTGTGCGGTGTCAGCGCACGTTAAAGATCCCCAGGTGGTCGAAATTGCTCCGTAGCCCTCCACTACGGCCCCCCTTTCTCTCTATCCACTTTTACTCCCACCTTCATCCCTTCCCTTACGGCGCGGTTCAGGTGTCCACAGAGCAAGTGTGACAGATACTGCGCCTTTCCCTTCCTATGAACCAACCTCAACCTCAACCTCAACCAAGAGAGTTCTACTTAGGTTGAGGAAAACCCAGAGGGCTATGGAACGAAAAATGGTAGGGGTAACATTAAGAGATAGGAAGCGTGCAGAGTGGGTCAGGGAAATAACTCAAGTTACCGACATTCTAGTGGAAATTAAGAAGAAGAAATGGACATGGGCAGGACATGTAGTGCGAAGAGAGGATAACCGATGGTCGCTTAGGGTAACAAACTGGATTCCAAGGGAAGGAAAGCGTAGCAGGGGGCGGCAGAAAGTTAGGTGGGCGGATGAGATTAAGAAGTTCGCAGGAGTCAAATGGATGCAGCTAGCACAGAACCGGGTTAAGTGGAGAAATATAGGAGAGGCCTTCGCCCTGCAGTGGGTATAGTCAGGCTGATGATGATGATGATAAAGAAGCACTGGGGCTACCCCACTGCACCCCTACGGAAAGACTCCTTAAACTGGGGGTCTACGATAACACCATGGAACTATGCGAGGCACATATAATAACACAGCTAAAGAGGCTCGCCACCACATCCGCGGGATGTAAAATTCTGGGTAGATTAGGACTACAAGATGGAATCCCGGAAAGAAATGCACAAGTAAAACTGCCGACTGAAGTAAGGAACGCATTTACTATTAAACCGCTACCAAAAAACATGCACCCTGCTTTTCATGAAGGCAGGAGAAAAGCAAGAGCAAAGGCCCTTGAGGCCAAGTTAGAAGGCTCTAAATACACTGTTTATGTAGACGCAGCGGAATACAAAGGAGGCAACTCTTTTGCTATCGTGGGCGTGAACGACTCGGGTAAAACATTAATGGCAGGTTTAATAAAAACAAACTACTCAGGGACAGCAGAGGAGGCGGCTATCGCAATGGCGATGGTCAGCAGCAAAGCGGTTACCATAATTAGCGACTCCAAATCTGCTCTAAACAATTTTGCGAGGGGCATGATCTCCAAAGAGACAGAACGAATTTTAAGATATAAAGACTGGAAACAAAAAAAGGCGGAATTAATATGGGTGCCGGCACACTCGGGGAACAAAGGAAACGAGTTGGCTCACTATAGCTCGAGGTTATGTCAGCCGCGAGCAGTGAGCCAGGTTGACTCCCCCAATTTCTCGAGAAATGCACTAATCTCATTTCATGACTACACTAATCACTTTAAACTAGAAAGACGGATGTATCCTGCACCAGATAAGAAACTAGACAAAAGGCAGGAAGTAATCTGGCGTCGGCTCCAGACGCGTGCCTTCTTCAGCCCTTCTAAATTAGCGCACATGTACCCAGCACAATACAATTCAAATTGTAAACACTGCGGCGAAATAGCAGGATACGATCATATATTATGGAGCTGCAAAAAAGCGCTTCCCCCCGCGGACCTACTGCCAGTCCCTTCTTTAGAGCGGTGAGAGGCTATACTGGCCAGCTCAGACCCGTTAATGCAAGTTCGGGCTACTGAGTGGTCTCAAAAGGTCGCCTAGAGCAACGGACTTGAGGCGCCCACAAATCGCTCATTACTGGCAATAAATGTTTTCCAATCAAATCCTTCACCTCCAGCAGACGGGCGAGGGCGACGAACTATACCTCGAGCGCTGGGCTTGGCCAGCATTTACACGCATACGCACGCACACACACTAGGCGCGTGTGACTTCGGCGTGCCGAGACACGCCCGCGGGAGGAAGCGTTGGGCGGCCGACCGGACGGCGCCGAAATGGCCGAATTAAACGCTCGCTGCTTTGCCTGATTTCTAGTTCGCATTGGTTGTCGCGCATGGTGGTGGTGAATCGTAACAAGCGTTAACTGTTGGGCTAGTTGGTGATTAGTCTTAAAATTCCTCTTACTTAGCGTAAAAGGACAGGGCAAACAGCATTGCACGCATTTCCATACGCTTTGTCCTGTCATTTTGCGCTAAATAAGATGAATTTTAAGTATTTTACCATGCTTAGACAGATGCATCAAAAATTGTAAAACGGCACCGATGACAGAAATTCCGGATTAAGGCGTTTATACACAACAGGCGCGGTTAAAAAGGTACCCTTACTGAAAAAATTGTATGAGGCAATAACCTCACATTTTCTCACACAGTCTCACTCAATTCACGTAAGAAATCACATACAAGTCGCATATAATTGCGTAAGACCTTATAGTTTCTTGTACATTAACATAATTTATGGAAGATATTTTATGATAATGATGTGCACCGTATGAGAATCTATGTGATGTGATGAGATTTTGTGAGGTTATTGACCCGTAGAACTTTTCGGTAGTATTTCCTAAAATGACAAATATGCGGGCAAGTGCAAAACTCCCCCGTTTAGATACTTATAGGCATGTTTGGGCAAATGGATAACGTTCCGGGCCTTATAGATATAGGCACCGTGCAGGAGTAACTCGCGGTGCGACGCGCGCGCCCCTGGCGGCGGGAAGAACAATTTGGTAGGGAGACGTGCGCCCGGCCGTGCAGCGGAGACGCGGCAGATCTGCTGTGCGTGGGGCGCATTCGCCGTTCGTTCTTTCGATTCGCAGCATTCTATGGTCACAAATGAATTGCTAGGTTGCAGACCTTGGATTGCCGCTGTTGCACACATTTTCACTGGCCTGATAAAATATTTTTCACGTCACCGAATAAGCTTTACGAAGCGAAGCGACGCTAAGGCGAATCGCTGCCTTCCAACGAGCAGTGAGCTGGCAATCATGCCCGGGTATTGCCGCGTCCAGATTTACCGCGAAACATTTTTCCTGAAAGAGGACAGGCTATACCTTCACCTGCATTAGCATCCTTTCTCAACCCGCAAAAAAAAAATATATATATATATATATTTAAAGAAATTGGGCAGCTCACAGGCATCAGCGCTACTACAGGGACCGCCGTGCGCGCCTGTGGGCGGCGCTCGTGGATGCAGTTGTTCATTGCATACTTTTTATTTATGCTGTCCTGTGGTCTATATTTTCCTGTCCACGATAGCTTGCATAAGCACCAGTACAATGCAGAGAGTAAGCAACAGGAATGGAGTGTTTAAATGGCGCATTTACTATGTCTTGCGCATTAGTTTCGCGAATTTGCCTTGACAACTTTTTTTTTTGCTTGCTTGCTTGCTTTCATTATTTTTTTCCTCCTCTCAGCTCGTTCCTTTTCTTCTTTCCACACCCATTCCTTCCACGCTTGTGCCGCTACTTTGCTTCTCCTCTTGGGCGACTTCCTTTGTCCGTCCCCCAGCCTGATATTTTTTTTTTCCTCGCCATCCTTCGCTGTCCACTTCGCCCTGCTCTGTAGATGTGATTCAGGAGGTGCCATTCCGTACGTTGTATTCATTTAGTTGTGTTAATGACATTTCGATGTCTACTGAGTTGTTGAACCTCGAATGATAAGCTGTTTCTCGTGCGATACTGCTCAATCGAGACTATAATAAAAATTAAGTAAAAAAATGTTTTTTTTTTACTTATTCGTGGACACTCTGAACAGATCTTGAATTCATTGCATGCCATCCTGCTCCAAACAAGTTGTCGAGCGGCTGGCATTAAGGATCGTTAAAAAAAGGAAGAAAACTAGCATTCAAGTCGGGATGAGGGAGGACGTTCTTTCAACGAAAAAGAAAATTAAGCATGGTACAATTCTGACATGTGACAGAGAGGAAGACATGAATGTGTATTGGAAACTGTAGATCGTTTGTGCGGTGCTGTATGGCAGTTTCCATTCTCATAGCTGTGTCGCTGTATCAGTGACCGCGTGCCATCTGCCATCCTTTCCGTTATCGTCGAGAAAAGTGGCAACCACCTCACCAGAAAACAGCTTAAAGGGCCACTGTCCAGGGAAGGCCCTTTTAAGCAAAGGAGCCCAGTGTGTCGATCAGGTAGCGGAGATAGTCTGTGCAAAATGCTACACCGACACGCGCGCCGCAAAGCATCGAAAATACGATTCAAAGTTCTCTCATGCTCTCCTTTGGGAAGCCAGCTTCCCCGTTTCCTGCGCTGGCCCGACGAGCCACAGTAATGACGTACGTACCGCGAACGACGTCCATTGGTCCGTCTTACTGACTGACGGGAGAAGGATGGGTGTCTGCCGGTCGCTGCCAGCGCCATCTAGAATTTTCGCTGCGCGCTTTTCCCTCGCCACGGCCAGACTGAATCCAGCGGCGCGCGCTCCCTCGGCCGTCTTTTTTTTTTTCGCGCTCGCGGAATGCCACGCCCCACCTCCCGCCAAACGCGGAGGAGGAAGGGGAATTTGTCTTGCGGAGGCTAGACGACCTCGGGCAGGAGAGTGAAAAACATTTGCGAGGGAACGGAAGGAGAGAAGCATGACAGAATCGGATGATTGCGGTGGCTGTAACTGCATTATTAGTTACTCTTTTCAAAAACACTTTGCGGCTTTGCGTTCTAGGGGCGAAGTCTCACAGTCACCGGGGAAGAAAATATTTTCGCCTGAAGGGTGGACAGTGGGCCTTTAAGCTATTCAAAATCCGTCTGTGTAATATCAGTGCCTGCGGCATCTTCAGGCCCCGGTAATCGCGTTCTCGAGTTTTCAGGCTTGTCCCTTTTTTTTAGGCTTTTTTCTCTTCTTCGACTACAGCTTCATTCATTCCTATTCTTCTCCCATACTCGTTCCCCCCTCCTCGGCCGCAGCTTTCTTATTTTTTTTTTTTTTTTTTCACCCACCTCAGCTTGAGGTGTTCGAGCTGGCCTTTGTGAAGCTGTACCACACTTGGGACGGGGGGCGTTCGCCACAAATGTTTTTTGTATTTTTCTACATTTTTACCGTGTTTTTTGCTCGGCCTTTTCCAACTGCGCGCGCTTCTCCTGTCGTCTTCCGTTTCGCGTGCTTCCAGCCTAGAAATAAACGCCCAGCGGGCGGCCAGGGCTCGTCTCTGTCTCTGCGTCTTGTGCCGTGTGGCTCTCGCATCGTTTGTGCTTCGCTACGTCGCTCGAGCTGGCTAAAACTGCTACCATTTCGTTGCGCAGGCCGCCTTTTCAAGCGCGCGCCCTGCCTAGGCGGCCGCGCGTCTCCCTATCGAACTGTTCCGGCGCTCACTCGTGGCGCTGCCTGTTCGCCGCGAGTGCTGCCCTCTGGGTTTCTGCACGGTGCCTATTACTCAGCACGCCTCAAATGCAGCGATGTGAACGCGGCTAATTCCACGGGAAACAGACTTAACCGCAGCCAACGGGGCATCCCCACCGTACGCTCAAGATGAGGAAGAAGGGAAGAGATTCTTCAGAGCTTAGTGAAATGTCAAGAACACGCGCTTTCGACTCGGCACGTTTTAGCGGCGCATTTCCCGAAGCCACCGTCCGAATAGCACACTTCCAGTTTTAATGCTTCGTTATTTCCTGTTCTTTATTTCTTTCTTTTTTTTTAACCAGAGCTTTCAGGGTACATACTTAACGCTACCACACTAAAGCGCACATGCAGTGCACTCAGCTGAGCGGCCACTACGCGGCAAACCCTGACAACCCCCCCCCCCCCCCCCCCCCCCCCCCCCCACCCCCTCCTCGGTACGCGACGCCACAATATTACCTTGAAGCCAGCTTATAACAGCGTCGCTATCGTCGCGATGACGCGCACTAGTAAAATAAGTTCGGTTTTGCTGATTTCATTTTATGCGCCCGTGTAACAACATCGTATGCTGCGATGGTTATCGCCGAAGAGGGCTCCCGCTATTTCAACCATGGGCAGAATTACGCTCCAATCAAATCCCAAAAATTGTCACAAACCGATGGACTAGTCGCGCTATTATTAGTAGATTCTTAAGGTCTATTCACACTTGCGACTAGATGAGGTCGCGCGACTACCAGTCGTGCGACCAGAGAAGAGGAGCTCGCCACTACCGATGTTCACACTTGCGACTGTCGCCTTCTCGAAAAACGAGTTGGGAGTATGAGAGCTGCAGGGCGATGACAGCGAACGTCGGTAGCAGCCGCTAGCCAGACACTTCAGCTTTTTCAGGCCAGAACGCTGATGACGAATAGACGGTGTCAATATAAAATGTTGCGCCTGCGTGAAAAACCCATTTCTCAAAAGTTCATGGTACTTACCGGATAGTCCGAATATCTTTCCAATCTCCTCCCAGGCCATATCCTTCTCCCTGCCTTTGAATTCCGGGTGCCGTTTGTTGAAAAGGTAGGGGTATTCTTTAATTGCATTGAGAAGGTGCTCGATCGAGTACTCCGGGACCTCGCTGATGGGTGAAATGGTTTGCGACTAGTAGTTGCGCGACTAGAAACTCGAGCAGTGCCCGATCGGCCCGCGGCAGTCGCTTTTCGACCGATGCGACCATTTGCGACTGTCGCATTTCGACCAAAACGGTCGCGCGACCGCTGCTATAGTCGCAAGTGTGAACGGGCCTTTACTGGCAGACCAATCGGAATGGGTGACAGTTTTCGCTTTTTGACTATAGCGTAATTGGGGCCCTGTAACGTGCACCCCCAGTCCGCTTTTCGTATCGTTGAAATCTGTTGTGACTGCCACGAATGTTAATGGATCGGACAAATAGCTACTGAACTGCTGCTACCGTGAAAAGAATTCTGTGCCCACCAAGAGCACGTGTTGTTGACATAACATTGACGCCTTAGCACACTGTAAGGAATGAAAATACGTGGTACAAAAGTCAACCCGCAAATGAATGAGCCCCCGCAAGAGCGCAGCATTTTTGAAATTCATCCACGGTCAGAAAGGAAACATTACTAACTTACCACAGACTGCAGGCCGGGAAGCGGCGAACGAAAGTTGGCGCCTGCGAAGGCTCCGTCACCAGGGAAGTCCTTGCTGCACCGGACAAGCTTTTGTGGCCATGCAGCCAAAACTACAGAACCGAAACACATCAGCTAGTAGTGCGCAGCAGAATATAGTCCCCTGATTAATTTCGCGAATCGTGCTCTGGAACATATCATTATAGAAATGATTATCATTATTACAACAAGATTTGACTACAATATAGGCATGTCCAACGTTAGTGTAGTGCATTTTAAAGTCAGTACACGACACCATGCAAATTAAAATTCCTTGATAATATTAAAAAAAAAAACAAACAAACAAAAAAACGACTTTCTGCGAATTCCGCCGCCGCCCGGCGACCCTCGCAGATCCTCCTCTCTCAGCTCTCCCATCGGCGCTTTGGCGGGGATTGGCTCTGTGGGCCATAGCCGGGAAAAGCGCGCGAAAATTCGCTCATTTTGTGTTTTCATTTTTCGTTGGCGCGCCGTTTTTTAGGCAGCCGCTGTTGCTAGGACCAAGCATGCCGAGCTCCCTAGCATAGCGCGCTTGCACTTCGCTCTATTCGCGCTTCTTTAGTGCAGCGCTATGCCGAGTTGCTGCGCATTTCAGTGCACAAGTGCAAGCGCCTCACAAAGCTGACAATCTCACTTAATTCAGTGATCGTTTTGCGCCGTTATGCGCGTTATTGTTTTCACTTCATCGTGCCGCTCAGCATGCTGTAATAGCGACTGCTGATGCATATACTATACGCGCACAATAGCTGCTTTAATTTCTGAACCTATATAGTCTCGCTTTTCAACGATAACGCTTGCAATGAGGTAGATTATTAACTCATTAATAGGCTTATGTCGCAGGAACGTGTAGAGGCCTCGTCCGCATAACGACGTCAACGGAGAGTATATATCCGCACATCAATTTTTTTTCTCTTTAGACCCTCGAAATTTGACCTCATCCTAATCTGGAAATTGGTGTCCAACCTAATTGAATATGGAGAGTTCAGTGGTCACGTTTAAATTTCGGTTGTCCTTTCTCAGAATGTAGCTCCAGGAACCTCCTAATTTGACCTCATCTGAGTGTTGCCAAAATTGGTGTCCAACCTAATTTGCGCCTCTGGATCCCCGAAGTTTGACTTCGTCCGAATTTGGCCAAAATCAATCAATCAATCAATCAATCAATCAATCAATCAATCAATCAATCAATCAATCAATCAATCAATCAATCAATCAATCAATCAATCAATCAATAAAAATTTTATTTGTTCTTTCAAGGAGAAAAGGGGGTGACGGGTAGAAGCCGCTTAAGTGCGGCTTTTGCTGTCCAATCTGATTGCGTATGGCGCATTTAGTGGCGACCTCTAAGCATAGGTGGGCCATTTTCAAAATGTGTCTCTGTGGACCCCCGAAATATGATCTCGTCCGAATTTGGCCAAAATTTTTGTCCGACCTATCTGAGTATGGAGAATTCAGTGGCAACCTCCAAACTTAGGAGGGCCATCCCGAAATTGGCCCTCTGAATCTCCAAAATTTGACCGCGGGCCCGAATCTGACCGAAATGGGTGTCTGTAACCTAATTTGAATATGGCCAATTCAGTGGTGACTTCCACTTTTAGGTTGGCCTCCTTAAACATATGCCTTGTTAACAGGCGTCATGTCCATTTTCGTGGCGTAGAGCAGCCGTCGTCCGTGCACCCAAGAGGCCTAGTGTGTGCAGAGAACATAATGCTGTTTGGCATTGGATTGTGACAGGAGTATTTTGCAAGCTTTTGCAGTTATCAACTTAAGGCCTGTACTTTTTTCACATTTTGTCACTAAAAGAACTGAATGTGTTCTGACTCACGTTTCTTTAGTCCAATCAAAGCAATATATATATATATATATATATATATATATATATATATATATATATATATATATATATATATATATATATATATATATATAAATATATTGCCACCTGGTGTCCCCATGTTCTTGCTGCGCCTGGAAGAAGAGGACACCGAAGTTGACTCGCGTGCTGTGCGCCGAACTTTGCCTGCTGGTACAGCTTCGTCCCGTCGTTTTAGTCACGTCTAGCCCTGTTGTCCGTGACAATATATTTGTCAAACTAAAATTAGGGTTGACACCAATTTGGATGAAATTCGGAGAAGGTCAAGTTTCAGTGGTCGTGAGGGCCAAAGTTTGGGATGCGGACGACACTTCCCTCCGGTGACAGGAAATGGTACCCTGATCTTGGCTCTCGATTTGGGCTCGACGTCACTCCAAGGCTACCGACAGTGGGAGTTAAAGGCATTTCATGCTGAAGAAAAAAGTTGATGTTCGTTTTCAAGCAACTGTGAAAATTTATAACTAAGAAAACAATTAAGCCACTGCATGTGCACTGCGCGGTGCCAAACTCAGACTGAACCTTATTGAAAATTTTCAGTATGGCCATCAAAGCAATTGTTCCAGCCTGTTGCTAGCAATCATTGCATTTCTGAAACTCCACTAGTTAACAAACTTCATAAACTGTACTTTTGCTAAAATTAGTTTGAGATCAATCTACATTTAACTAAGCATCGGTATGCTGAAAATATTGAGGAATGTTCAAATATATTGTAAATATTATGCCTAATATACTGTGCCGTGTTGAGACAGACGGTATTGAAAAGTCAAAAGGAGTGTGAAGTGTATGCAGCAAGCGGTTTTTGTTCATGCCGCCAGCGCTCGTAATTGGCACTTATATTGCGCGCACGATACACTAATTTATGTGGCTCGCGGTACAGTACGTCGAGCGTGTCGCATGTCTTTTTCGTGTTTTTATTCAATGACACTGCGCGGAAAAAGCCCGAACTTAAGAGCGCGCGCGGCGAACGAGCGATGCCCCAAAAAAGCGTTTTGTGTTCAGCGCACGCAGCCGGCGGGCGAGGATATTCGAAGCGGAAAATGTCGGAGTGGAGGAGAGTACCATTACTTTGAAATTATCGAGGGGTTTTAGTGCAAACGGAATGGCTGGGGCATCTCCCGGGAATCTCCCGAAGGGTAGGTCGGCTGCTGCTGCTGCTGCTGCGTCTACACGTCAGTTTTTATGCGTTTTCGTAATTCGCTTGTTTCGGCAACGTACGTAGCGCGTGCCACATTGATTTACCGAGAATATACGTTTGCTTAGACCTTAAGTAGTCTAACGAAACACATTTCTGCGTCGTTGGAGGCTCCTGAGCCATGATTTCAAGCAAAGGCGGAACTGAAACCGAAACCGTACCTGAAGCCAGATATGTCGGAACTACATGGTGTAGTAACACCATCACAAAGGCTCCACCCCGTCAGCCAGAAAAACTTATCCGCGAGTTTTTTTTATAGAGAGATGTCAACTCCTTTTCGTTGGCTGTCAAGCGGGATGAGCACGCTCTACCTCAATCTTCGTGCTTGACACGTCCTCTCTGTCAGACTGCATGCCACCAGTTGTGGCCAGAGAGACGATAATTCTAGATAATTCAGGTTATATGCTCTGCTCTTGCACAGCTCACGCTTGAATCCCCAGTGTCGCTAACAGTGACGTAATGCGGCGGAAAAACTCTCGACTGTTGTAGCTGCGCGCCATCTACGGCCGGCAGGAGTAACTCGAAAAATATTACCGTGGCCTCCGAAACTAGGGGTGCGTTCCAATCATAGAGTTAATACAAAGACTCTAGAGGGAAAGCTGGGCAGGGAAACGAGCTTCTCACTGGTTCGCCGCCATCATCAAATTTATCATTGTGGCCAGCACAGTTTCTGCTCACTGCGTCAAAAATGAACAAAGGTTTGAACAAAAGTTTTAAAAACCGCTGCCGATAACACAACTGTAGGAAATTTCTATACATTGTTTTCAAGTTTCAAGCATATTATATAATCTTTCAGGCACCTTCTTAGCCATAAAGGAATGATGTAGAACAATTGGAAACCATGTTTGCGAGCAGACGTAGTGGACGTAGTAGATCAACAGTAAACACACACGAGCACCCTTTGACATTTACTGTATGCAGCACTAGCCATCCCGGATAGACCAAGGGCCGTTGCTGTGGAATTCGTCACTGTTTTTTTTATATATATATACTGTGGTCGTCGTCTTGCGCCAAAGCAAATTTCTGACATACTTTCAGGTGATCGGGCACAGAGGAGATGCATGTGCGCTCGACGGACGAAATGCATGCGAAGCGCGGAACAATCGCAGGGATAGCCGGCCTTGCGATAACAACTCAGAAGAATCAGGACACCTATGTGATGTTACAGTAGGTACGCGACGCAACATATCACAAGAAATGCTCCACACGCGACGATTCTGCCGTTGTTTACAGCACCTACTGAACAGTAGCCGCCCGCCGTCGGTTAACTGCACGCCGCCATCTTCCCACGATCTAAGTTGCCAGCTTCAAACCATCTTCATGTGCCAGATTTAGCAAGTAAAATTCATCTGGCAACCAATGAACAGTGGGATAATGGCGGCAATCACGCGGTAACCCCTCGAATGCATTGGGTGAACGGGCAGCTTTTCCTCTAGAGTCTTTGTATTAACTCTATGGTTCCAATACCCCCTCGTAGACGTCTACTTAGACGGCTACGCGAGACCAGACCTTCTTTATTGGAATGCTCCGTCGCTTCTGCGCATGCGCCAGCTGAAAGAAGTGAGGAGGAATAACTTGCCGGATGTGGCGTAAAACTTGTTTTATGTTTTGTTTGTAAAATGTCTGCCGCTTCTCGTCGCTGTTTCTAGCGATAGGCCGATAGCTGGTCGCTAGTGTCGCCGGCTCCGTGATCGCTCGCAAGCCGGACTTGGCTGTGGCGCTGGTGGCGGACGGGTTTCTTCGCATCGTGTTATAATACTCCTTGAGCTTCGGCCTCGCGTACTGCTGTTCGTCAAGCGGCATGCTGTGATATTCCCATGCGTTCTCTTAGTTACAGATAGCACCGTATTCGACCTGTGGACTCTGCGACGCTAGTTCACGGCCGGTCTCGAGGGAAACGCGCTCTCCCTCGAGACCAGCCGTGGCCAGTTCTGCAATGCGTGTCAGCCCGCCCTTGTCGATGGAACATGCCTGCAGTATGTTGCAAGTAACTGGTGTGGTCAGCATTCCATGTACTTACTTGCATTTCCCGAAATTTATACGAGTCACTGCCTTTGGATCATCCGGAAGTACGTATACAATCGGTCTGAGGTGTACAGCGCAAGCAACGCAACACATGGGATGCGAAAAACTCGTCTCCGATCGAGTACTTGAATGGAATCTCGCTGTCATTTTTATCGTTGTCCTCGACTTCGACACCACTATTCAGCAGCAGTGGTAAACTTTAATCACCTCTAAAGTTTTGTTGAAGTTTTGTTAAACCACCTCGAAATACCAGTATAAAAAGGCCGGTGGGAGCCTGTAATTTGTACGAAATTGCCTCTTTATCCTGGATTTCAAGAGGTCGGTTAGTGTATCCGCAGGGCAATTGTTTTGCCATTTTCGTTGCCTTTATCGGATGTACAAACAAGAATTCGGTGTCCAATTGATGCAGGCAGCTTGGCACAGCTAATCTATTATGAAGCTCCGGTGCGATAGCCAGCCCGGGACTAACCGGGAAATAGAACCTCAACCGGGAAGGCCAGCTATTCATCACAGCTCTGAAGCGACTCGCTGCCGGCCTACTGGACTAGTCATGCAACCGTGTATATTCTCAAGTAAACTTCTGTACTTAGGAGTGCCGGGAGGTAGACCGACCGCCCGCGCAAAGAAAAAATGCTCTCCACATCTCCCAACGCAGTCCTGCCTCTAGTTTTGCTCCTAAAGTTGAAGGCTCGAAGCGCAAGCTGTGAAAGTCCTGGTATTTTTGCACAGTATTTATCTTCCAGGACAGTTCTTGTATCGAATTCCTGTATTTTTTTTATTTTTTTTTGTCTCAGAAAACATCCCACGACGTCCTATTCGATCGATGTTATTTCTACCTGCCCTGTTGTGCTTATTATTGTAGACAAGCATGTAGACTAGTGTCAAAACAATAAATAAACAGTGCTGCGTTCGTGATTCCATCTTTGTCCAGTCATTGCCCTTGCGACTAGTTGCAGCATGCACCAAAAACAAAGTTTGCCAAGTAATTATTTCCTCTGCTTTAGGAAACTGCAAAGATATGGACTGATATCCCTTCATATTGTTTCACACAATAATGCTAATGATGTGTTGTATTTTCAAAGACCTGCTTGCCAGCGCAAGACGGAACATTTATTGCGGACTGCATATTGGTTGTGTAGTGTCAAAATACACACATGCATCTCGATTTCAGGACATTCAATACCCTCCGGTGGTTGCAAAATACTCCAATTGTCATGATAGCCAACTGCAGCTATGGGATAAAAAAGGTATAGGGACATAAATCATTGCAAGAGTAACAAAACTGCGTAAATTTGCACTGTTAAAAATATTAAACACTCACAGCGAAAATAGTTTTGCTAGAACCATTGCTGTGACTGACATGGCAAACAGTGCTTGTTGCCTTTAGTGATGTGTTGAGCACAAGGCCTGCATGGAGATTTTAATTCTTTCAGGTAGGTAGAGTTTTGTCCTGTTTATTGTTGTGTTATCACACATGCAGGCCAAGGTAATGCCATATGCTCCTTGGTTCCAACACTGCAATTCTGAAAAAGTGACTGCCAACACAGGTCCGATGTACACCGTCCCACTGCTGACCGTGTATATTCCTAAGTGATGTCCAAGTCTTGCGCAGACACTAATTGAAACAGCTCACAAAGCAACATTCCTGCCAAGGTGGTTGCCTACCATAAAATCCACATGCCATAGCTGCCATTCATGGCAGCCCAGAAGTAATGAAGTGCTGACGAAACACATTTGAGATGTTCAGCGAGTTTACACAAGAAGGAGTTGTTAATATGGTTATTTAGTCATCCAGTGAAATTTACACTGTATTTATTTTGTTAAACAAAGCTCCTTTTGTTAAGTGAAACAAGCTCCTAGTAGCCACAGGCAAAAAGTAGGCAAATGGCAATACATATTTAAATACGTATTGTGAATTGTGTTTTATTGTCGGATTCCTTTGAAGGGACACTAAGGAGGATGGAAAGCAGTTTTCCTGTATCGCTAAGATACAGTGTTCTAATCTTAAAGAGACCACACGAGTCGCTTTGGGACGTTAAACCCCACAAACCATTAAAGAGACCACTTAAAATGAAAGCAGAGGTTTTAAAAGGATGGAAAGACCAAAAAACAGAACAAAGATGCTGCCATTGCCGGCCAATTTTGCAAGTAAAATGCATGCTTCCACACAGAAGTTTTGGCTCAGATTACTGCAAGATATATTGTGTCATGATCCACTCTAATGTGGCAGTGACACGTCCTTTTCAGCAAGGTCATCATGAATCGACTCATGGGAAGGCTTCTAATTTAAATTTTCTCACCAATAAATACTATATGCCACGACTGCTGCCAGACAATACAGCCATAATGAGAGAAATAATCAAATATTTACTGAGACCAATGACTCAATGGAGTTGTACTCAGTGTCCCTTTAAAAGGGTGCACTGAAGCAAAATATGCACTGATGCATGTAAGAAAATATTCTGAGGTAACACAATCTTTGCTCCAACAGAAGACTGACAAATTCACCATAAAGAGGGAAAACAGCTGCCCAGGTACACTGGTACAGCATATACAGCAATCGCAATAATTAGCAGACATGCATTGCATTTCACAGAATGTCACGAAATGTGTTCGCTATTTTAAATGTAATGGCATTAAATGTGCAAGCATATTTTGCAGATTGCAGAGATTTATTTGTGGCTTCAATTATTTATTTCATATATACGGCCACACCTTCGGTCAACAAAAAAAAGGGCGTGTAGGGGTCAGATTAGGTGTGCTAGGTTTCTCTCCTGGAGGAGCAAGGAGAGAATCATTCTCCTTTAACCAGTTGACGGTGGATTCATCCAAATGTGAAGGTCCGATGTTCGACGACCCAAAAGTTACCTAAACGAGCATCTCTGCCAGCCGTCGACCAGAGCATATGCAAGAGAGGTGGTCATGTGTAGCCTAAGCACGGACATCTGCACGAGAGAAGGCAAAAAAAAAAGAGCTCACATTTTGGGTATCACATCAAAAATATGTGTAAGCCCACTGAGCAACCAAAAATGACGGACATTGTGCATGCATAAAACACATGAATATGTCAGCGCAACTTAACAGTGTTGGCCGTTCATGTCATATCGTAATTATGGTGCAGTGAGGCTTGCTGATGAATTAAACAGGCTCTGCTCATCACAAACCTCTCAGCAGCACCTTCCCACAATAAGTGTCCTGACCTTTCAATAAGACAGCTTTCTCCTCCTAGCATTGCTAGAATGTATCAGAACGTTCTTGCTCACAGCATATAAATACGATCAATATGACAAATACCGGTATGAGGATACCGGTATGCTGTCTAAAGAGACGAAAGATTTGGTTAAGAAACACAAGAATATGAAAGCTTCCAATCGAACAGACCAGATCAAATTGGCTGAGATATCAAAGCTAATCAATAAGCGCAAGGTGGCTGGTATAAGGAAGTATAACATGGAGGAAATTGAACATGCTGCAAGAACGGGGGACGCCTTAAAGCGGTAAAGAAGAAATTGGGCATAGGCAAAAACCAGATGTATGCGATAAGGGACAAGGCGGGCAACGTCATCACGAATATTATTTAAAGTCCCAAAGCGACTCGTGTGGTCTCTTTAAGATTAGAACACTGTATCTTAGCAATGCAGGAAACCTGCTTTCCATCCTCCTTAGTGTCCCTTCAAAGGAATCCGACAATAAAACACAATAAGTATTTCAATATGTATAGCCATTTTTCTACTTTTTGCCTGTGGCTACTAGGAGCTTGTTTCACTTCACAAAAGGAGCTTTGTTTAACAAAATAAATACAGTGTTAATTTCACTGGATGACTAATTAACCATATTAACAACTCCCTCTTGTGTAAACTCACTGAACACCTCAAATGTGTTTTGTCAGCACTTCATTACTTCTGGGCTGCCATGAATGGCAGCTATGGCATGTGGGTTTTATGGTAGGCAACCACCTTGGCAGGAATGTTGCTTTGTGAGCTGCGTCGATTAGTGTCTGCCCAAGACTTGGACATCACTTAGGAATATACACGGTCAGCAGTGGGACGGTGTACATCGGACCTGTGTTGGCAGTCACTTTTTTAGAATTGCAGTGCTGGAAACAAGGACCATATGGCATTACCTTGGCCTGCATGTATGATAACACAACAAAAACAGGACATAACTCTGCCTAGCTGACAGGATTAAAATTTCCATGCAGGCCTTGTGCTCAACACATCACTAAAGGCAACAAGCACTGTTTGCCATGTCAGTCACAGCAATGGTTCTAGCAAAACTACTTTCACTGTGTAGTGTTTAATATTTTTAACAGTGCAAATTTACGCAGTTTTGTTACTCTTGCAATGATTTATGTCCCTATACCTTTTTTATCCTATAGCTGCAGTTGGCTATCATGACAATTGGAGTATTTTGCAACCACCCGAGGGTATTGAATGTCCTGAAATCGAAATGCATGTGTGTATTTTGACACTACACAACCAATATGCAGTCCGCAATAAATGTTCTGCCTTGTGCATGCAAGCAGACTGCTTAAATCTTTGAAAATGCAACACATCATTAGCATGATTGTGTGAAACAATATGAAGGGATATCAGTCCATATCTTTGCAGCTTGCACAGCTAGCCTGTTTTCCCTAAGACAGAGGAAATAATGACTGGCAAACTTTGTTTTGGTGCATGCTGCAACTAGTCGCAAGGGCAATGACTGGACAAAGATGGAATCAAGAATGCAGCACTGTTTATTTATTGTTTTGACACTAATCTACATGCTTGTCTACAATGATAAGCGCAACAGGGGAAGTAGAAATAACATCGATTGAATAGGATGCCATGGAATGTTTTCTGAAAAAAAAAGAAAGAACAGGAATTCGACACAAGATCTGTCTAGAGCTAGAGCAGCTGGAAGATAAATATTGTGCAAAAATAGCAGGAATTTCACAGCTTGCGCTTCGAGCCTTCAACTTTAGGAGCAAAACTAGAGGCAGGACTGCGTCGGGAGATGTGGAGAGCATTTTTTTCTTTGCGCGGGCGTTCTACCTCCCGGCACTCCTAAGTACAGAAGTTTACTTGAGAATATACACGGTTGCATGACTAGTCCAGTAGGCCGGCAGCGAGTCGCTTCAGAGCTTTGATGAATAGCTGGCCCTCCCGGTTGAGGTTTTATTTCTCGGTTAGTCCCGGGCTGGCTACCGCACCGGAGCTTCATAATAGATTAGCTGTGCCAAGCTGCCTGCATCAATTGGACACCGAATTCCGTGTTTGTACATCCGATAAAGGCAACGAAAATGGCAAAACAATTGCGCTCCGGATACAATAACCGACCTCTTGAAATCCAGGATAGAGAGGCAATTTCGTACAAATTACAGGCTCCAACCGGCCTTTTTATACAGGTATTTCCAGGTGATTAAAATTTACCACTGCTACTAAATAGTGGTATCGAAGTCGAGAACAACGATAAAAATGACAGCGAAATTCCATTCAACTACGCACTCGATCGGAGACGAGTTTTTCTCATCCCTTGTGTTGCGCTACTTGCGCTGCACACCTCAGTATGATCCAAAGGCAGTGACTCGTATAATTTCGGGAAATGCAAATAAGTACATGGAATGCTGACCATACCAGTTACTTGCAACATACTGAGGCATGTTCCATTGACAAGGGCGGGCTGAACTAGCGTCGCAGGTCGGAGACTGGGAATATCACAGCATGCCGCTTGACGAACAGCAGTACGCGAGGCCGAAGCTTAAGGAGTATTATAACAAGTGGAAAGGAACGCGGCCACACAAGGCCATTTGGCTACGATATTCAAAATACGATGCCAAGAAACCCGCCCGCCACCATCGCCACAGCCAAGTCCGGCTTGCGACTCGCGAGCGATCACGGAGCCGGCGACACTGGCGACCAGCTATCGGCCTATCGCTAAAAACGGCGACATGAAGAAAGGAAACAACTTAACGGCGACGAGAAGCGGCAGCCAAAACATAAAACAAGTTTTACGTCACGTCCGGCAAATTATTCCTCCTCGCTCCTTTCTGCTGCCGCATGCGCAGAAGCGACGGAGCATTCCAATAAAGAAGGTCTGGTGCTACGCGAGCAGCCGCCACCTTGGGACGCGTTCCAATTCTCGCGAAGCAGTCTCGCGAAGACGGCTTCGCCGAAGTCAACATCGATGCAGACTACTTTGCTGTCTAAACATGGCGGACAGAACTCTGTTCGCGCTGAGCGAGTCGTGCGTGCGGTGATTGCAGTAGCTGTACGGTGGTCGTGCTCTTTGCGAACGCCGGAGTATGCACATGAACGATCTTTCAAACGTGAGTTGTTACGTCAATGTATGCACTAGCTAGAGGCTAATTTAGCTGTCCTTATGGTCTTAAGATTCATAGCACTGCAGATTCTTGTATCGCGCTCTGAGAGGGAAGCGTGCGTTGGATGCTGTTGGTCTTCTTTTTTAACTTGACGACGAGTTTCTTCAGTCTTGATGTTATCGACGAACTCGTCGCTTTCTGGGCACCTCGCCGGGAGTCAGGACGGCTGCTGTACGGCGCACGTGTGTGTTTCTATCTTGCTGTAGTAGCCGTGGCAAACTCTTCCGCGGATTTTTAGTTAATCTCGAAAGAACGAACTCGCCTGACGATGCCGACTTGTTGCGCATTGATTTTTTTGTGCCTGTACATTATTAAAACGAGTTGTTGTCTTTTGTTTCTTCGTCTAGTGACTACAGACAACAGGTGTAACGGCACAGTTTTTCGTTTGCTGTAGCCGGTTATCACCTTTCGTCCGTAATCCCCTCAAGTTTACAGTATTTTGCATGTTTTCATTCTTACAGCTGTGTGAATGAGACATCTGAGAAGCATGTACACTTCAGCATCAGTAATAAAAAAGGAAAAACAGACTAACGTTCTTTTCCGTCAATTCGTGATAGGGCTCATTGCTTGAGAAGTCGGTCTGCTACAAGTTAACCTATTAATAGTCTATCTACGTTGTGGCGATTACACATGTAATATTGTTGCTGCGAAAAATCGGCGAGCCGTTAAAAATGTGATTTTCACCTGTATTGTCGTAAATCTTTAAAGAAAACAGTGTTATAATAGTTGTTAAAACGGTTTAGTTCAACCTTTATGCCGCGAGGTGACGCTAGGTGTAAACAGGTAGACGCGTTCCAATACGCGAACCTGTAGACGTCTACGAAGCAGTCTTGCTAGACGTCTAAGAATTGGAACGCACCCTATGAAGTTTCCGGCGTTGCGCCGGCTCCGGTTCAGGCGCCGTTTTGGATTGTCTAGAGGTTACAATATATAGGCAGCACGGAGGAACGGGACGAGGAATGATAGAAACGCGAATAAATTATGAGATTCATCCGTGGTTTCGCGATGCAGACGAGATGAAACCTGCCGTGTGATGTCGAAGAAAGATACCTAACCAAATGTGCAAAGATACAAAACAACCCCAGGTGTGTGTTGAAGCAGACAAGGCCTCAGCGCGAAAGGCTGCTCGCTCAAGCAACGTATACAGATTAACACAAATTGAAGGGTGCGCCCCAGCAGGGTCGAGATGCAGACGGTAATATGGTGTCCTAGAACACTATAACCACAAGAAGGATCAACATTCAGACCTGGTTGGGCCTTGGTTTGGAGTGACCAAATGTGCTTAGGTTGCCGCGGAATCCATTTTGAACATATGCATTTGATTTTTTTTTTCAATAAATAATATTGATAAGTTAAAGAAAAAAAAAGAACTTATTGCAGGCTTTTACCAATTGCCATGCTTTTAACATAGGGTACTTCGTTTTATTGCGTGAT
The DNA here is from genome assembly GCF_055883805.1 of Amblyomma maculatum. Taxonomy (NCBI): domain Eukaryota; kingdom Metazoa; phylum Arthropoda; class Arachnida; order Ixodida; family Ixodidae; genus Amblyomma; species Amblyomma maculatum. Next base: position 155,837,479 of record NC_139345.1, on the reverse strand, counting down.
GAGGCCCTAACCGTCCTACTTTAAGAGGAAAGGTTATGTCACAAATTGGTAGAGTTTCCATCATAAATGTTATTGCAACATAAAATGTGGATGAGGTTAAGAGGTTCACAGAGGTCAAGTGGACGCAGCTCGCACAGGGCCGGGTTAATTGGAGGAACATGGGAGAGGCCCTCGCCCTGCAGTGGGTATAGTCAAGCTGGGGATCATGATGATGATGGAATGCTAAATTTTTCACGGGTGTGTTCAAATAATGGTGATCGGGTTGCTATGAGCTATGACCTTTTTTTTTTTTTTTCAAATAAGATTTTTGTACGTGTTGGGCAAATATCTCGACAAAAATTAAGAAATCAACCTAAGTTTTGCCTTCTACTTCGTTGGTGTCCCGAGAAAAAAAAAAAAAGACCTTTTATCATAAGCGGTGGAAACAGCTGTTTTTGCCATTTAAAAACAAGGGAAGTATGGAGCACTGCAGCTTGTGACCTGAAATTTTGATGTGGATATTTTTTTATCACTAAATCAGTGAAATAATCACTATTTTGAAGGTTATAAAAAGCGGTTGTTTTGACGGCTTTTTTGTCTTAAAAAAATAAATTGAATTGCAAATGTATTGTTCCGGGAGCGACGCCCTGCAAAAAAAAAAAAAAAAAAAAAAAAGAAAAGGGGGGGGGGGTCAATTTTCAGCCCTGCATTCTGGAACGATGCAGGGAATTGTTCCCACTGAAACTTTTTCGCTGTATTATACAAGTCATGTTCTTAATCTCAGGAAGACTGTTTGACTCTAAATGATGAAGTGATTTCTCTGGACAGCTTCACAATCGGCCAATATTCAATGCCGTCAAAAAATGGAAAAATATGCTTTCAGTTGCAAAAAGAAAAAACTTCGATTTTTGTTAAAACGTCCTTCCACAACGCGTGTTTACCATAGCACTAAAAAGGTGCTACATGATATTGTTTGTAATCATAAAAATGAATAACAATTGTGAGAGTATACCTGCTAGAAAGTCCAATTTCAGGACTACATTCTAGCACCGTGTACCGAGATGTTGACACCTAAACTGTTTCCCGGTTGTTTTCTTTTTTTGTTTTTTTTTGCCTTTGTTGCCTTAGTTGCCTTAGTTTATTTCACAACCAACACAGGCTGGTCGACCTTGCAAAATGTGAAGGTTTACATGCAATACTCGTAACTATAAAACTTTCAAATTGATCACTCTTTCAAAGGCATTCATAAACTAAGTTTTCTGCTGGTCCACTTCTTTATTTCGAGTAAAATATGTAGCATTAGATTTGTAAGCTGTTTCTTAACGCTGCTTTAAAATCGGCCAAAATTCAAAAGCCTAAAAATGGACAACTGATTCGAATTTAATGAAACCGGCATTTTTGATGTCTATAAAACCTCCGCAACACAATAATTCATAAATATCAGACACGAACAAGGCTTTTATTTAAAATTATAAACATTAATACAAAAATTAACACACGCTTTTATTCTACAGAAATAATTAGGGCACTCATTAAATGAAAAATGTCTGAAATTTGTTTTAGCATTTACGGAATGTAGTTAAATTTTATCTCATGCCATACTGAAAACCTTCTCGATACTTATAAAGACGTTTTTCCTAAACAGGAATCAATTCGCTATTTCTTGTAATTTCATGGGAAACGGCAAGTGACGTTATAATGTTTTTTCTGCTCTGATATGTTTTCATTGGTAGGTGCCTATGTATCCATTGGTTTCGTTAAATATATTAATCAGTTCTAGATTATAAAAATTCGCTGTGGTTTAGCTCTGATTAAACCTGGATGGAAGCTTCTTTTGCTTGCCACATTATTTTCCTATCACGCCCTATCAATTTAGGGCGACTCTTAAGCTCATCCTTTAAGGGAATTTGACACGAGGGCGTAAGCTACCATCCCACATGTAAAGTCACGCTTCAACCAAGCCGTATGGACGTGTCAGCGTGTCGTAGGGGGTAACGAGACTGCAAACGGTTCTGGCAGGCTTGTTCTGATATCACGTCTTCCCATATGAAAGGAGCGACTCGAGTTAGCAGCTCCTGCCCGTGGCATAGGAGTAACGTGAATTAAATTGTCATGGCAGTCTGATTATAATTTGCCACCCTGCCACATGAAAGGAGAAGCCCGAGTTGGCGCTCTTTTAGGCACCGACACCGACGCTGAAGGCTCGAGTTGGCGGCCGTATAGGAAGCAACCACTTCAAAAATTGACAATAATATTGATTTTGAAATCGATTTCTCCAATCTATACTTTTGCGCAAAATGTTTTGCGGCACGATAGTTTTGGTGAATGGCGGCGGCACTAATGAACCGAGATAGCGAGTATTTTTGTCGAGGCAGGTTTACAGCGAAGAGCAAAAGTGAGACAACAGAAACCGAACCCACCGCCTATCTAACCTGGAAAGGCCCAAAAAACGAGACACCCGAGAATATTCACGCTCCTCTGAGTCCTTAATGTGTAGGCTGAGTAGATCGCAGCTTATATAAGAGGTTTTGTTATCTAAACTGTCACGAAGCCCACGGGACGACGAACAGCTATGATGAAAATTGCTGCGAGCGATATAGATGACGTTGTTAGACTTATACTCGAAGAGTGCGTGCTTTAAATTTGACATTGGCATGGACCGACGCCTTGAGCTGTCGGCGCACGTGTTAGCTCAGTACCCACCACACTCATGCCTGAACGCGCTGACACGAGAGGAGGCTCTTGCAGAGCAGCGATCCGGGCATCTGCCCTCCCGGTCCTTCACCGAAGGTATGCGAACGGCGCGGCCTGTCAAGAGCAGTGTTGTCAAATGTCGGTGAGCAAAAGTAGCTAGATGGCAGCGTGAAAGTCGCTAAAAGTAGCTAAAAAATCTAGCAAGGAGCTAAAAGTAGCTATATTTTTCCCAAGAATTTTTATTTCATATTTTGGATATATAACTCATTTATTGGCAACTTCTATTATTGTAAAAATTAAACACAGCTATCAAGACATGGTTTCCTTCAGGCGACTATGCATGGCAAGTGCTAACTAACGAATTACGAATGGTAAATGTGCTCAGGTTTTGATTCCGATAATTCAGGCAGACGCAGTTTTCGCAAAGCGTTAAAGCTTGCGCGCTAAGACAAGACGACCTGCGAATGCATCCTGCTCAGTAAACATCTAAAGAATGGAATTTTATCTACTTTTTGCGCGTACACAGACGCTTATGAACTGAGATTTAATGATTGCCCAGGCGATATCTTTAGTCCGTGGCTCGGCGTAACTCGGACCGGTGGGCCTCTTGGCCTCTTTCAACCATTCGGCGCTGACCGCGCATGATCCGCAAAGAGAGTCGAATCAGACAGTCGATTCCAGGCGCCGTATGGTCGCCGCGCAGGGAACGTTAAGTGTTTAAGTAATAGGAATGCGTACACACATGCACAATATTGTACCGCGAGCACGACCACGGCCGCTCAATGGAGGCGCACTTGGTGCGGCCCGTCGCGTCGAGCCTCAATGGCTGGGGAAGCGCGTATTGGGAGAAGTTACAGTTTCCGCCGTCATTCTCCGCGGGGGCGCCACCACTCCAGGACAAGACGCCGCCGGCACGGACAAGCAGACGACGCGGAAGGAGAGCGCTGGCTGGGTTGGCGCGTCTTATCGTTTTGATTACTCAGCACAACAGCGTCCTAAGCGTATGCAGCACCATGCCAGACAACTGCTGTGTGCCGCTGTGCACCACGAAAGCAAGAAAAGATCGGTTACCATGAGTTCCCGTGCGATTCACAACGTCGAGCAGCATGGCTGAAAAACACATTTCGGGAGGGCTAGGACGGAAAAGGAAGCCGGTGGAAGCTGAGTGACAAGTCACTGGTATACTCCACTGCACTTCACAGATGACGATTACAGGAAGAACATAAAACTGAAGATCCTGCTTCCTTCAGCTGTCCCCTCCGTGTTCCCGAACTGCCCACATTACAAGTTACTCACGCGGGCTCATGTTGAGCCAAACAACCTTGAAAAAATTAATGTGCGCAGGTCAATAGCTTTATTTTCCCCACTTGTTATAGCTACACTTCATTTCCTCCTGAACAACCCCCCGTGTCATCCTGAAGCATGTGTGTTTCAAGATAGCTGCGCCACGATCACTTTTATCACGATGATATCAAAATGGTATGCCTTGCCCAACATCGCATAAGTGAAGCCATGGAGACACTAAGAGGAGCCGCTCTATTTGTCAGATGACGAGCGACGCTCTTGGTTAGAGTTGGACTTTGCCATATCGAAGACATTCAGGTCCAAGGAGGCACGTCGAAGCAAAGGCTAACCAAACAAACGTACGAAGCAACAATCATGACAACCAGATCCACAGTGGCGCAAATTAAGTACCTTCTAAATCCCATCAAGTATCTTACAACAATGTCTTCTGTGTGCCTTACTAGTGCATTGCATTTAACCGAATCTTATTTTCAGCTTCCGATACGCACTAAAGCAGGCCCTGAAAGCGGGTTTATAGTATCGCTTTTTAGCAGCCTAACGGAATTCAAAGACGGGAACAACAAAGTTGACACAAGGGCTGCCGTTTTCCCCTCGGAGAAAATACTGAAGGTACCAAGCGAAAAAAAAAAAATATATCGACTGAGATTATACAGATTTTGCCATGCTTTGTGCACGTTGGCAACTTGCAAGCATCGGTCTGCAAATGCACCTATCAACAATAGGCAGCTACAAAACTTGGAATTCGTGATTATGAAAGTCGTACCTTGCCAACTGCCATATCACGTCTGCTGCGAGAGAGTTTTCGAGTCAGCTTGGATTCATTCATGTGTGGTGTGAACCAGCAGCGGACATAGAGTTAGCACCGATTGCATTCTTGGCTGGTTACTTTGCACGTCCATTTGAAGAGAAAGTATACGAATAGTTTTACAGAATCTCATGAAACATTTTTATTTATTCTGTTTTCAGTGCCTGCCCGTGTTTTCATTATTTATATATTACCAAAGTTTAAATAACTTCTAGAGCTTACTTTAGAGTGTCAAACTTTTTATTTTATTAGTTCCCATCCATGTATTAATTTTGTGCCTTGTGATTCCTGCAATACCCTGGATTTATTAAAATTCTTGATGATGGACGCCTAAGGTATCTGAAAATCACCATGCACCTTTGTTAGCAAGGTGGTGAAGTGGCCGGAGGTCATAAGAAGCAGCAAGCTATGCAACATGTTAGTTTCATCCCTTCTTACCTATTTTGTGAAATTTCCGGAGTTGATTTGCGAGAGAGAAGACTACAGTCACACTAAGGACCTAACCAAACTAATGCGACCACTGCTGACCAACTGGACAGGCAACATCAATCTGACAGTGGAAAAAATCACGCTTGCACTTGAACCTTTTTCGAGGAAAGTTCTTCGCTTGTAAACTAAGCTTGCGTGCCTTCTGTGCATCACACGACTTCATAATCAAACGAAAAAAAACAAAATTGCCTGAGCTTGCGGGCGTGTCGATGAACTGGCTGTCTTGTGTTGTTTCTTTGGCAACAGTTTGTCTTAGCTAGTATGTTTAGGTGGTGGTACCCACTTGAATATTATTTCCTGTGAAATCGGAGGAACAGGCTGAACAATAATGTTGAACGCTACGTCCTGAATTGTAAGTTTACAGAAAACTGCGCGCTGAATAAATGGCCCCAAACCTTGTCCCGATTTCAAGATTGTAATATCTAATACGTTATAACAGTGCTTGAAACGCAACTAAATGGGTGCGCACTCAGCGAAGCACACGACTGCCTCGATTCTCGTTGTAAACGGAAGACCACGAATGACTTGGAAAAGCCCAGTGCTGATGATATGCCGCTATCACCTTATCAATAGCAAACTTGCACGTAGCATCACATAATGTGTGAAACGCCGCTCATAAATCCTAAATTGAGCAAGCGCCGACCACGCGGACGCCGAAACGAAAGCACAGCCACGGCCGCTGCGCGCAGCTCTCCGCCCGGACTCGTCCCGGAGCGGTGGCGATGAGAACTAGGCGCAATACGGCTCTTCTGGGCGACGCGACGGGCCCAAGTGCTCCTCCATTGAGCGGCCGTGGCACGACTTTGATGCTCATTGTATTGCATCCAAGCATCCCCCTCTTTTTCAAGTTTGTCTGGTGTGCGTCTTGTTTAAAAACTACCAGATGGCGCTATGTGCCTGACGTCAGTTTCATCATGTGTAGCGTCTGTGGAAAGATTTCTCACGCCAGAATAGTAATTTTCCGAAATGTAGCCAGATTTAAGCTAGATTTCACCAAAATGGCTAGATTTGTAGCTAGATTTTGAAGAAAGGAGCTAAAACAGCTACTTGTAGCTAAACTAACTTTCTTGGTAGCTAGTTGAGTCCAAAAGTAGCTAAATCTAGCTACAAAGTAGCTAAATTGGCAACACTGGTCAAGAGCCTCGCGAATGGCGCCAGCACAGACTGTGGGAATACAGGAGGGGGAAGAGGATGCGGTATTCGTCGGCTGGCGCGTTGGCGCCAGGTTACCGAAGCCGATCGGGCGCGCATTTCATCATACTGAGCCGTTGCCTTCGAACCAGCGCGCCTCCTCACCGATCACCTGATCCAGAGATGTGGACTGCACGCTTGGCGTTTCCTTTTCTTGTCTATCTTATAACCTCGCGAATCGCTGCCTATAATGTAATATGCGTTTTTTATTTATTTTTTTTTTTGCCACGTTCGTTGAGCTAACTGCTTGTCTTATTCCTCCTTGACGCGTTTCCGATTTTGTAGTTTTGTTGCATAACCTATGTATTCCGTTACTTTGCATATTTTCCTTTCTCCACGAGTCCCTACTCGCTGGAAAACGCACCGAATGAACATTTCAGGGGCTGACCATCCTCAGGAAAAGAAATTTTCCGATGCTGAATGTTAGGCCAGATGGAAGCGTAAAACAGCCCGCGTGCCTACTTGTTTCCCGCCTGGGTATTTTGAACGAGCTCTTCGCGACATATAATAAAGCAAAAAGGCTAGAGCTGTTATTTTGCCCGAAATGAAGCCCATAATCAGCATGATATACAGAAAATGGTTCGGTGGAAACACAGCTTTGCATCGGGCCAGAATGCCAGGCTGAAAATTAACCTTTTTGTAGCTCATCGCTACTGCAGCAATGTTTGCGATGTTTTCCAAGAAAAAAAATATAGAGAAAGATTTCTTGTGTTTATAGCCCTCATAGTATTGTTAGGAGTGAATAGGTGTAATGAGAAAAAAAAATGATATACGGCAAAATGTCAGTGTGCGGGTACCGCAGGACTACAAACTTTTAACTTTTTTAAAGCTTTTTTCTGTCTTTTGATATGAGATTTTTATCCGAGAGAATTGCGGCTTATCTTTAAAACTTAGGTTCATTCTTTTGTGTGAAGACGTTTGCGCGCCCCATATAAAATTCCATTGAAAACAAGAAACAATGGTGCCAGTACCTCGATTACAGTTCTTACTTGGACGCACCTACATATATCCAGTCATCCAGAAAAATGATACGAAAGATACTAAAGTGCTCAAAAGTGGGATTGATCTCAGGCTTAAACGGAAGGTGACCATAGCTTACCAACTAGGCATTCATGCAGTCAAGCACAAATTGTGTAACATGTTCCGTAATTTCTGCGTAATTTACAACTTTTCATGGGGTCCAAGAACGAAAGCACGACTTTAGCAAACACCGTAAAAATATTTGCATTAATTCTGCGGCTGCTGTTTACAACGTCTTGACGGACACGCGCCATGGCAGAAGCGCTTCTTCTTCGTTGTACGACGCCAGGACTGCATTAACAGTGATGAGGGCCCGGTCAAAAAAAAAAGAAACTAAAATGGTATTTATTTTTCGCCCCCTGTTGTCATGTTTGAGACGACGCGTTTTAGAAATTCCCGCATAGAACACACGCCATATTTAGTCGAAAGATCTGCGGGCTGTTTATGAACATTGCCTGAGATATATATACTTCCCGCAGAGCACACGCACAGCCTCCATTTAGAATAAGGAATGACTGGCCGCACAATGTCGTCCGTCACAATCACAACAGCCGCGCCGTGGTGGCGCAGTTGTTCTGGCGCTGGACTACTGTTCCCAAGGATGCGGGATCGAATCCAGGCCTCGGCGGCCGCTTACGATGCCTACGAAAAGCAAAGGATGTCAGTGCTCGTTCGAGAACCCCACGTGGTCGAAATTTCCGGAGTTCCCCACTACGGCGCAGCTGATAGCCTGAGTTGCTCTGCGGCATTAAACCCCACAAACCAACCAATCAATCAATCACAAGCGCATTCGTAAAAAATAAATTTCTTGAGTGGTTATTTTTTTTGGCCATTCCGAAAGCTGACGACGACTGCCTGCGTGTGAGCACAGCCAAGTAAATATGGGTCTTGTTCATAAGCTGTTCGCAAATACCGTAAATACTCTACCAATCATCTAATAGTTTTGTGACTTTATCTCGCCTAAGGCAATATCTCTACTTAAACTGCGATAGCATATGTTCTACATGCTAATGTAGAGTACTGCAAATAATCCTTATAACTCCAAATGCTGCCATGATGCGGGGAGCTGCAACTTTTCGAAACGATTTTTTGCTTTTTGAGAATGATAACATTACTGAACTGGCACGAACTGAACGTTTTTATGTTTTTACACGCTTAAATAATCAGTAAAGTACATTTACAGACTGTCCATATTTACAAAGACAGTATACTAACATTTTGCACAAAATTTCCACTTCTAATAGAGAAGGAAGCATTTTCGCATGTATCGCACTCGTTTTCCACTTCCAAATTGTAAAATAAATTTAGATTTTTACGAAATACCGTATGCAGAAGTTCCACCGGCAAGCCGCCACAGTCGTAGACAGCCGTTGGGAAAAATAGGGTGGGCACTGAATTAAGGTGCACCTTTAAGCTCCGCATTTAAATGTATTATGGGACATTCGTTAATGGCTCCTATTTGCTGGCTTCCCATGCGGACCTGCTTAGAGTCCATGCCTTTAACATAGTACAAGGTGAAGCATAAGCATCCACCTAGCAGTTGTTGTTTCTTTGCGGGAGGCATACATATAGACACAATAAAGAAATTATAAGTTTAAATATTTTAAACACAATTAATTATCCTTAAAATGGGGCGTAAATTCGTATAACATGTCTGCCCTTTTTTTTCTCATTCCACATTTAAGCAAATGGATAAAGGTATTTACGTTTCTATAAGCGTTTCTGACCTTTTTGCTTTGAGAGTTTGCTGAATAGATCCACGTTGACCTTGCTCAGAATCTCGGATCTCCACTGCAAGCAGCGACAGATAACTGAGGCGGCTGTCTGCTATGATCAGTCATAATCTCTATTAGCTTATTGCTTTTGTAATAGCTTTGATTGATTATGCCCAGGTTAAGAAATCATACAAGTGACCTAAACACCAGTCTTGACAGAGGGTTGTGCAGGTATTGCAAATGCGTTGTCTCCCCTGCCTTCGAGTCCCCGCGCTTTCAAAATCCCTTTGTCCTTCTCCCACTGCCGACAACCACCCTTGACGGGGTGTGCACGAACTCAGACGTACATGATGTCCAGGCCAGACACACGGCGAAGCAGCGCGTGTATTGGTAGTTGTGCAACACGTACACACAAAATGGCCGTTCGGCACGTTAGACCAGTATAATCCTAAGGACCACAGTCTGCTTCTTATACACTGGCGTAGTGGTTCGTGCATTTTCTGTCGTATACTTGCTACACCCTCCAGGGGCAACTGGCCGGGGTGTTGCTCGTGCAGTTAGGGCACGCGATTCATTGCTTTGCTAGAATCGACTTCTACGCAGAGGTGAGCCACGTCTATTCCGGCTTTCGATGGCACCTTCAAATTATGAGCTTTCCAGTGCTCGGCACGTACCAGTGGCGTCCCAGCCGAGGTCAAATCGTCTTTCGATGCTGGACAAGGCCGCATCGATAATAAATAAGAAGGAAGAAACGCACCGAAATAGTGGCTAAGTCCGAAAAGTCATTTGGTAACTTAAAAGATATGATATGAAATAAAAATTACTTAACGTCTCGTAGGGATCTTTCTGTGCTCTTTATTTAGGTACTCTTTTGAACCGAGCTGGATTTTTATTGCAAGCCACTCGTCTTTTGCTTTCCTGTGGATCCGTCAGTAAAAAGTGCGTCATCTCAGGTTCTAGAACTTGCGTACAAAACGACTTATAATACAACTTAAGCAAACCAACAGCTACTGGTACCAAGAAAAAGATAGGATACTTTTTTTTTTGGCCTTGATCGATGACAGTTATATTATTATTATAGCCACGGAGATAGTCGATTAGAAAGCGTTAGGAAAAACAACCACCTCAAGCCAGTAGGATCCGGACCAATGTTGGCGCTAGTGAACACTTTCAAGGAAAGGTTACACCCCACTTAAATGCCTATAAGGAGTACAGTATAAAAGAGGTGCCGCCGTAGCTCAGTGTCACCGAACAACTAATGTTAAATTGGTAGGTTCTGGGTTCGGCTACCACCGGTGGCCATGTGGTTTTTCTTCTAGTCTCGATGAATCATGTTTTGGATTACATTGATTTACATTGATTAACATAAAAAAACAATTCCTTATGGTGTCATTGGTGCCAACGGCTGGTGACTGCCCTTATATGTACATGCATAACGAGCCCCTGATGTTCACTACATTGGATTGCTGATCAATTTCTGTACCGGAGCATGACTAACTTTGTGCCGAATGAAAATTACACTAAATATATCCAAATTAAAAGTGTGATCATTTACGACAGTAATGTCTTTGGTATATGTTACCATAGCATTTCGCTTCAAACTCACATTTGCCTTGGGGACGTGCAAGGGAGCCCATAGTCATTATGGGATCAGTACTGCAGCAGTTTAAGAGTACTGAGCCTGAACAGAGCATCCTTTCATGAACAATCGCCGAATGGATTACGGTGAGAATTTCTCTTCTATGCAAAGGATTCATAATATGTTCCCCTTCGATTGACTGCTGAGATGAGGTGTTTTCAGTAGGACCGTGAATTGAAACAACATTTATGCGGCGTAGGCATCCTGAATTCTCACATGCGATAAAAGTGAACCATCAAAATAAAGAATGGAAGGAATGGCGATAAATACTTGGGACGAAAGAGGCACCCAGATTTTGATTATATATATAAAAAAAAGAATACTCGAAATCAAAGAAACATATTCTGCCAATGTTCTCCGAAACATGGGGATCACCTTGAAAATACATCTAAATTTAGGGAAAAGAGTTTTCCTAGTGCAGCACAGCGCCCCGGAGTTATCGAGGCCACCATTTGCGAGGCACCCAATGCCAGTAAATGGCGGTCCATGTGCTGCCCCGCGGAGACCTTACCACTATAAGTTATGTTTTCTAAGTTTCCTCGAAACTAAAGCCTGATTTGTGCCGGTTAAGCATTCGAGTTCTACAGTTGTGCTGTTTCTACAGCATTTAACTATCATCGCTTTCTCGATCTGTATAAACAAACCTTTATTTTCCTTGATTTTTGGCTAACAGGAAGCGTGAACTCGAGACGGTTGAAAGAAGTGGTGGTGTAATTACCCAATAGTTTGCTTACCTAATTGTTTTTGAAATAAAGGTTACTGTAGGGCCGCGCTCGAGGCTGATCACTTCCGGGTGCGCGTCTTTGGATGTCGCCGCCACCCGCCTGTTTTCTTCTTGTATTGTGGACGCGGTCCCCATTCTGCACGCGTGTCGCGTGTGGGGGAGGCCGACCGAACCGTTATCTCATGCTTTACGGGACCCTCTAAGCCGGAAGTCCATTCATGGGGAGAGGTACAGCGGACCGTTTTGCCGGGTGGTCGCACATATGCCACCCTTCGTTCTGGCCGGTAACAAGCACCCAAATGGCACTTACGCCTTTTTTTTTTTTACACTGTGACTTTGTGTAGTGTGAAAGGCAGTCGCGCTTACCTTGTCCGCTGATGCGACAAAGAGCGCCCGAAGAAGCACTCAGGATTTAACTCGGGCATTGTTCTCAGAGCGTGCAAGCCAGAAACTTCCCTTTACTCCGGCGCCGCGACTTCAGCACCGTGGCATGGGTGGTGTTTCCCCTTTCCGAGAACTATAGGCACGAGTGGCGCGTGGGAATGCACCAGTGGAAATCATTTAACCAGGAGCGGCAGCGTGGATGGGGCGGCGGTGTGCGGGAGACAAGTGGGAAGAATGCCTCCCGAGAGGAGAGGGTTCGACACCGTCACTGAAGAAAGAGTGTCGCCGTACTCTTTGTTTGTTGTAATTTGTATTGCTAGCGGGGCCTTGGGTTAGAAGCTGATACCAACCCATGGGGCTGTGCCCATATCTAGCATGGCGTTTCTTCATTGGGCAAGTGATGTGTGGGGCTGGCCTCTGTAAATGACCGCCCCTATATCTTTCTTTTCTGAGTGTGTAAAACGGGAATGTGATGCAAGAAAGTGTAGTCCAGTCTGGGCTACGTGACATGAGTTACATGAGCATGAGTTACATGCGTAGGCATGTAACGCGGCTGTTCTACTTAGGCTCTAACCACGTAGGTCGAAGAATTAAGCAGCGCAAATTGTGCCTTTTGTAAAATCATTTTTACTTTCAGTTTTACTCTCTGTTATATATTCTGCTGTATATATATGATTTGCCATCATCACCTTCATGTACACTTCGTGGTCTTTTCAGCGCCGAGCTACATGACAGAAAGGGTTTAACAACGTTCCTAAAAGGAAAGAACAACATAAACTCTACCGTTACCAACTGGGACAAGCAGATAAATGAAAGGGAAATGAGGGTGCTCGATATAATACATGAAGGAAAGAAGCCAGCAGACGGCGAGGCCGAGGAAAGCATTGGGGATTGTACTTTGTCTTTTTTTTAAATTTTTACTTCGATAATCAGAGGAATTAGTAATGCAGTCTGTTTAGGGGAAAGATAATTAAACAAAAAGTAGAAAAAAACACAACGTGCCGATGGTGGGAACCGAACCCACGACCTCCGAATATCGCGTCCGCTGCTCTTGAAGCCATAGGTAGCGTAAGAGGTTTCTAGCACAGCTTTCGCCCTCGCACTTGATCACGTTCTACGTGACGCTGGCGGTAACACAGGACGTTCAACGTCCGCTGCTATGGTTGAGGGTGGCGCTGGTGAACACTCTCAAGGTTCGTATACATACAACATTAATACCCAAAAAAAGTAGCAGCTCAGTTGGAAGAGCACCGGACCGGATATTCGGAGGTCGTGGGTTCGGTTCCCGCCATCGGCACGTTGTTTTTCCTTTTAATTTGTGTTTAATTATCTTTCCCCTAAACAGATTATATTACTAATTCCTCTAATTATCCAAGTAAAAATTAAAAAAAAAAACAAAACAAAGTACAATCCCCAATGCTTTCCTTGGCCTCGCCGACTGCTGGCTTCTTTCCTTCAACTGGACAAAGGCGTTTTATGCAAGCCGCCAAGTCGAGAGTCGCGCTTGTCACCCCCTGGCTCACGCACTGTTGAAACGTTCACCAGGTTTGATCAAGAGTAAGGGACCGTAGAGAGCGTGAAAGGTTTGGGTGGCTACAGTTGAGCGTACTGGACTACCCTAAATCGCATATTGACTGAATGCCGCAAAGCAGAGGAAAGAAATGGACCTGAATAGAATCACACGTACGCTTTTGACAGGACCTTTTTTTTTTTTCATTCATTATTTATTGAGCGTCTTGCAAAATACAAACAAACATTAATGAACGCATAGCCATTGGCTGGTAACGGGTCCATAATGAACATATGATACAAAATAAATGCAGCGCGCGAAAGGAAGAAATAAGAAAAACCACCAATAAAACAATAACTCACAACATGCATAGTTCATACACAAGTGAACATAAAGTTACTTATAATTCACAATATTTCTGAAAAAAGAACCTCATTAAAGCAGGAGTAAAATTAGGGGCTTTTTCATGTTTAGTGAATAAGAGCGTCGTTAAATTCTACGAGCATTTTCCCGTGCATGTTCTGGCATGGAGGTAGATTAAAATTTCGTTATGTGGCGGCTCTCGTGTTTAGTTACGGAATTTTAAACAAAGTGATGGGAAGTGGATCATTAGTTACTATGATTCTGTGAACGACCTGAGCAATTTTGAATTCATGCAGTGCATTTTGTGGCAGAACACGAAGATACTTGTACAGGTATATGCTACCATTGAGAGCTCCCTGAAAAGGAAATAATTCTTAATGCGCGTTTTTGCCGACGGAATACAGGTTCTAGGTAAATAGTAAAGGCGTTTCCTCTTGACTCAATGCCGTAACTGATGAATTTGACTAACTGAAAAGTAAAGAATGCGTAGGATGGCGTATTAGCAACATTCACGAGCCTTAATTAATAAAACATCCGTGTGTCAGATTCGAACAAAGGTGTGTAATGTGTGTTTTACATTGCTTGTTCGATGCAAAAAATACGCCTAAATACTTGTATGAGAGAACTTGTTGAAGTATTGTTTCTCGTAATGATATATTCAGTTCTTCAACATTCAATAGTTTTTTGCTGGAATGAAAAATTGTGTACTTCGTCTTATTAAGATTTAATGTCAGTGGATTAAATGTGAACTATATAAGACATTTCCTAACTCAGCAGAGATTTATCTTCAATTTCAGGCAAATTCTCTCCCGTAAACACAAGAGCGGTTTCGTCGGCATACATTAACGGTTGACGGTACTTTAAGATTGCAGGGAAATCATTTATGTAAAGTGAGAAGAGTACGGGCCCGTGAACGAAACCCTGCGCACGCCAGTTAAAATAGTTTGAGACGTAGAGGTAAATGGTTTCAATACTGTATACTGTTGACGGTCACCGAGGTAGCTTGATATATGTTCAGGATTTACCCCTGAACCAATAGTTGTTAAACTTGCTCAGTAATATCTGTTGGTAACTGTATCAAATGCCTTTTTCATATCGAGATACACCACGGCAGCAATGTTATTCTGGTGGAGAGCTGTATTTAGCGTTTGTGTAGGAGCGAGAACAGCGGCGGCGGTTTATGACGTCGGAAACTTTGTTGGTGGGGGCTCAGAATGTTGTATTTGGATAGAAATTTATTTATGTGCGCACAAAGAATCTTTTCTAAGACTGTGCTGATTACACTGATAACTGATATCGGCCTATAACTTGATAGATTAGAGCGATCTCCGCTTTAAGAATTGGAATAACTTTGGCTAACTTTCGTTCAGAAGAATAAACTTCGCATTGAAGGGAACGATTAAACAAATGAAGGAGAAGGTCTGGTAATAAATATACATTGTCTTTAATCAGTTTTATCGAAAATTTGATCAAGCCCTGCTGCCTTGCTAGTTTTTAACTCTTTCTCTGCTGATATTATTTCATTCGCATTAATATCCTCAATAACAAAAGTATTCACAACAGATTTCATTGACTGCATCTATTCAGTGACTGGTGGCAGTTGGGCCGCAAGTTGTGGTCCAATATTTACAAAATATTTATTAAACTCATCTGATGTTGGTTGATAAATAAAATCAAGCAGTAAACGTTCGTCTGAAAAGAGCCCCATTGTACCTGTTCCAGATTTTAGTTGTGTTGCCATGAGCGTTATTAATATGTTGTTGAGGGACTGTAATTATATCAGCACTAGCTTTTAGAGCATGTAATTGTGCTGAGGGAAGAGGCCTCGTTTTCACCGCTTTCCTTAGTTGCATGGGCTGCTTTACCATTCGATATCGGCCGAGTAGTCCCGAGATGAATCACGGAGAGCGGGGGAAGGGGGATGGGACACACTCACGTGCTATGTCCCTTTATGTATTTGCTATGTATTTCCATGCTCAAGTTTTACACTACGGTGGCAATAAAACTAAGAGCTAAAAAAAAAGCCCTCACACACACAGGAACTATGACGGACAGATTTTTGTTTTCTCTCGAATTACTTTTGGATTAAATTAAAACCATTTTAGTGGTTTTGGGGCAGCATGAGTGATAGGGGTTAATAAGTTTAGTTTCTAATCAAAGCTAAACGTCAAATCTATGTAACGTTTCATTGTGGCGTAACATTTTCGGTGGTATCTTAATTGGAAAAAAAAACAGTTTGCAGAATAAAAAGAAGTTGTCCAATAACTCCGCTGTACAGTGCACTCCATGCGAATACCAAGAACCGGTGGTTGTAGCATACATTTCAGCTCTAAGTGCTGGCTCTGTAATTTATTTATTAAACGCTCCAGGGTCAGGAAGACAAGATAGTGGTTGTAGTGCAATGGATTGCACTATAGATGAAGTTACTTAAAACATGTCACTTGGGCTCCTACTCATAAAATGTTATCCACAAATTTCTTGTGATGACTGTGCTTATGAATTCTCACAGTTGTAGGGGAAGGGGGCGAGGCAACGCCACTTTTCGAAGGTTCGAGGTAGAATGAAGTTAAATGAACTGCAAGTAATTAACTGTTTTGCATTAGGAAATTCCGGTGCTGATAGAATTCGTCGAGATGAAATATTCCGGAGAGGTAAAATATGTTTGTTGCGATGATGATGTTTCTTGGCCTGTGCGAGCTTGTGATAGTCACCTCGAACCAGAGAGTACGGAGGAAGTTGTTTCTATAAAAGAAACACAAATCCTTGCCCATGGATGAAAATAACTTTGCCCACAAAAATATGGCAGAAGTAGGTTTTGCGCAATATGGGTAGGTGGGAAAAACTCAGCAACCTACACTGTTCTCAGCCTTAAACACTTGTTTGCGCCTGTTAATTTAGGTCCGTATTCGAACCATATAGCATTAACCAGCCTTCCTTCCATACCGAACGGTATTCTGGTTATTTTTTGCGCTGGTCCGAAACCCGTGAACAGAACAGCCGAAACATGCTATCATGGAATAAATATGAAGCAGTTTCAAAAATTCACACCACGCATGCTGTAACCTTAGTGTAAAAACAAAAAGCCGAATAATAAGATGTCCTTTTGCTAGCACACATTTTTATCCACAGGAACCGCAGAGCAGCAAAAGACTGAGAAAGTGCTGCATAAACACGGGCTAAAAAAAGAAACAAAAACCCGACAAGATACTTTGAAGTTTGAAGTTTCGTTTATTGTACGCAAAAGGTTAACAAAACACGAATACAGAAGGAGGTCCCCAAGTCAAGGACTGTGGACGGGACCTCCTATAATGATTATTGTAAAGAAATATGTATTGAGCAGTTGCAAAATTTATACAATATTTCGCATCAGTGCGTTGGGGTGAACGAAAGGTGAATTTATTACAGGCACTATTGTTGTAATGAAAGCGGTTACACACCTAATCATATAATGAAAACAATTCATAAAAAGATATAAAGGATAGCACTGGAACAGTTTACCTTGAAAAATACGATTAGTGAGATAACAAAAACAGATGAAGAGCGGATTTAAAGGCATAAATAGTTAATGATTGTTTGATGGTTACTCGTAAAGAATTCCAAAGAGTGGTACCAGAGAATCGGTCTGTTTCACCACTTTTATAAAGTACAGGAATAAGTTGTACGAATTTTGCGAAAATAGGTAACTAAATGCACAGGCTCAGCGTATGACCAAGAAAAGGATGAAGAAGGCCACTCGCAGCAGCGTCATCAGCCAGACAAAGGCTCCGGCAAGAGCAAGAGCATCCATCCCGGGCACCCTGTTCCGAAGATGAGTGCTGACGTGGAGAAGATATCCTATCCTGTGGTTCACTCAAGGTGTTCGGCGCCTGGGGCTTCTTCGTGGTGAGGCCTTTCCACATTCGGGGGGGGGGGGGGTTTGGTCAGGTTTCAGGCTAGCTTTATAGGATTTGGTAATGTAAAGGTTTCATTACCTTGCGCACAGGCATGTCTTTCACCTCCCCGGGAGGGGGCTCGGCAGATTGGTTCGCCAGCATGCCGATTGAAAGCTTGCCTCTGGATTCATTTGCTAAAAATAGTGTCGATGTGATTCCTGTCACACTCATACCTATAGGCCATCAAAATGCTGAAAATAAAAAATCCGAAAACTATTCAGCAGCAACTCAAGAGTCTGACGGATCACTATCTTGATATCTCTAAGGTGCGACCTTTCGGGAGACGAGGTATAGTTCTCAAATCTGCAAACATTAATTGTGTGTCAGATCTGCTACGCTGCAGTTCTTTTACCTCGATTCCTGTCAAATCCTTTATTCCTGAAACGCTGGCTTGCACTAAGGGTATTGTGCATGGAGTGGATCCTGTGTAGACTGCTCTAGGACGCAGGAGCTGATGTTCTTTCAGTGTATCGCTGCTCTCGCATGGTGGCCGCGGTAAGTGTTGCTACAGAGTCAGTTATAACAACTTTTGCCGGTCTCATGTGTCCATCTGAGTTAAACATTTGGCCAATAATTTATCGCATTGACCCGCTACGTCCTCGCCCCCTTCAATGTACCAACTGCTGGCGATTTGGACACTGTGGAAGAGCGTGTAAGTCTGCGACAAGATGCAGGGTGTGTGGGGAAGGACACTCTTCTAATGGCTGTACCGCTGCAAAACCTAGCTGTTGTCTATGTAGTAACGAGCACTCGGCTGATGACGCCAGTTGTGAGAAACGTTCTCAGGAGCCGGCGTTACTAGAATTAATTCAAGGGAATCGTTGCTCTCGAGCAAGTGATTATGCTCTTCTTGATCGGAAAAGGCACACTTCTGCCAACTGCGTGCGCCCTTCTACTCCAGACTTTCAGGCGACGTTGTCTACCGCAATTGTGACAACGGTTGAAAAAGTCCTTTCTGTCGTAGTTGACTGTATGCTTACCAGCTTTACTGAAGCCTTGTCTGGTACTGTTGGTAGCCAGTCATCTTGGCCACCTCAGCCTGTGCTGACTCCAGCATCTATTTCACCTCAAACCTGTGCTGAAAATTTAAATGCAGCTTCTCCTCTAGTGCTGGCTCAAGTGCAGCCTATCGACAGTGTCCCTGTCAGCATTTCTCGCAAAAGTGTTTCCTCTAATGATGTTGAAATGGCATGCCCTACTCAGAAGCGCCGTGCTTTTACCTCACCCTCTAAGTCCTCCATTTCACAGACCAAAACTAAAAAAGGGCCTTCCAAAGCTTTACCGCAATCCGATGTGTTAAAAGAGGCTGTTGCGGCCTTAATTATAGGAAAGTAATCATGGTAGGTGTACAAGTTCTTCCGTGATATTGTGGCTCTATTGTATATTCACTTCCAGATTTATATCTTTTCCTTTCAACACATAAGCTAGACATAGTGCTCTTAAAGAAACTTTGCTCTCGCCCGCAAAGTCACTTACCTTAAAGAAATGTTGTGTTTTCCGTGCCGATCGTATAAACGGTAGGAGCGGTGGCTTATTGACTTTGATATCATCAAAATTATGTCACCGCGCAAAAATAAGCAAAAAAATAATGAATCCTGAGTGCGAGCTTTTGGCTGTAGATATCGCATTGCCGTAGTGTGGCCTGTCACAGTCGCTAATGTCTACTGCGCCATAGGTGTATGTACGTAGCACAGACTATATTTTTAAGTTGAAGTTGAAAGTTTATTTTCGATTACTTACAAATTCTAATAGGGTAGTTATTGCAGGCGATTTTAACTAGCACCATACTCATTGGGGTAACCACTCTGACTCATGTGGACAGCTGTTATGGACGTGGATGTCGGCAAATGCTGTGCGCTGCTGCAATTCTCGGGCTATATACCTTCATGCGCGGAAATTAACGATCTGTCATCGATTTATCCCTGGAAGCAGGTGGGATAGGTATAGAAGGAGGGTCAACAGTAGACAGTAGGACATCTAGTGACCATTTTCCAAGAACATTTGCCATCATGATGAGCCTAACACGAGATAGCACTTTTGCCCGCGAATTAGTCACAACGCCACATATGCAGCTTCGCTACGCTCTTCTCTCACATTTAACCTTTGTTCGTGTAGGACCGACAAAGCACAACAGGTATTTTCCTCAATTGCGAATGCTACTGTAGATTCCCAGTTCACTGTGCAGTCTGCAGTAAACAATAAGTCGCCATCTCCATGGTGGAATGATGCGTGTGAGAAAGCGGTCCGCCGTAGGAAAGCAGCATGGAAAAGCCTTTCTTATAACCAGAGCCCAGTAAATGGGATAAACTGCAAATTTTGTTCAGCGCCATTTAAAAGAGCCATAGCGCCGGCAAAGGAAGAGTACAACCAAAATTTAAATACTTATTTGTCAAACCCTAAGCGCAGGAAGGCTTTGTATCGTATCATGGAACGAAATAGGAATTTACACATTTCTCAGTCATTAAGTTCAGTAGTGTTGTCGCCACAGGAGGCAAAGGATGAGTTGGAACAAATTGCACAAGGGCTATAGCATTAGGTTCCCAGGAACAGTGCAGAGTTTCTTTGCACGCTCCCATTTCCGGCTCAGGCTATGTTGAGGTTGAAAGGTGAGAACTCCTATCTGTTATTTCTTCCATGCAAACCTCGGCTCCAGGTTGGGACGGGGTTATGGTAGGCATGATCAAAATTTTAGCAAATCAGTTCACTCAGGATCTCCTGGGTCTGGTCAACGAATCATTAGAATCTACATGGCTGCCGCACGTTTGAAAAGTGGCGAAAATTATATTGCTTTTGAAAGACCCTGGAAAGGGATTTCATGTTGAAAACATTCGGCCGATAGCTTTGACTTCGACTCTAGTAAAAGTAATAGAAAGAATTGTGCATGGCTGCCTCTCAAAGCTTATTTCAGAGGTTAATGCTTTGAGTTCTACCCGGATTGGTTTCCGCAATGGATGCTCAATATGGTCTGCACATGTAGATTTAGAAAGCAGGATTCGCCTTGCAATGTGCAACAAGGAGTTATCAGCGTTAGTAACGCTCGATATTGCTAAGGCCTATGACAGCATTGAACATTCAATTCTACTAAACATATTATCAGTATTACGTCCTCCGTTTTACATTAAAACATGGATCAGGGAATTTTTGAAAGGACGAGAATAATTTTGCACTGATGGCTCATTAATCTCAGATACCTATGCACAGACAAGAGGGGTGCCCCACGGTTCTGTGCTCTCACCACTCCTTTTTAATATATTAATGTGCGATATTCCGGTTCATCCTGATGTCACTGTATATGTATATGCAGATGACATAGCATTCTTTGCCTTTGCAAAATATATTCATGACCTCTATCGTTCACTACAGGCTTACCTAAATGCACTTGAGGTCTGGTTGGACAAAATTAAATTGGTTTTAAATGTGTGCAAAAGTAGTGTGCTAGTTTTTAAAACCAAAATCTCCTTATATGTTTTGTTAAACTACCGCTCAGATGTCATACCTTAAGTGGAATCTGTGCGGTATTTAGGCATTGCGTATGACGCTAGTATGGATTGGAGGCCTCACATCGTCTAATGTTCGGAAAGGTGAGCGTGTCCTTGGTAGATCCATGCGGATAAGTAGTAGGAAATTTGGCATGCGTCGAGATACTCTTCTACTTTTGTACAAAGCCTATGTGAGACAGATTCTGGAATTTGGCTGCATTCTTTTTTCTGGGTGTCCAAAATCAAAATATAAACTGCATCCTTTGCTGCTTTTAGAAAGACGGGCGCTGCGCCTCTGCCTAGGGCTTCCACAGTCAGTCTCTACCATTGTTCTGTACTTGGAGGCCCGCATTCCAGACCTTAACTCCCGTTTCCGCCATCTAACTGTTACATCATTCTTGCGGTCATTTGAGGCTACTCCCGGTGTGGCTATACCTATTTTTGTGTCAAACCCAGCCCTCTTTCTTACTCCCCAGTGGCCAAGGTTCTGCTTGCCCCAGGTTGTTTTCACGCAGAGCATTTTAGCAAACATTGGTGGGGACCTCAGTTCCATATGTCTTATTGGTTGCTCAATATCCTTTGTGGATATAAATTATGATTCTATATTTCCATCAAATGGGAAGCATTTACCTTCAAGTCTAATATCCAGTCTCTTACGTAATCACCTTGAAAAGTTCCCTGATCACACTGTAATTGCCACTGATGCGTCTGTGATTACACACAAAGCAGCGATTGGAATGTTTTCAGAGTCTCTTTCCTGGAGTTTTTCGGTGCGTCCCGGATTACACACCGATATTTCTAGCAGAGTTTATGGCAATTGGGCTAGCACTATACTAAACGTTCCCTGCAGTCAATCAAAAATAATTTTTCTATCGCACTCTCTTTCTGTTTTGTTGTCACTGGAGTCAGCACGGGATGCTCTGTTGAGCCGCTCACTAACGTATTTCATACCGGGGTGGGTGAAAGAAGTACGCTTCATCTGGGTCCCCGTTCACAGCGGTATTTTCCAGAACGAAGCAGCAGATTTCCTGGCTAAATCAGCTCTTGATGCATCTGTTTTATGTACCATCCCTAATATAACCATACTTGGAATGTCCTGTTTTCAGCGTTATCAATACCTCGACGCTTCATGCAATGATCCCTTGCTATCTACAGCCGAATACCAACATCTCATATACTCATGGAAAGTTCGTTCATGTAAATCACGGCAGTGTGAGGTAACGATGACTCTCATGAGATGCAGGATTCCTCGCCTAAGTGTTTATTTATGTAGATGCGGGATCAGCCCCGCAAACCTTTGTGAGGCTTGCGGTGAGATTGAAAATATTGATCACTTCCTTCTCGCTTGCCGAAGGTTTTCACTTCAGAGGAGGGTGCATTTAGAAATTCCAATTGCACGCTTGGGATTTATGCTGTTAGTCCCGCTTCTACTCTCCTTCGATGCGATTGCGAAAGGATTTGCATTGCCTCAAATTTGTCAGTACTTACATAACTACATCACAGCTACGGACGTACAGATTCCCTTGCTAATAGTATTCCAAATTTACAAACTTCCAAATTTTTTGCTTCGTGTTTTTTTTCCTTGCAATCATTTTTGTGATCCTAAATCTTATGTTTTTGTTTAGTTGGCAATTACTTTAATGCACTAATTCAGTATGTGTAGGACATTTGGCAGTCCACACTGAACCCTGGCCAATCCCCCTTCATGGGTATGTGCCATATATCAAGGCAGAAGAAGAAGAAGAAGAAGAAGGAGAAGAAGAAGAAGAAGAAGAAGAAGAAGAAGAAGAAGAAGAAGAAGAAGAAGAAGAAGAAGAAGAAGAAGAAGAAGAAGAAGGAGAAGAAGAAGAAGACGAAGAAGAAGAAGAAGAAGAACGGGACGATATTGCCACCTGGTGTCCCAGATGTTCTTAGGTGGCACCTGGAAGAAAAGGACGCCGAAGTTGTCTCGCGTGCTGTGCGCGGAACTTTGCCTGCTGGTTCAGCTTCGTCCCGTCGTCTTAGTCACGTCTAGCCTTGTTGTCCGTGACATATTTTGGTGTCGGCGCTAGGGTTCGATTCCAGTACATGTCTCGTACACCACCGCACACCCAGGACTCAACTCCTGTGCCAGTCGACACCCCTGTGCACCGTACTAGCCGAAGGAATCAAGGCCTGCCCCCTGAGCACGGGCCGTTGGAGTTCAACACCGCAGGCGCCCCTCGACCGGCTATGCAAGGAGCTCCAACTTACTACACCCTGCAAAATCCACAACTGCCTCAGCCCTTCCACGGCAGTCAGAGCGAAGACGTCGAAGACTGGCTTATCGAATTTGAACGGGTTGCCTCGTTTAATCAGTGGGACGACGCCGCCAAGCTTCGAAATGTCTTCTTCAGCCTGGAAGATGGCGCTCGTACTTGGTACGAGAACCGAGAAGGCGTCCTAACGTGTAGCGTGAGTTCTGCCGACGAATTCGTGAGACCGATACCAGCGCGGATCGACGAGAACGCGCAGAAAGGGCTCTACAGTCTCGTATATAGATGCCAAATGAGACTGTGACCATGGATGTGGAGGACATGACCCGGCTCTTCCGACGTTCTGACCCGGCCATGACCGAAGACAAAAAGGTGCGCCACCTTATGCACGGTATTAAAGAACAACTGTTCGCTGGCCTAGTGCGTAATCCACCAAGGACGGTTGCCGAGTTTCTTTCGGAAGCTGTCACAATAGAGAGGATGCTCCAGCAGCGGTCTACCACTTACGATAAGCCGGTGGTCGCCGCTTCGGTTGTGGAGCCGTTTTCGGCCTTCGGGGCTACCCCGAACCTAACGGACATCATCCGCTCAGTTGTATGCGAAGAGCTCCAGAAGCTTTTCGGTGCTCCACAGCCGATGGTCGGCTCTGTAGCTAGCATTGTCCGCGAAGAGCTTCAAGCGTTGAAGCCCTCGGTAGCGTCCGCTGATCCACAACCTTTCCCCACGGAGTACCTGCGTCCAACTTATGCAGATATGGCGCGACGCCGTGCCCCTGCTTCGGCGCCATTACCGCCACCCGATCAAGGCTCACTGTATTCCGCACACACTGAGCCGTTCGTCGACACCCGACGACCACCCCAGCGGAAGGCGGACCTGTGGCGCGCCCCAAATCGCCAGCGCCTGTGCTTCCATTGCGGGGAGCCAGGTCATCTCTATTGCCAGTGCCCCTATCGACACCTTGGACTTCACGGATTTCCCATCGACATGCGTCGCCCTCCAATAGGCCAAAGACCCCGAGAGATTGAAGACTACTTAGCGCAGCAGCGCATGGCGCCAACTACTCAGCGGCATGTCACGATCCACGTCCCCACGCCGACCATCTCCGCAGCCCGGGTCATCCTGGACGGCGTAGCGACGCTCGCCAAGTCCCCACCGGGAAAACTAAAGACAGCGACCTCCGGGGGCGAGGCCGCTTGCAATCGACGTGACGAAGACCCCCTGACAAGGAGACCTGTGAGCGATCTGGATTTTACGGCACCGACGACAGTTCCTACGCATGAACATCGACTCACGCTGGACATACCCCTGCTTCTCGACGGCCATAAGGTTAGCGCATTGGTGGACACTGGCGCGGATTTTTCGATTATAAGCGGGAAGCTAGCAGCGCTTCTAAAAAAAGTCATGACACCTTGGTCGGACACGCAGATTCGCACCGCTGGCGGACATGTCGTAACTCCTAGTGGCCGCACGGCACGAGTTCAAATTCGCAGCTCCACGTTTATTGTAAGCTGCCTCGTATACCTGACTGCTCCCGTGACGTTATCCTTGGGGTTGATTTTCTCCGGGAGTATGGAGCTATTATCGATCTCCGGAAGCGCACAGTGACATTTTCAACCGAGAAAGCTGCTTTCACTGACACCAAGAATCGCCAACGCCGCGCCGCCCTTCGAATTTCCGCCGAGAGCGTTTCGATTCCGCCACGCGCCAGTGTTTTTGTGACTGTTACTTGCGACGAACTGCGTGACGGGCATGCGGTCGCGGAAGGCAACCAGTCACTTTTGCTCACCCACGGCATCTGTACAGCGCGCAGCCTCATCCACCTCCGCGACGGCCGGTCTGATCTCCTGGTGAATAACTTCACCAACGAACCCCGGAATCTTTTTCGTGCTACTGCCATCGCGTTTGCTGACTCCTTAGCGGATGTTTCTGAATGTTTTACGTTTGGGGCTGTTAGCACTGTGCAGCCCCCACTTGACCGTCTTGATCTCTCGGACACACAGAATCGTGAGCTACGTGCCCTCCTACTAGAGTTCAGCACTTGTTTTGCGTCCTCATCGAAAGTACGGCAAACGCCTCTCGTGAAGCACCTCATCATTACTTCTGACGACGCCCGCCCTATCCGCCAGCAGCCGTACCGTATCTCAACGACGGAACGTGAAGCGATTCAGACACAAGTTCAGGAGATGCTTTGTGATGGTGTCATACAACCATCCAACAGCCCATGGTCATCCCCTGTCGTGCTGGTAAAGAAAAAAAGATGGGACCCTTCGCTTCTGTGTCGATTATCGAAAGTTGAATGCCATCACTAAAAAAGACGTCAACCCGCTGCCCCGTATCGACGATTCGCTCGACAAGCTTCGTCGCGCCCAGTACTTCTCCTCCATTGACTTGAAGAGTGGGTACTGGCAGATTGAGGTCGATGAGCGGGACCGCGAAAAAACAGCTTTTGTCACCCCAGATGGACTGTACGAGTTCAAAGTGCTGCCTTTTGGCCTGTTGGGACTTGGTTAGCGACGCCATCGGCTCCTCCGGTGTCGGTGCCGTGCTCGAAGAAGCGAGAGGCTCAGTTGAGAGGAGAAGAGAAAGAGACTTTATACAAGAGGTTACATGTTCCAGGTTCACAGTGAGAGAGAGCTCGCACACGATGGAGCTCGGTATATCTACCGAAAAAGTTCCCCAGGTCCCCACACAGAGTCCCTAGGAACGCACGTCACATCACGTAACTGTGGGAGAGAGTCCAGAGGAACGCCCACGGTCAAAGGGCAGCTTGACGCGGGTTAAAATTTATGACCGCGGCGGAAGCGGCCGCTCCTTGGAGGTGGTATCCGAAACCCTTGGAAAGGGCTGCGCCGCCGGCTCCGTCCGCTCCGCTTCACGGCAAATGGCCCCGGAGTCGCGTCCCGGCCGCGGCGCGAAGTGACGAAAACAGAGCAGTTAGACAGGACAGCGTAAACGCAGTTCTTGTGAGATCGGCGCCAACTGCTCTGTGTGTTTCTCTTTTTGGGCGGAGAAGGCGCAGACAGTCATAAATTCCCGATACACGTCGAAACAAGGACCGAAGAGAATGCGTGGCACAGGAAGTCGTTCCCTGTGGCCTCTTCGAAAGGCACTTGGCCAGATGTCCCTTTGAAGCCGCCGTCCGGACGCAACAGCACCCCCGCCGCCAGACACTGCATCAGGAGGTCGCGCAGTTTGGCGCTGCTCGGCTGACTTGATGCGTTGACTCGAAGGCTCGAACGAGTGGTCGGCTCCGCTTTTCTCCGAATCTCTGGTTCTCTCTGCTGCATGGTGTCCTCCTCTAAGCACTCAGCGGCACCCGTCGCTTGGAACTTGTGTACGCTTGGCGCGCTCAGCAAGACTGCCTTTGCCAAACGCACCCAGCACAGTAAGCACCCCGTGAAAACCACTCGAAACGCCAGATCTTCAGGAAAACAATCGTTTCTGCTAATATGCTATATAAAAAAACGAACCAGAGTGCCCGACAAGTGCAAAAAGCCCAAAGAAGACCTCCCGCAAGGGCGCCTTTACACTACGACGCCATCTGATTATGCAGTTCAACTAAATGAATGTCTAAAATGATAGAGCATATCAGGCAGGCGAAGGGGACAGCTCACTGTACTAGGAGCGTTGCATTATTCCCTTCTATATCTAGCTGTTTCGATTTAAGGTGACTTCGAGGCCCCTGAGGTTTCGCACACCTTTTGACAACATGCACACATTCCCCAGTGCGCATTAAACATAGTGGCACTGCATTAGAACTCAAAGCGCGCTTATTCGACTGCATGCAGTACATACCATTCTGAAATCATAAATGTCTATGAATGCAATGAATTCGGTTACACAGATGCATAACAAGGTAGGAAAGGGGTTGAATTGATTTCAGAATGCTCGACTGAGACCGTCAGCGTTGGTATGCAGCTTTCCTTTCTTGTATCGCACTTCGAAGTTGTGCTGCTGAAGAGCTAAACTCCACCTAAGTAAGCGGCCGTTCCTTGAGGATATGCTTTGCAGCCACGTTAAGGGGCAGTGGTCAGTCTCTATAGTAAACTTTGACCCGGCAACGTAGCAGGCGAGCTTCTGTACAGCCCAAATGAGGCATGCACACTCCTTTTCTGATGTGCTGTACGCTTCTTCTCTAGTGCTCAATGTGCGACTAATGTACAGAATGGGTCGCTCTTGCCCATTCGAGTCGGTCTGACAAAGCACGGCTCCCAAACCTCGGTCGCTGGCATCGCACTGAATGACAAAAGGCTTCGCAAAATCGGGCGCTGTGAGAACTGGTCTTTGACTCAACACCTTTTTCAAACTTTCGAACGCGGCCTCTTTCTTAGAGTTCCACTGAATGATCACGGGCTCTGTTTTTCGCAGGCAATCTGTCAAGGGACTTGCAATCTCGGAATATTGCCTGACGTAATGTTGGTAATAACCAGTAAGCCCTAGAAAAGCCCTCATTTCTGTCTTAGTCTTCGGGCGACGATAGTCTGCCACGGCAGCTATTTTCAATTCAGATGGTCGGCGTCTACCCCTTCCAACGCTATGCCCCAGGTAGGTTACTTCCGCGCAGCCCAAGTGACATTTCTCAGCTCTTACCGTGAGCCCTGCCGCCATCAACCTCTCCATTACCTTACGAAGGTGATCTATATGATCCTCCCACGTGTTTGAAAAGATCGCTACATCATCTAGGTAAGGAAGAGCGAACTTCTCCAGTCCGTGTAGAACCCTGTCCATTAGGCGAGAAAAACAGTAAGGGGCATTCTTCAGCCCAAGGCTGAGCATCACTGGTCGGAATGTTCCTAACGGGGAAATAAAAGCCGCGTAGCGACTTGCACGCTCAGTAAGCGGAACTTGCCAGTATCCGCGAACAAGGTCTAAGGTTGAAATATACTTAGCCTGGGATACTGTCTCAACTCTTTCTTCGATGTTTGGTATAGGGTACGTCTGATCGACCGTTACCGAGTTTAAACGCCGGTAATCTATGCAAGGTCTTGGATCTTTGCCAGGGACTTCAACTAAAATCAATGGCGACGTGAAATCGCTTTCGGTTGGAATTATCACCCCTAATTCACACATCCGGCGAATTTCAGCCTCCATAATTTCCCTCTGCTTGGGAGAAACCCGGTACGCCTTGCATCGAATCGGCTTATCATCTGTCAACTCGATATCATGTTCTACCAAGTTTGTTTTGCCTGGTCTGTCGGAGAAGACGAGAGAGAAATCCTGGACTACTTGTTCTAAGTCGCTCTTTTGACTTTCGCTTAAACCGGGCTCTGCCTCGATTTTGGCCAGCAGGACACTGTCTGCCGCAGTGGTTCCCGTCATGACAGGTGGAATCTCAGGGGTTTCCTCCTCTGGGAGGTTAAGTGCCAGGTTCACCACCGCCTCTCGCTGAATGTAAGGCTTCATGAGATTACTGTGGTACACTCTAGAGTGTTTTCTTCCAAGCTTCACCTCATAATTGGTGTCAGAAAGCTTGGACACCACTTTGGCTGGCCCTTCCCATTGAACATCCAGCTTTGTCTTTTTCGAAGGGCATAGCAACATGACTTCATCGCCCTCTTTGAAATTTCGCCTGCGAGCCGTCCTATCATAACGTGCCTTGGCAAGCGTCTGCGCCGCTTTCATATTGCTTTCCACTATCTCTCGGGTCTTTCCCAGGCGTTCCAGCAATTGCAACACGTAAGAGACTACGTCAGGATTCTCGCCTTGACCCTCCCACGATTCTCGCAACAATCGTAGCGGACCCTTCAAGTTACGCCCGTACACAAGCTCTGCCGGACTGAAACCTGTGCTCTCGTGAGGAGCCGATCTGAGGGCAAACATTGCCGCAGGAATGCAACTTTCCCAATCACGTTTTTCTTCAAAACAAAGAGCCCTTAAAATTCTTTTCAAAACGGAGTGCATTCGCTCAACCGGATTCGACTGCGGATGGTGAACCGAGCTATGCACGACCTTGATTCCACATCGCTCAAAGAACGTCGTCGTGAGACAACTAGTGAACACGCTTCCGTTGTCACTTTGGATCTCTGCTGGGAATCCGATCCGCGAGAAAATAGCCAGCAAAGCATCCACGACGCATGCAGAAGTTAGCTCTTTCAAGGGGATCGCTTCTGGAAATTTAGTGGCTACGCACAGCGCGGTCAAAACGTAGCGGCAACCTGATTCCGACATTGGTAGCGGTCCAACGATATCAATAACTAGCCGCCGGAATGGCTCAGTAATTATCGGAACCAATTTCATCGGTGCCTTCCACTTGTCAGTGGACTTCCCAATTCTTTGGCACGTGTCACAAGAGCGAACGTAGTCCTCTACCTCTTTCCAGCACCCGGGCCAGTAGTACTCTTGTACTAACCTTGCTTTAGTTTTTCGTATGCCCAAGTGGCCGGCCCAAGCGTTGCTATGTGCCAGGTCTAGAATCTGCTTGCGATACTTCCGCGGGACCAACAATTGGTCGTATACTCTACCTCTACTGTCAGAGTATCGGCGGTACATTAGATCATCTTTTTCATAGAACGAAATGTTCTTTCTGGGGGCGCCTTGTTTGACACTCTCTAGCAGGGCGCTCAATGAAACATCTCCTTTCTGCTCGGCAGCAAGTGTTACCTTGTCGAGCAGAGCGAGCTGCTTCCAGCTGTCGGACGCAGGTGACAATACTGAGCCTGCGCCCGGGTTTTCCTCAGCAGGCGCCTCTGTGCTTTCAGTGCCCTCCCCTTGACTCTCATCGTCTGGAGCGCGGGGCTGAACAACCGGCGGAACAGCGTCGGGCTCAGCTGTCGCATTTACTGGCGCTTCCTTTGGCGGTGTGCTTCCGAGCTTTCCGGAGAGTTCGCGAGCCCTCGAACGGGTTAACGCCATGCAAGCTATGCTATTAGAGAACGACTGACCCCGTTCCTTCAGTATCTGCTCAGATTTATTTGAAAACAAATAGGGGAAATGATCAGGTAGGTTGGGAGAAATCGCCGCCTCTGTGCATACTTTCCCGAACGGGCCTTCTATGACCACCTTAGCCAGTGGCAGGCAGACACTCTGCTCTTCTACTACCTGCCGGATCCATGCGCATTCTCCGGTAAAATGTTCCGAAGAAACACAACGCGGATGCGCCACATCCATGGTGGCCGCAGAATCTCTCAACACTCTGCATTTCTTACCATTAACAAGCAGCTCCTGCATGTACGGCTGTAAAAGCCTCATATTCTCATCAGAATCTGCAATGCTTGCAAAAGCGACTTTCTTTTTGCAGCTTCTAGCCAAGTGGCCCCGTTCCTTGCAGTTATAACATATAACTGGGCTGCGCGCCTCGAATGCTCTTGCGTTGTCATCAGGTGACTTTGACCTTTCCGCTGGATTCGGCGATTTTGCCTGGCCCTCCGTTCCGCTCCCCAGTGCCTGTGGAGGAGCTTTTTCAAGGTTTTTCGGAGGAGGAAATCTCCTTCCTTCGAGCCTGCGTGGAACAAAGTCCGTTCTGTCGCTTTTTTCCTGTTTTGCCAATTTCGGGCGTACATTTCGGCGAATGTTGTATTCTTCAGCCAGTTCGGCTGCTTTATCCAAACTTAGTTCCGTCATTCTATCCTGCACCCAGAATCTAACTTCCTCCGAGATTCCTCGATAGAATTGCTCTAGGCCAATGCACTCGACCACTTTATCGTGATCTTCATATGCGCCTGCGCTCTTTAGCCATTCTGTCATATTAGCTCTGATCTCATAAGCAAACTCCTGATGAGATTCTGTACCCTTCCTCGCGTTTCTAAAACACTGCCGAAAGGCCTCAGTCGACAGACGGTATTTCCGCAACAGCGCCGCTTTGACTTTATCGTAGTCTTTAGCCTCGTCGTTGCTAAGGCGTGCGACTACCACGGAAGCCTCGCATGGAAGTACAGTCAACAGCTTTTGTGGCCATTCGTCCCTTTCGAAGCCGACCTTTTCGCATGTGCGTTCAAAGTTAACGAGAAAAAGTGCTATGTCCTCGCCCACCCTAAACGGCTGCAGAAGGTCCTTCATTTTTGACTGACCACCTGAAGAAACAAAGCGCCCCGTGGAAATACGAAGTGCGTCTATCTCGAGTTTCTTCAGCTGTAATTCATGCTCTCTTTGTTCTGCTTCCTTTTTTCTCTCCAGCTCCTTCTCTTCTAGTTTTTTCCTCTCTAGAACTGTTTTCCAAGCTTCGTCGGCTTCTTCCTCAGTCACCTCCTCTGCCCGCATTAGCTCTAGAATTGGCTTTTTGCGCTTTGTTGGGCCAACTGATATGCCCAACTCCTGACAGATTTCAAGAAGGTCTTGGACTTTAAGCTTGTCCATCCTGACTTCGCACTCTGCGTCGTTTGCTCCCTGCTAAATTTTGTGCTCAAACCACCCAATTCTTGGCCTGTGGCAACAAAATTTTCTGCAATAATTAAATTGCACCAAACTCGACTAACGACTCCCTGCGCTAGACAATCTGGCGAATCGAGAGACAAACACGCGGCACTCACCACACCAGGATAGCTGACGCCGGCTCATCCCACCGAGCTGCCATCCACTGTTGGGACTTGGTTAGCGACGCCATCGGCTCCTCCGGTGTCGGTGCCGTGCTCGAAGAAGCGAGAGGCTCAGTTGAGAGGAGAAGAGAAAGAGACTTTATACAAGAGGTTACATGTTCCAGGTTCACAGTGAGAGAGAGCTCGCACACGATGGAGCTCGGTATATCTACCGAAAAAGTTCCCCAGGTCCCCACACAGAGTCCCTAGGAACGCACGTCACATCACGTAACTGTGGGAGAGAGTCCAGAGGAACGCCCACGGTCAAAGGGCAGCTTGACGCGGGTTAAAATTTATGACCGCGGCGGAAGCGGCCGCTCCTTGGAGGTGGTATCCGAAACCCTTGGAAAGGGCTGCGCCGCCGGCTCCGTCCGCTCCGCTTCACGGCAAATGGCCCCGGAGTCGCGTCCCGGCCGCGGCGCGAAGTGACGAAAACAGAGCAGTTAGACAGGACAGCGTAAACGCAGTTCTTGTGAGATCGGCGCCAACTGCTCTGTGTGTTTCTCTTTTTGGGCGGAGAAGGCGCAGACAGTCATAAATTCCCGATACACGTCGAAACAAGGACCGAAGAGAATGCGTGGCACAGGAAGTCGTTCCCTGTGGCCTCTTCGAAAGGCACTTGGCCAGATGTCCCTTTGAAGCCGCCGTCCGGACGCAACAGGCCTATGTTCAGCGCCGGCTACTTTTCAGCGCATGATGGACACTGTCCTCGCCGGCCTCAAATGGCAAATCTGCTTAGTCTATCTCGACGACGTTGTCGTATTCTCTGAAACCTTTGAAGAACACCTCGAACGCCTGCGCGCACTATTAGATGCCCTCCGGTCAGCTGACTTGACGCTCAAGCCCAAGAAATGCCACTTTGGCTACAAAGAGTTGAAGTTTCTTGGTCACCTTGTGAGTGCTGCAGGCGTTAGGCCAGACCCCGACAAGACTTCTGCTGTCGCCAAATTTCCCGTTCCTGCAAACAAGAGAAGTTTGAAATGCTTCCTGGGTCTCTGCACGCACTACCGCCGCTTCATCGCCGATTTTTTCATAGTTGCCGCCCCCCTGACTCGCCTCACGCGCGATGATACACAGTTCGTGTGGGACGCCGAGCAACAAGAGGCTTTTGCGGAGCTGCGCAGCCGACTGCAAACAAGCCCTGTTCTTGTGCACTTTCATGAAGACGCTGACACCGAAGTCCACACCGACGCCAGAAATATCGGCTTTGGCGCTGTACTCGTTCAACACCAAGCTGGCGTCGAAAAGGTAATAGCGTATGCCAGCCGCACGCTATCCCGCTCCGAGACAAACTACTCCACTATGGAAAAGGAATGCCTTGCGGTTGTGTGGGCAACCATGAAATTTAGGCCTTACATCTACGGCCACCAGTTTAAAGTTGTCACCGATCATCATTCCTTGTGCGGGCTGGCTAACCTCCGCGACCCATCGGGGAACCTAGCACGATGGAGTCTTCGCCACCAAGAATTTGAGTACACCATTGTGTATAAATCTGGCCAGAAGCACGAAGATGCTGACGCGCTGTCGCGCGCACCCGTCGGTTTAGTCGATGAGAGCACGGACGATGAGAGCGGCTTTCTTGGACTGGTGAGTGCTTCAGACATAATGACCCGACAGCGAGCTGACCCGGACCTTCGACCTGTCATTGACCACCGGTAGGGTCGCGCTGCTGATATCCCTCGGCAATTTGCTCGGAACCTGTCTGCTTTCTGTCTCCAGAATGGCGTTCTATACAAACAGAACTCCATCACTGTTGACCGAGCGTTCCTCCTCGTAGTGCCAGCCGACCTCCGTGCCGATATCCTTTTTGCTTGCCATGATGAGCCCACCTCTGGCCACTTGGGCTTTGCACGCACACTCGCCCAAGTTCTTCAAGCCTATTATTGGCCTAAACTTGCTGACGCCGTTCATCGCTACGTCAGAGGCTGTCGTGGGTGCCAACGTCGAAAGGTACCACCTCTCAAGCCAGCGGGTTTGCTCCAACCTATTGCGCTTCCCCGAACAACGTTTGACCAAATCGGCATCGACCTTCTGGGCCCATTTCCGCTGACATCGGTCGGTAAAAAATGGGTTATAGTCGCGACCGACTATCTCACACGGTATGCTGAAACCAAGGCGGTGAAGCGTGGAACGTCATCTGAGATATCCCAGTTTTTTATGCAGCAAATCATGTTGCGCCATGGCGCACCGTCCCAAGTAATCACCGATCGAGGCACGGCATTTACGGCACAACCTATGCACGACGTATTTGAGCTGAGTCACAGGAGCCATCGCAAAACCACTGCTTATCACCCACAGACGAATGGCCTCACTGAGAGACTCAATAAAACGATCGCCTACATGATTGCAATGTACATAGACTCCCAGCACAAGACCTAGGACGAGGTTCTCCCGTACGTCACATATGCCTACAACACTGCCATCCAAGAGACTACGCGTTTTACGCCATTTCGCCTGCTCTATGGACGCGACGTTCAGACGATGTTAGATGCCATGCTTCCGTGCTGCACGGATAATCCTCTCATCCCAGACGCTGAGCAGTTTGCTCAGCGCGCCGAGGAAGCACGTAAACTTGCCCGCATCCACATTCAGCAACAGCAGGGAAAGGATACGCGTCGCTACAACCTCCGTCATCGACACGTCACATACCAACCAGGAGAGCAAGTTTGGGCGTGGACACCGGTGCGCCGGCCCGGCTTGTCTGAAAAACTGCTGTCGTGATACTTTGGACCTTACAAGGTTCTGCGCAGTGTCACAGAAGTGACATACGAAGTCCTTCCAACGGGTACTGTGCAGACCTCGCGTCGGCAACCACGCTCCGAGGTGGTTCACGTTGTCCGCATTAAATCGTATTTCACGCAGTAATGTGCAGTGTACTATGCACTCGTTTAGTTGTGTAGGGCACCGCCTCCGTTTTATATTCGTTTTCTGTACTGACTTGCATCGCCCATCGCTTGCGCCCAGTCTGTGCTTTCGTTTTTTTTTTTTAGGAGGGGGAGTAATGCCACCTGGTGTCCCTGATGTTCTTAGGTGGCACCTGGAAGAAAAGGACGCCGAAGTTGTCTCGCGTGCTGTGCGTGGAACTTTGCCTGCTGGTTCAGCTTCGTTCCGTCGTCTTAGTCACGTCTAGCCCTGTTGTCCGTGACAATATTAAACTTCGTGGTATTGGAACCCAATGCTCCACAGAAAATTAGTGAACTAAAAAGATAGACAGGCTTTCATTCCGGATGTGATGAAACTGAAGCGACGCCGTTTAACACTTTCCTGTCCGCGCCTATTCCCATTGATAGCTCGCTATGGACGGTTTCACGATTCGAACTTTCCCGCTTTCAAAGCTTTTCTTGACAAGTTGCGTCATCCAATGGGAAATATAGGAACCCATCTTTCAGTGTTGCTTTTGATTTAATTTTTCCATTGTGCCGCGCCCGTCCAGGTAATCTCCGGTGTAAGTTGATCGACGCGATCGACGCTCATTGTTTACATTATGGCGTCGACGTGGCGCCCCCCCCCCCCCCCCCCCCCCTTACGCGGGAACGGGAGTTTCTGCGCAAGTAGACGCATCGGAAAGCTCGTTTTTGGATGCGAACAGCAGCAGTGATTACTCGAAAAACGAATTCAGCTCTTCAGGCTTTTGCACTGACAGCGAAACTGAGTCAAACCGACCCGGAACGTCGACAGCCACGCTCCGATATGTGTCGCCCGCTATCGATGGTTGAATTTTCCCGCTTTCAAAGTGCTTCTTGATGAGTGGCATCATTCAGTGGGAAATAGAAGAACCCATCCTCCAATTTTGCTATTGGTTTTATTTTTTCCCGCCATGCCGCGCCCGTGTAGATGGTCTCCGGTCTCCGGCATGGTCTTCGAGTCAGATGATCGACGCTCCTTGTTTACATCATGGCGTCGACATCGCGCGCTCCCGCTACGCTAGGCAGAAACGGGCGTTTCTACGAAAGCTGACGCATCGGAAAGCTCGTTCGTGGATGCGAACAGTAGCAGTAATGGCTCTTCAGCTCTTCGGACTTTAGTACTGACAGCGAAACTACGCCAAACCGACCCGGAATGTGGACAGCCATGTCTCGATAAGTTTCGCGTTCGCTGCTCCAATGTCCTCTTTTGGCGCGCTGATCGGGAAAGATCACTGTCCTGAAGGTCACAACTGTTATCTCCAGGGTGACAACTCTTTTAGCTAGTAGTACTTGCCGTTGGCAGCGCAGGGAGTTGTGTTTTCCGCTAGAGGACGGCAAGGGGGTCGACCTCAGCGTAGTCTACCTCGGCTACTGTTTCCTCTCCTAACTCAGCGAATACTGTACACAGAAAGCTAAAATTTGCTGCAATGTTGCATTGGTCCTAGTTGTAAAAGCGTATATTTTGAAAATATTTTGTTTTATTTGTGTAAAGAAACTTTGATACTTTTGTCCGTTTTTTTAAACCACAATTTTTTGCTGATAGTTGTTTTTTTCATCACGTATAAAATAAATATATAAATTGTCACTAATACTATTATGAAGAGGAATTCCTCATCTAAAAATTGATACTAGACACTCCTGTACCAAGTAAGGTTTCTTAAAAAAATATTAGTGACACCACCCCAAAACCATCCCTTTTCCCGCGGACAGGGAAGTGTTAAGCGTGTGCCTGCCATATTATCCCCCTTCACACTTGATGCATTAGAAATGTTTGAAACAGGAATTTTTCTGACGCCCTCAATATAGGGCGTATCTGTCTTACAAGGGTGGCGCTGAAGGAGACATCAACAACAATAGACCAATGTCGATCGTGTCTGTTTTGACTAAAGTATTGGTGGGCGCCATAAATGTAAGACTAGAAAATGTTTTGCATAATATAGGACTATATGTGATACGCAATACGCTTCCAAAAATGTAAATCCACATAAAAGACATCACCCCTCTTACCATCAAGCATGATATTGCATATGTTTAGTACCAGCTCCACACTAAGAATTTTGCTTTCGAAAAGCGTTCGATTCGGTTTGCCAAGATATACTATTAATTAAACTAAATGAATAAGTTTTTAGTAGGATCGTCCTCAAATCAACGGACTGTATCAAGGCGAAAGCATTTCTTGGCTCATGTGTGGCGTCGCCACCATCAGTGCTTGTCAACGAAGACTGTCACCAGAGTGGCGCTTTAGAAAAAAGGAAAAAAAAAACAGAAATTGTGTTCACGCCAATAATCAAAACGCAATACTTTTGTGTTCCAGTCGAGCGCGTTAACCACTCATCTAAACGGACTTCTTCATTTATTAATGCTCTACGTAAACCTCCTACCAACGTGGCCATAATTCTCCTTGGATTCTTGAGGGGATTGAGGGAACTAAATAAGTAAAAAGTAAAAAATAATGAAAAAATAAATATTTATAGAAATGAAAGTAAAATATCAGAAAATAAAAATTTAAAATGAAATAAAAACGTGAAAAAAAAACGCCTTCTAATGTCGCAACAACAGCAGGAAAAATGCATTCGTATTTCTCCAGGAAGGTTTTGCAGTGCTCCCAAATTCTTTAATGGGGCTGAACAGGTGCATGTTTGTTATAGCATCCTCGATCGCCCGCACCAATGCGCATGCGCACCCACTGTCCTCGATCACCGGAAGCTCACCCTGCCGGGGTAGTTTTTCGTTGCCCCGTAACGCACCCAAAAAATCGGTGGCTCGTAACGGAGCAATCGCGGCAAGCACTGCGGGACGAGGGCTGCGGAGAAGTCACTTTGCCCTGCTCGATGTTCTCGCGTCTGCACGGAGAATGGCGCAATGGAGAAAAATAGTACGGATGTTTGTCGGAATCGATAAACTGCTGCAAAGTTCGTCTGGTAACGAAGACGATATGACAATCGACATCACATAGCGTAAACACGGTGAACTCCCGAAAGTCGACCAATTCCTTCATCGGGCTGATCATATGGCGCCTCAACGGTAGCCAGCGTCTGTTTACGACGTTTGACATAGCAGTGTGCACAGCCTTTGAAAAAGCCTGTAACGTACGTCACGTTCCTTGGAGATGTGAATTGTGGGGTTTTTATGCAATTCCGAAAGCATTCCTGGGTGAGCAGGAACGTCTGCTGCAATTTGATCGGCACGGCTATGAGAAGTCGTGCATGTAAAAAACTCCGCGGAGACATATTACCCACAGATGACGACTGAACAGCAAGTCCTTTCATTTCTTGTTTTTGAGCAACCACGATTGTGTGCATAACGGCTGGATTTAACTCACTTATGGTATGCGGGAAGTAAAAGTAGCGAACAAGCTGCCTCCGTCATATTTAACATATCAGAAAGTATACTCCATGTCATACTGGACCGAGTAGCAGCTTACTTATAGAGCCCTGACATCGTTTAGTGATTCACAGACGTTGCTGAATGATGCCTCGTTCAGTTGATATTGTTGCTTTCTACCACGGTGTGCATGGAGCACGGAGTTTGGTGAGATTGCAACAGGCAAATAAATTCGCGCTCCAGAAGAAAGGTGTCGCTGCATGCATGCCCCCGTGGGGTGTATCTTGTCCTCGATGTTGACCCTTCTCCGGGTGCCACCGCCGCGGTGCACAGGGCACCACGCAGGGTTTGGGGCGCACCCAGTGCGCGGTGATCGATGATGCTATTCGTGTCAACAAAAAAGATCAACAAAATGTATAACGCGGAGTTCCCCAAGGATCTGTTCTTGTTCTTCCACATATTATTATCGTTTATAATCATAGTAGCATCCATAATTCTCCTTATTTATGTACAGTCGTGAGCAAAAGGGGTATACACCACACAGCCGGTGGCGGAGCTCGAGAAAACTGCATGCCAACTTTACCTAGCAACAGCTATCACTCTAAACACGGTAACCTTTCGGCAACCTTTGTAAAGGTACACATTTTCGCCTCGAAGTATACTTATAATTTAAAGGTTACACAATGTAACCTTTTCACTTTTAACCTTTGTAAAAGTTACAAATGGTAAAGGTCACTTCTTTTTATGCATAGGTTACGCCGCATTTTTAGCGCTGTAACCTCTACGAAGGTATACATCATCAAGTTAGGCATAGGTTACATGCTCCAAAATGTGTAATCTTTGTACGCCACAATGGCTGGTCTAAATATGGCAAACTTTTCTCGCAACTTGCTGAAGGTGATAAAATACAGAGGTCTGCTGGATTTCGATGTAAACGAAATAAAAATTGGCCAAACTAGAGAATGGTTTATAAAGGAGAAAACTGACAAACATCGGTATGATAGTCAAATTGTTCATGGACTTCAACATCTTCAATACTAGAGGAAATACATAACAACAAAATAACAGCTTGAGGGACTAGTTGGTGCTTGTGTGGTGTGATTGTGTTTGTTGTGCGACATTTCTGGGTACATAACAACAAACATCCCAAATATAGAAAAACTAAGGAATGGAACATATGCACGTATGTTCAAGCATTCATTTTTGCAAACGTTTTGCAAAAAATATATCGAAATAAATGGGCACGCAAGGTGCCGAAATATAGGCCCAGATAACAGTATTACTTTTGGTATTCCAAACAGAACCGCGTTGAACAAGCAACTCAATAAAGCAAGCTCAGATAAAGTCTTGCTTCAAAATGAGCTTGTCTATAACATATTACTCTTATTACAATGTAAATAAAAAATAGGCACTCTGATTGCAGCACTAAATTGAACAAAATAAAAGCCCAATTATTCAAGACCAAGTGCAAAGTCAACTTGACATTATGTAAGGGATAAAACAGGCACACAATATAAATGGTAAAAATATCAGGGAAAGCAATATTGTGAT
This sequence comes from Amblyomma maculatum, assembly GCF_055883805.1. NCBI lineage: Eukaryota > Metazoa > Arthropoda > Arachnida > Ixodida > Ixodidae > Amblyomma > Amblyomma maculatum. Next base: position 155,797,725 of record NC_139345.1, on the reverse strand, counting down.
CACATATTTTATCGCACTTAAAAAAAAGAATAAAGTGTCTACAATTAAAGATCAAGAAAAGGGATAGAAGCAGTGCAGATAACATGAGTTCTTTTAAAACTTTCGGCCAAATACAAACCTAAACAATAATCAATCGATTTAAACATCTTGACTAACCAGCACAGAGACATAACGTGTACCTAAGAGCTTTTTCAGAGGTGCGTAACATCAACGAATTCAGCACAACTTCCTTAGATTATGTAAACCAAAGCCCTTCGTGACTCCTTCAATCCCCTTATTAACAGATTCGCATTGACGTGAGCAGTAACGAGTAGCATTAACAGTGCTATAAGCTTGACAGCACTCGCATAGTACATGGACTTGTATTCATATACTTCAACATATTAGAAAGTGAACAATTGAAAAAACGTTTCTTTCTAGAAAATTGGTTGGTTGGTTGGTTTGTGTGGTTTAACGTCACAAAGCGACTCAGGCTATGAGAGACGCCGTAGTGGAGGACTCCGGAAATTGCGACCACCTGGGGTTCTAGAAAATTACAACACTTTTTTTTTTTCAAGAGCATGAACAAACTCTTAAGTCGGTTAGTTAGTATAGTCCACGTGGCACTGAAGTGTCGGGCAGGGCTATCTTCTGCAGCAGGATGAGTATGGCGGAAAATGCCGGCCGGATATTCGAGGTTTTTATGTAATACGCCACCAAGCAGAAGGTGAGGGTACGAGGTTGCCGTTGCTGATCGAGATCACTTCTTTACTACTTCGAGCATAAAGGCGCGTGTTTAGCACAAGTATATACATGAGGCGCAATCACTTGAAACTCTTCAGGCAGTGGGATCTGTGGAATGTTAAATTTGAGTCAGTGAGCAACAATTCATACTTAAAGCATGGCTGATATTTTGACCAGAGTGAAACATATGTGGTTGACAGAGAACACGAGACGAACTGGTGGGCACTCCGAGCGGCCTTAGTTATCGTTTTTTTTTATTCTTCATTCCAACCTAAAAACTAGGGAGAATGCAACAGTTAAGCAAGCAAAGGTCGGAAAGTAGCTATAGTCGCACAATTTGAGGAAGCTCGCCGAGCTCGTGTATAAAGCTATTCTGGCAACTGAGGCGTCAGGTGTGAAATAAAAGCCTGGTACAAACAGTCTGTCTCGAAGCGATCAAATGCTAGCCACAGCTCCCGTGGTTTTCACGAGGCTTCAAATTTAAGCACTCAAGTCGAGCTACAACGGTTCTCATTAAACAATATCGTGCTCGCTGAAACAATTTTCTGCTTCTTCAAGTGCTTGTATTGCGTTTTCTTTTAAACATTTGCGCATTCAGACCACTTAACCATTGGAGCAAATGCTGTTAACTATGCTGTAGCACTTCATAAATTCCACACTCTTACTTTAAACCACCTAGGCAGGATACGAAGTAAAATGCACGAAGGAATCAATTCGCAAGAAGCGTGAAATTTCTTCACGGTATATAGTGCCGCTGCATGCAGCCCGTGCACTGAAACGTCAGTAGGCTAATGCACAGACTATGGTTCGGTACCGCCACAGTATTTTTTACACGAGCATGGCTGTAGCGCAGTACGCTTACGGCGAAAGGGTCAATCTGCAAAGAGTGAAAAGACGTGCATAGTTGCCGAATTTTAATAGAGAACAGAGGTATAGGCGCGCATTTTAAGCGTGCTTATCTCAAAGGATAGGAAAACGCGGGTGTAGGTAAAAACGTCCCCGGAGAAAAGGTCCCCGGAAGATACGTCTCCGCAAAAAACGTCCCCGGAAGAAACGTCCCCCGATGAAGCGGCAACTAGGAAAAAACGTCCCCAAGGCCAAAGCCGGCCCTAAAAAAGATTTTTTCCGGAACTCACATGAAAAAAGAACACATTTTATGCCATTCTTTCTTGGCTTTGAGTTAAATGCGATCATCATTTAGAACGTGCGTCCTCTGGGGGCCCGAAATGTTTGCAAGAAGCATGGTGAAAGAGCCAACTGGCTCGTTATACGTTGCGAGGTTCCGAGCATGGCGTCATTTGGTATAGTCTCGGGGAACCGCCCAAATCAGAAGACGTCACTAGAATTACTTTCCAGGCTTCCTGGTTACGAGGTTCAACCGTTCTTCTGATGCTGGTGTAGAATTGTGATAAAGGTGACGATGGTATAAGCAGAACTAGGCTTAACCGGTCGTGCATCATGGACTTATTAAAGCATCGCTCCAAGCGTCTCCGGTAAAGCCGGTGGTCAGCTCCTCTTTTCCCCGCAAACAAAGTGAAGACGAGGCGCTGTCACTGGTATTACCGCTGCCATAATTTTTTTTTGTCATGAATGCCCATATCAGATCAATGTTCGCGATCGATTCCAAGCCGACAGCTGAAACCGCTGTAATAAAGTTAACATGCATCATTTATCATTGCAGCTCGCCACGGGGAAACGTAGTCTACGTCCTATAGCACAAGACTTCAGCCCCGTTTGGGGACATTTTTTCCTACTTCGCAAATAGGGACATTTTTTCCGGGGACGTTTCTTCCGGGGACATTTTTTCCGGGGACATTTGACCCGGGAACGTTTTTTCCGGGGATGTTTTTACCGGATCCCAAGAAAACGCACACGCCACCAACGCGCCCACACGCATGCGAACTGGCAAAACTATAGCCCTGAATTACCAATCTGTGCTGTTCATAGTGTACCCAACGACTCGAGCCACCGACCCGAACCAATATCACAGGTATACTAGACCCATCAACACAAATGCCCGCGCAATAAGTTCGTCATGTACTGGTAGAAAGCTATTGAACCTGATTTGGGTACGAAGTGCAGTTACAGAACGAACTTTACAAATGAGAAGAGAAAATGCACGTTTCGATAAGCAACGAATAAACGAAGACTACGTCAGCCGTTACTGTATTTTAGATGAAAACAAAGCCACTCACTCAAATCCATGATTCTGCCGTGAGCGATTGAACAGTTGCTACAGCAGTCAAAAATTAATCGTGGTAGCTGCGAAGCCGTCCAACGAGCAATGACGTACCACTTACAGCCACATAAAGGTTCGTTGCAGCTGCCGTGATGCACGCCTCACAAGTCTCTTCCTGTTAAGCGGCACTGGCGATTTTGTAGTACCGTCTTTGTCAAAAGTAACCAGGCTGCTCCGAAGGCTGCCGGAGTAAGCGCGCGGCTGTGTGGCGGCGTTGCGCTCGCTGTGGCTTATCGGTGCTCGTCAGCTCCGAGGGTACAACAGCTAACATAACTTCGCACCCTCACTCTCGCCCGTTGTATGATAAAAACTAGGCGCGTATGTTGTGCGGGCTGCAGCTTCAAGCGTGCAAAGCCTGGTTGTGCCCAGCGAGGGCGCTCAGTTCACTCGCTATTCGCTCTTCTCGGCAACTGCCCTGAAGCAGATATTATGTCTCGTTTCTCGCTATATAATTATACGTGCTTGTGTTCTGTAATCCGCTGCTGAAACAAGCCAGCACAATTGCGATTTCCTGCGTGTTTCATGCACCTGTACACTAAAGAATAATAACGCACCTCGGAATTTCAATATGCTTTCTCCGAGGTGCCTTGCGTACTGCCACTTTACGGACCGTAACTCCGGTACAAAGGTATGGGAAAGCTTGCGAACCCTAAAAGCCATCTTACCTCTGTTTAAGGCTCGCAAAATTGTGTTAGCCCCTTTGGGAGGCTGTGTATCAATAAGTGCAATGATTGATTCTAACAAACTCTTGCATTCGCTTGTAGGTAAGTTTCGGTTTAAGTAACAAATTATATTGAAACCTTACTCACGCTCAGCCATTAGATGCACATGATTACTTTCTCGTCCGCGGAACCCTTATTTCAGGGCAACACTGCCTGGCAAACCTAGCACATATTCGTTCTCGAAACGAACAACAAAATCTCACCCTGTCTACTATCACCTGCTGTTCTGTTTTCCGCAGTTGCCGAGAAGAGCGAATAGCCCCTTCGCTATACTGAGCGCCCTCGCTGGGCTCAACCAGGCTACGCACGCGTGATACCGCAGTCGGCGCATCATACGCGCCTATTTTTTATCATCCAACGGGCGAGAGTGAGAGTGCGAAGTTACGTCAGCTCTTGTATCCTCGGAGCTGACGAGCACCGATAAACCACAGCGAGCGCAACGCCGCCACACGGCCGCTTGCTTGCTCCGGCAGCCTTCGGAGCAGCCTGGTTACTTTTGGCAAAGTACACAGGTTCAAAGACTTCTATATCACTCCAAACAATGCGTACAAGGAACGCCACCAGCAAACGGCGTGGTTCATGAGAGCTTTGAAGAACAAAAAGCGGCGCAGTCGCAACGACGTTGTCACGTCCGGGCTTTCCCGCCGTCCAGACCACCGCGTGCAACGCAGCCAACCGTTCGGCAAATGCTGCCGCTTTTCAAAAAGGTAGGTCACGCGCGGCGTGTGTGTGCATGCGTGTCTCTATGGGCTTCCGTCTTGTCGGCAGAATAGGTTGCCAAACTGCCCATAGGTTACTGTGCAAAGGTTACTTAGCAATAATTTGATGGCAACCTTTGAAACGCTTGAACATTGGCCGTTGTAACCTTTAGTCTGTGCAAAAATAAATAAAACATGACCAAATATGAAAACTAGTGACTTGTAACCTTTGCTACATCGGTTACTGACGTCTAAAAGTTACTGTGTAAGAATGAGGCAATAGTGGCAGTGCCCCATTTTCTCCACATGCATGTTTTACTGTTGTTGTCCCTTACGCTAATGCTAGATCACCTTGCGATGCGATTTTTTAGAGTTCTGTCACTGGCTAAGTGTTGTATACCACTTTTGCTCACGTCTGTACACTGACGACACATACTCTTTTCATCGTACAAGCCATAAATGAACTGCAGGTAAATGTTATAAGCATATGGACTTACTTTGCACATGGCTACGTTCTAACAGGTTACAGTTGAATACTCACAGACTTTTATTATATTATATTAACATTATATTTGTTCCAGTTAATAAGTCAATAGGCACATATATTCGTATTTTTTTTCGGAGGAAATGAGCTTAAGCAAGAGAAGAAGCACAAGTTTCTTGGAATGTGGTTGCAGGAAAACGTGCCGTAGAATACCCCATACTGAAAATATTTTTGTAGGCCTCAGCACGTCGTCGCTCGGGTGCGATTATAAAATCAGCCCACTCATGCCTCATTGACTCAAACTTGATATCTATTTAAGACTTTTCTACTCTATTTTTGTAAGGGATACAAGTACCCGTTAAAAGTCCTCCGACTACTGAACTCACAAATGCGCGATGCTCGTTTATTTTAGGGGTACATTGGATATCAAAGAAATCGAACTTATCAACACCAGCCCTTCAGCAGTTGACACTGTTCATGCGACAAAATGACTATTGGGACCATATTCACGTCTATACGGATGGCTCGGTAACACCTACTAGTTATGGTTGCACCGTCGTCATTCCTACGAGACAAGCAAACATCTACCATCTAATCTCGAATAAGACTATCTCTACTGGAACAGAACTGACCACACTTCCTGCCGCTGTAAATTAGATCTCTGAACGAACTCCTCAAAAATGGGCTGTGTTCTGTGATTCCAAACTAGCCCTAAAATGTCTTCAATTGGTTTTGAGCCATGGCGACCACGAGCAACTTGTTGTTGAGGTTCGACACCTGTACCACCAGGGTTTACAAGAGGGTCATGAAATAAACTACCAGTGGATACGAGGCCATATTGGAATTGTTGGCAACAACTTAGCTGACGATGCTGCTCGATCGGCTCCCGATATGACCAAGATTGTAGAGGTACCATTGACAAGAGCCGATGAAGCAAGGCACCTTCGACTGATCGCACGAAACGTGACTATCTTCGTCTCACAAGATGTTTGCAGCACTGCGAAAGGTACGGCTCTCTTGTCCAATCAGGATTGCGCGCACGATATGACTGCGTTTCTATGCGCCAGTCGCCCCGACAAATGGCTTCATCCGTGTCAAAGGAGGCGTACTAGTAGTTAGCTTCATTTTCTGTCTAGCAGGGGGCGCTTGACGTTTTTTGTTTTTGGACAGGGGAACGCCCAGTTTTAAAAGATGTTAGAACAGCAAGCCCGGCTACATGCTTTATTGAGCTACATTAATAGTACAGCGGTCCCTTTTTGTGTGTCTACTCCCTGTGCGACAAGACAGCTTTTGGCTGGCGCCTGTCCGTTGTCTCTTTGTCTCTCTAATTTGTGTGTGTGAATTTTTTGCGCCAGGGTTTTTTTTCCCAGTTTTAAAAGGTGTTACACCAGCTAGCCCTGAAACATGCTTTATTAAGATACATTTCTAGAGCAGCGGGCCCTTCTTTTTGTGTGTCTACTCACTGTGCGACAAGACAGCGTTTGTTAGCACCTGTCCGTTGTCCCTTTGTCTCTCTATTTTGTGTGTTTCAATATTTTGCGCCAGGTATTTTACCTCAGTATTAAAAGATGTTAGACCAGCTAACCCGTCAACATGCTTTATTGAGCTGGATTTCTAGTACAGCGGGCCCTTCTTTTTGTGTGTCTACTCTCTGTGCGACAATACAGCGTCTGGTTGGCGCCTGTCCGTTGTCCCTTTGTCTCTCTCTTTTGTGTGTGTGAAGTTTTCGCGCCAGGGTTTTTTTCCCAGTTTTAAAAGGTGTTGACCAGCTAGCCCTGAAACATGCTTTATTGAGATATATTTCTAGTACAGCGGGCCCTTCTTTTTGTGTGTCTACTCACTGTGCGACAAGACAGCGTTTGTTAGCACCTGTCCGTTGTCCCTTTGTCTCTCTATTTTGTGTGTTTCAATATTTTGCGCCAGGTATTTTACCTCAGTATTAAAAGATGTTAGACCAGCTAACCCGTCAACATGCTTTATTGAGCTGGATTTCTAGTACAGCGGGCCCTTCTTTTTGTGTGCCTACTCTCTGCGCGACAATACAGCGTCTGGTTGGCACCTGTCCGTTGTCCCTTTGTCTCTCTCTTTTGTGTGTGTGAAGTTTTCGCGCCAGGGTTTTTTTCCCAGTTTTAAAAGGTGTTGACCAGCTAGCCCTGAAACATGCTTTATTGAGATATATTTCTAGTACAGCGGGCCCTTCTTTTTGTGTGTCTATTCCCTGTGCGACAAGACAGCGTTTGTTAGCACCTGTCCGTTGTCCGTTTGTCTCTCTCTTTTGTGTGTTTGAAGTTTTTGCGCCAGGTATTTTTTCTCAGTATTAAAAGATGTTAGACCAGCTAACCCATCAACATGCTTTATTGAGATACATTTTTGTACAGCGGGCCCTTCTTTTCGTGTGTCTACTCCCTGCGCGACAAGACAGCGTTTGGTTGGCGCCTGTCCGTTGTCCCTTTGTCTCTCTCTTTTGTGTGTGTGAATGTTTTGCGCCAGGGTTTTTTTTCCTAGTTTTAAAAGATGTTAGACCAGCTAGCCCTGAAACATGCTTTATTGAGATACATTTCTAGTACAGCGGGCACTTCGTTTTGTGTGTCTACTCTCTGCGCGACAAGACAGCGTTTGTTGGCGCCTGTCCGTTTCCCTTTGTCTCTCTGTTTTGTGTGCGTGGATTTTTTGCGCCAGGGCTTTTTTCCCAGTTTTAAAATATGTTATACCAGCTAGCCCTGAAACATGCTTCATTGAGATACATTTCTAGTACAACGGGCCTTTCTTTTTGTGTGTCTACTCCCTGTGCGACAAGACAGCGTTTGTTGGAGCCTGTCCGTTGTCCCTTTGTCCCCCTCTTTCGTGTGTGTGAATTTTTTGCGCCAGGGTTTTATTCCCAGTTTAAAATGTGTTAGACCAGCTAGCCCTGAAACATGCTTTATTGAGACACATTTCTAGTACAGCGGGCCCTTTGTTTTGTGTGTCTACTCTCTGTGCGACAAGACAGCGTTTTTTGGCGCCTGTCCGTTGTCTCTCTGTTTTGTGTATGTGGAATTTTTTGCGCCAGGTTTTTTTTCCCAGTTTAATAATATTGTTACGATGAAATAAGAAGGGGTGTTTATTTACAGTGCTGATGTAGCGGAACAAGATGAAGCCTACTAGCGCCCAGAAACCAACGCTTCTTCTTCCTTTTCTGTCACACCATCACCATCCTTGATCGTCGTCATTAGCGTGACATTTCCCCCCTACTCAGACGAAGCCCTCTGGGCGTGTTCGTGAGTCGCGCGAGGCTGACACGGCTTCAAGCGGGCAACATAACATAGTTCGGGTTTGGCAGACCGGCGACCCGATGCTGTCAGGCGGGCTATTCCATAAGTTAAATCACTAATGCGTTTGATAGCCACATATGGGCCGTCATAATGGGCCAAGAGTTTTTGATGTAGGCCACGGCGCCGAATTGGACGCCATAGCCAGACTAAAGCACCTACAGAGTACGTGACCCGCCGGTGACTGACATCGTATCGCACTTTAGAACGTTCTTGTGAAGCAAAAGACCGTAATCGGGCGATTCTCCGAGCTTCTTCGGCGAGACAGAGGGTCTCAGCCAGGCAGGGGTCTTCACGGCTTGTGAAGGGCAGGATAGTATCCAGAGTGTAGCGTGGCGGTCTGGCATAGAGCAGAAAAAATGGACTGTACCCAGTCGTCTCATGCGTGGCGGTATTAAACGCATACGTGATGAAGGGCAGTATGGTGTCCCAGTTTTTATGCCCTGCGTCCACATACACGGCTAGCATGTTGATAAGCGTTCTGTTGACGCGCTCAGTCAAGCCATTTGTCTGGGGATGGTATGGCGTCGAGTGTCGGAAAGTTACGGCGCATAAACGCATGAGCTCTTCAACAACATCAGCAGTGAATTGTCGGCCCCGGTCAGTGATGACAATTCGTGGCGGTCCGTGTAGTAAGATGACTGAGTGCAGCAAGAAAGGCGACACCTGATGCGCCGTAGCAGATGGAAGAGCGGCGGTTTCACAGTAACGTGTGAGATAGTCCACGCAGATTACAATCCAGCGATTTCCATCCACGGACTTAGGAAACAGACCTACGAGGTCAATGCCTACTTGATTAAACGGTGCTGTCGGGGTCTTCACAGGGTGCAGCAAGCCAGACGGAGTTGCAGTTGGACGTTTGTGGCTTTGACATTGATTGCAACTGGCAACGTATTGTTCAACCGTCGAGCGCATTCTGGGCCAGTAAAATCTTTCTTGGGCACGGTGGAGTGTTCGAACCGATCCCAAATGCCCAGAAGTTGGATCATCATGCATAACACGCAATACGTCCGTGCACAACGTCTTGGGAACTACGAGTAGGTATCGCTGGCCGACAGGCGAATAACTCTTTTTCCATAGGAGGCCATCATGCACACAAAAACGGCTTGTAGGTACGTTGGCTTGGGCAAAGAGAGGCTGCAGACTGGTATCATTTTGATGTTCCGTTTTGAAAACATTCGTGTCGGGGAACGCTGGCTCGAGGGTCGATATATAATTGTCGAAATCGTCGCTTTCAGATCTAGGCGTGGCCATTGGCATCCTAGAAAGGCAATCTGCGTCTGCATGACGCCTCGCGCTTTTGTACACCACGGCAAAGTCATATTCCTGTAACCGGAGGGCCCAGCGTGCGAGGCGACCACATGGGTCTCGAAGGTTCCGCAACCAACAGAGTGAATGATAGTCAGTTACGATAGTAAACGAACGTCCGTACAAATATGAACGGAAACGCTGCACAGCGAAAACTACAGCTAGGCATTCCTGTTCGGTGACTGTGTAGTTTCGCTCCGGCTTGCTCAGGGTACGACTTGCGTACGCGATAACATCCTCTCGTTCATCGTGCCGTTGGACAAGGACTGCACCAAGACCGATTCCACTAGCGTCCGTGTGTACTTCTGTCATTTCAGTAGGATCGAAGAGACGTAGGATGGGTTTCGATATTAAAAGAAGCTTCAGTTGACGGAATGACGAGTCGCAGTCTGGTGTCCAGTCAAAAGTAGAGTTTTTGTGGAGAAGGCACGTCAATGGGTAAGCAACATCAGCAAAGCGATGTATAAAGCGTCTAAAGTACGAACACAACCCTAGAAAACTGCGCAACTCCTTCACTGTCTGCGGGGGTTTAAAGGCTCAACAGCGGCAGTTTTCTGGGGATCCGGCATTACACCCTCACCATTGACAAGGTATGTTAGACCAGCTAGCCCTGAAACATGTATTATTGAGATACATTTCTAGCACAGCGGGCCCTTCTTTTTGTGTGTCTACTCCCTGTGCAACAAGGCAGCGTTTGGTTGGCGCCTGTCCGTTGTCTCTTTGTCTCTCTCCTTTGTGCGTGCGATTTTTTTTGCGCCAGGTATTTTTTCTCAGTATTAAAAGATGTTAGAGCAGCTAGCCCTGAAACATGCTTTATTGAGATACTTTTCTAGTACAGCGGGCCCTTCTTTTTGTGTCTACTTCATGTGCGACAAGACAGCGTTTGTTGGCGCCTGTTCGTTGTCTCTGTCTCTCTGTTTTGTGTGTGTGAAGTTTTTGCGCTGGGTTTTTTTTCCCAGTTTTAAAGGGTGTTAGACCAGCTAGCACTGAAACATGCTTTATTGAGATACATGTCTAGTACAGCGGGCCCTTCTTTTTGTGTGTCTACTCTCTGTGCGACAAGACAGCGTTCAGTTGGCGCCTGTCCGTGGTCCCTTTGTCTCTCTCTCTTGAGTGTGTCAATTTTTTGCGCCAGGGTTTTTTCCCAGTTTTAAAAAGAAAGCCCGCAAAATAAAATAAAAGTCACGTGACTGGCGCATTCGTGTGCCATGATTGTGTTGCGCTGAAACTGAGTTTCAGTGAAAGAAATCAGATAGGACTTGGCTCCGAGACCCCGTTGCAGCAGCTGGCGGATATGTCTGCGGTGGTTCTTCGCTCCAGGTAGACGGAGCATTCGAGGGTGCAAGTTGCAGCGGGCTCATCACGCTGGCTGCAACCATCGCTAATATATCAGCCTACCACAGGGAATGGGCTATCGAGTCACGGCCGTAGCTAATTTCGTTCAATCAGACCAAGGTTGAGAGCACCCCAAACGTGGTGTACGGATGCGTTTCTCAGGTTATATTTTTTCTTTTCGTGGGATTTCTTCAGAGCTTGCAAAAATACAATTCACATGAGGCTTTCTTTATCGGAAATAAATGAAATGGTGTTTCAGAAATGTGCTCTCTAATTTTGCAAATCATATCTATTGTCTGAAGGCATGTAGGTAGTAAACTTGAAATGTTATCTCAATGACTAATTAGTTAACTACGAATAAGAATTTGCATGTGGCACGCTAGATACTCGTAGATGCATAAAAGTTGTTTCTCTGGCCTTTCTCAAACGTTTTATTTTTTAACCCTTCGTAAAGTTATCTTGGACACTCTCTACATGTAGTCTGTTTAAGCAAGTGTACTTTCCTAATCCCATTTGAATGTTGCTAAAACTGTGCGCGGAGGGAAGGTCTTGTAAGGCTCGATGCCTGTAGCTTTCGCTTCGCTCTTTCTTCTATGGGCAAGCAGGGAAGAAATTCCTGTGTTTGGTGTTCTTTCGACCAACTTACCCTTACGAGGTAAAAATGAATCCTGCATGATTAAAGAAACCAATAAGCGAATCAATTTTTCAGTATACGGGGGCACCCGTGCGTTTTTCACAAATACCTCGAAGCTATGACACCGTGTACCCTGTCTACCACGTAAGTTCATAGAATCGCTCCTACTGGGTTCGTCCCAGCGTGCGTATGCAACTCTTTCGGGACCGCCCAAAAAGCAAGGAATAGTGATAGGTGCTACCTTGATGAATCGTTTGCACTAGCTTTCTGTAACATATACCAAAATGGAGCTTTAAGAATGGACTTTCACACTGATAAAAATATAGTATTTATAAAAATGTACACACAGTGAAGAAAAAATCTTAATACAATTTTTTTTCAAACAAGACAAAACAAAGACTTGTTCTTGAATTGAAAAAATAAAACAGTGGAATAAAATTATGTCAGAATATACAAAATAAGTATTGATGCCTTTTTCAAAAATTCAAGGTAGAAAAAATGTTTTAGGAATATGCATAACATTTTTTTGTGTGATTTTTCACACCCCTGTGGCACTCAGATCTGAGCACGGTCCTCGTGCCACTCGCGGAAGCAGTTCCGGGCAGCATTGAAACATAAATGGACATTGCATTTGCTGCACACAACTGTAGTCTGGACCTGTATTTTCTTGCTTGCGTAGCATAGTTTGCAGTTTTTGCGATTCTGCATTTGATCCCTCAGGTGCAAACCCGGTTCCCGCCTAGGCGAAAACTGGATGTGCTTCAGCGCCGGCGGAAGGGAATCATTCCCGTAGATAGTCCGAACCTTGTCCAAAATAGATAAAAGTTAGAACAAGTATAGCAATCGCATGTACCCAACTCAAGAGTGAACGTGGAAACAAAACTATCTCACCTTCGGACAGTAGTTGATGGTCCAGCAAGCTGCAGCGCAGAATCACAGTCTGAGCTCAAAGCTGAGCATGAAAGTCGTCTTTGGACTCTTCACTACTTGCATCAGCCATATTATCCTGGGTCAAAGCGACTGAATCGCGGGGCGGACTCCTGCTTCTTTGCGTGACCTGACGCCATCGTTCTCATGCGAGCCCCGCCACGCCTTAGAAAGAAAATCTAGGGAGCCTACATGTTGTGCCGCGGCGCCCGGCTAACATCTAATGACAGAGTTGCCTATTTTGGCCAAAAACGACCGTCAAGCTCGGTGGGCCGCGATTTTGGTCCCCAGCCTACGAGTGGCCCACTTTGTATATTTATTAGAACCAAGCTGGTGTAAAAGGAGAAATCGGCCGTATTAGTTGGAACCTTATGTGCCTTTTTTGGGAGGATCACAGCTTTGCAATCAAATCAAAATGACGTTTCTTAGTAGGAAATATTGCCACGGAACCTTCAAAACTGTATTTGTTGTTTTTTAACAGACGCCGGCATGCGGCCTTATCACTGTGATTCTGGCACGCGTATCAATTCTGTATCCCGTGTTTGTTCACACTCGTTGTCGCGATACGACGCGTTATCATTTTCTTTGTCGCGAACGATGCGCCGAGATCTGTCTCGAAGATTCCAATCACTTGCGTATATTTCTACAATGTTCCAGGTTGTACTAGTAGCAGTTAGCGAAGTTATCTAGATTGTTCTGAGCAGCCTTTAAATTGAGCGTTGACGAGTGTGACGGGCATTCTTTGTTCGACGATCGACGAGCACGTTTGTTGCTATCGACGCCGTCGAGTTGCTTAGTTCTTTTGCGGGCGCAAGGCAGCCCAATAAAGAGTTTCTTCAGTGCAATCACCGACTCTTTATCTGTGTCATCGACCTTGTCACCACCACGTGGCATCTGGTGGAGGGGCTGCCCTTGATCCTTCAAGCGAAGTCCTCAGCCTTGTTTTTGTCGCCCTGGAAGACCAGCCTACACGTCACTGAGCCAGCCGCCGACTCTAAGGCCTACAACCCGAACACGGTCTGCTGCCAGACCCCGTTCGACTTCGGAAGGCATCAGCTTTGGAAATGGCCCTGTCAACAGCACCAGTCGTCTTCGTGCAGCCCAGGGAGCCACCCATCTTTCAAGGAATGCCCAGTGAAGATGCGGAAGACTAGATGGACCTTTTCGACCGTGTGGCATAATTCAACGGCTGGAACGACGACGCGAAACTCAGGCAAGTCTACTTTGTTCTTCAAGGACATGCCCGAGTTTAGTTCGAAAATCACGAGGCAGCTATGAAGGATTGGGAGGTTATCAAGCAAGCGTTTTTGACTGCCTTTTCAAGCGTCTTCCGAAAGGAAAGAGCACAGGCCCTCCTTCAGTTAAAACTTCAACTTCCTAACGAGCCAGTCCTGGCGTACGTTGAGGAGATGAAGCGCCTTTTTCGCCGCGCCGACCCTAACGTGACCGAAGGTGAGAGAGCAAAATGTTTAAAGCGCGGCGTTAAAGAATCGCTTTTTTCAGGCCTTGTCCGAAATCCGCCAAAACCCGTGGCGGAATTTGAAACGGAAGTGCATACCATCGAGAAGACGTTGGACACCCGGATGCGCTACTACGAGCGACCACTTCAACCGGACTACTCAAGCCACTACCCCAGTGCATCTGCAAGAGGAGAGTCTCTTCGGGACTTTATCCGGGAGATCGTGCGAGCGGAGCTCCGCCGATTGCGGCCATCATCACAGCAACCACAGGTGGCGACGCTCGCGGACGTCGTATGTCAAGAAGTCGAGCAGGCACTGGGCGTTACTCAAGCGACGGCTCCAACAGTTCCAGTGCATGAATCAGCAGCGATGAACTATGCTGCTGCATTACGTTGTCCTGCACCCCGACGCGACCTCCCAAGCCGAAGCGACCTCCCAAGCCCTCGTCGCTACCATCCTGCCCCCGAAAACCGCCCCTTGGCCCCCACCCACCAAGTCTACCAACGATCTCCAAGTCCCAAGAAATGCGACGCTTGGAGGACATCTAACAACCGACCGCTCTGCTTCCATTGTGGTGAGGCAGGACAAATCCTCCGTCACTGCCCGTACAGGTGGATCGGCCTCCGTGGTTTCGCTGTCGACGCCCCACGACCCCGCCCTGGCGAGCGACCACAGGAAATCAACGACTTCCTACGCAGCGGAGAGCACTCGTCGCCAAGGCGTCTGTAACGCTCCCCATCGCCGTACAATGCCCGATTTTCGTCGCCGGGCCGCGGTTAATTGCAAGGACAGTCTCCTAGCCCTCGTATGGGAAACTAAAGGCAGCAACCTTTGGAGGTGAGATTTCTCAACGGCGAAAAGAAGGTCCTACGCCGCCGACGACCACTAACGACGACGCAGCCATTTCATTGCCGCTCCACACGACGACAACGCGACCAGAGTGCAAGCCGACACAGCCGCCCAACGAAATAACAACGGTATGCCCCGGCCATGATCCGAAGAAACGACGGAGCCGAGATCGGGCACCAAGGCCCACGTGCAATGCGAGGACACGAATAAGCGACCTTGAAGTTGATGTCGGCGGTCGCAGAGTCACGGCCCTAGTAGACACCGGAGCTGATTATTCAGTCATAAGTGGACCGTTCGCCTCTCAGCTCAAGAAAGTTACCGCCGCTTGGGATGGCCCGCTGATTCGCTCCGCAGGTGGCAATCCGATTACTCCATCGGGATGATGCATTGCAAGAATAACCATAAATGGGCGTACTTACCCCACCATCTTTGTGGTCTTGCAGCAGTGCTCCCGAGACGTGATTTTAGGCATGGACTTCCTAAATGAACATAGGGCAATCATCGACCTCCGATCCAAGCTCCATCAAGCTCTCTGCCGACAAAGCCATACCTGTTACGACGACTTCGACGCAACACGTCGCTCTAAACGTCATCGACGGAGAATTGACCGTGCCGCCCTGATCAAGCGCCGCAGTCAGTGTAGGTAAAGCAGACATCGAAACCGCTGAAGGCATCGTCAAAGGAAATATCGAATTGCTCTTGGAACGAGGTGTCGGCATAGGAAGATGCATCGCGAAATTCCGGAGAGGACAAGGTCAGTTGCTGATAACAAACTTCACCGAAGAATCCCGGCATCTCAACAAGGGCATGACGATCGCTTTTCTCAACAAATTAGCGGACCTATAAGAGGTATTCGCCCTCCAGGACCAACCACTAGGAAGACGCACCGGACCATTTTTGTCAGCCCTCATTTGACATCAACCCTTGCATTGACCCACAGCTGCAGGAAAGACCAGATTCGCAGTCTTCTTTGAAGCTACAGGGAGTGCTTCTCGTCATCATCGAAAGTACGACAAAACCACTGGCCAAGCACCGCATTATAACGGACGAACACGCCCGACCTCTGCGCCAAAACCCCTATCGTGTATGGCCGCGAGAAAGCTAGGCCATACGCGATCAAGTTGAGGAAACGCTGCATGATGGCGTAATCCAGCCATCGAACAGCCTCTGGGTGGCACCAGTCGTTTTGGTGAAGAAAGACGGCACACTTCGCTTCTTTGTTGATTACCCCTGCTTGAATAGCATAACTAAGAAAGATGTCTACCCGCTTCCCCGCATCGACGACACTCTCGACCGGCTCTGCAATGCAAGGTATTTCTCATCGATGGACCTGAAGAGCGGATATTGGCAAATTGAGGTCGACGAAAGATATCGCGAGAAGACTGCATTCATCACACCGGACGGCCTTTTTGAGTTCAGGTGATGCCATTTGGCTTCTGCTCCGCACCAGCCACGTTTCAACGTGTAATTGACACAGTCCTGGCAGGCTCGAAGTGGCAAATTTGTTTGGTATATTTGGACGACGTTGTTGTCTTCTCGTCAAACTTTGAAGACCACCTAAAACGACGGCAAACAGTGCTGGAAGCCATCAAGTCATCGGGACTAGCGCTAAAAGCAGAGAAGTGCCACTTCGCCTACGAAGAACTGCGGTTCCTAGGTCCCATCGTTAGTAAGGATGGTGTTCGCCCAGACCCGGAGAAAAGAGCTGCAATCGCGCAATTCCCACCGCCAGTCGACAAAAAAGCTGTGCGTTGATTCCTTGGGTTGTGCTCTTATTATCGACGTTTTGTCAGAAATTTTTAGCGCATCGCCGAACCGTTGACGCAGCTTACAAAGGATGACGTACCCTTTAAATGAGAAGCGCCGCAAGGAGCAGCCTTCAAAGAACTTAAGCACCGCCTGCAGTCCCCTCCTGTCGTTGGCCACTTTGATGAAAATGCCGAGACTGAAATTCACACCGACGCAAGCAGTTTGGGTCTAGGAGCCGTTCTCGTCCAGAAGAGTGCCGGACAGGAGATAGTAATCGCCTACGCTAGCAGATCCCTCACAAAACCCGACGTCAATTATTCAACGACCGAGAAGGAGTGCCTCGCGATCGTCTGGGCCACTTCTAAGTTTCGTCCATACCTATACGGCCGACCATTCAAGGTGGTAAGCGACCATCACGCGCTCTGCTGGCTGGCTAATTTGAAAGATCCCTCCTGCCGCCTTGCCCGATGGAGCCTAAGACTTCAAGAATTTGACGTAACAGTAGTATATAAGTCGGGCCGCAAGCATTTAGACGCAGACTGCTTATCCCGCGCTCCCGTCGACGTTCCTCCGAAGGACGATGACGACGATGCCTTTCTGGGACCAGTAAGCGCCAGCAGCTTTGCACAACAACAGCGATCAGATCCTCAGCTGAAAGACCTAGCAGATTACTTGGAAGGCAAGACCGCTTCTCCTCCTGCTGTGTTTAGGCGTCAGTTGTTGTCGTTCGCCTTAAGCATGCAATGACGTCATCGTAAAGAAGAACAATTCGCTCCTGACAAGACAGCGCAGCATCTTTTCGTGTCTAAAAACCTCAGACAGGAAATTCTTCATGCGTTGCACGACGAGCCAACCGCAGGGCACCTCGGTTTTGCGCGCACGTTACATCGAATACAGGAGAGGTACTACTGGCCGCAACTGCCTGCCGACGTTTCCCATAACCTAAAAACGTGCCGTGAGTGCCATCGACGCAAGATGCCGCCGATCAGGCCAGCTGGGCTTCTGAACCCGATACCGCCCTCAACCCTGCCCTTTCAACAAATTGGGATGGATCTTCTCGGCCCCTTTCCATCTTCATCTGCGGGCAACAAGTGGATCATCGTTGCCACCGACTACCTTACCCGATATTCCGAAGCAAAACCACTGCCCAATGGTACTGCGGCAGAAGTCGCAAAGTTTTCGTCGAACAAATTGTCTTGCCACACGGCGCCCCAGAAGTCCTCATCACGGACAGGGGTACGGCATTTACGGCAGAGCTGACGTAAGCAATTTTAGAATACAGTCATACAAGCTATCGACGAACCACTGCGTACCATCCCCAGACCAATGGCCTTGCGTAGCGCTTGAACAAAATTATGGCGGACATGATCGCCATGTATGTCGACGCTCAACACAAGACTTGGGACGCCATCTTGCCGTACGTGATCTTCGCATATAACAAGGCAGTTCAGGAGACGACCAGAGCGAACCCGTTCAAGCTTGTGTACGGCAGGGAGCCCACGACGGCGCTCGACGCAATGCTGTCGCAAGTAATCAACGAGGGCCACCTTGATGTCGCCGCCTACCTGCAGCGTGCAGAGGAAGCGCGACGACTCGCACGGCTGCGTATTAATGACCAACAGCGCACCGACGGCCGACGATACAACTTACGACGACGCCACGCAGAGTACAATCCAGGAGACCAAGTGTTGGTTTGGACACCAATTCGCCGTCGCGGATTAAGTGAAAAGTTGTTGCGTCGATACTTTGGGCCGTACAAAATCCTTCGCCCCGTAGGACCACTGGACTATGAAGTCATTCCCGACGGAACGTCAGCATCACAACGGCGACGCGCACGTCCAGAAATCGTACTTGTTGTTCGTCTGAAGCCTTAGTACGCGCTTAATGAACCCATGGTGTTTACAACTTAGTAATGTTTCTATTTAAGTTGCTTTGTTTATTTTAGAACATCGAGGCGATGGTATTTTAAGGAGGAAGTAATGCCTCGAAACCTTCAAAACTGTATTTGTTGTTTTTTAACAGCCACCGGCGTGCGGCCTATCAGTGTGATTCTGGCACGCGTATCAATTCTGTATCCCGTGTTTGTTCATACTCGTTGTCGCGATACGATTGCGTTATCATTTTCTTTGTCGCGAACGATGCGCCGAGATCTGTCCCGAAGATTCCAATCACTTGCGTATATTTCTACAATGTTCCAGGTTGTACTAGTAGCAGTTTGCGAAGTTATCTTGATTGTTCTGAGCAGCCTTTAAATTGAGCGTTGACGAGTGTGACGGGCATTCTTTGTTCGACGATCGACGAGCACGTTTGTTGCTATCGACGCCGCCGAGTCGCTTAGTTCTTTTACGGGCGCAAGTCAGCCCAATTAAGAGTTTCTTCAGTGCAATTACCGACTCTTCATTTGTGTCATCGACCTTGTCACCACCACGTGACAATATCGTTTGCAGACGCATTGTTTTAATGCTTAGTGTTACTTGGCTGATTAGCATCGTGTGCAGAACGTATACAAAGTGTCCGCAGAAGCTGTCCTTTAATTTAGGTACAATACCAAGCCTGTTATGTCAATGGAAAACATATATCGAGTATAATTGCACTAACGTTATTTATGTACTCTCTATCCAATAATTAATTTCGAACAAAAATGAGTTTTATGCTGCAGCATCGTCATATATTGTTGGGTGGCTTACATCGAGTGCAACTGCGGTTGTCTATTTTGAAGTCTTAATTAATTGCCGTTATTTACCTTTGATTAAAAATTAAACTTAAGGCTATAGCATCAAGTCACATATAATTGAATAGTTTATTTCGAATACGATTGCACTACACTAATTTTCGGTTTCAGTTAGTAATATTACTTAGGTAGTTGTGATCAAGAACTGAACTTTAAGCTACAATGTCAAGTCATATATCAAAGGATAGCTTATATCGAGCGTGATTGTAATACACAAATTGTCAGACTTGTTTGACAATAGTTAATTAGTGAATTAGGATTAACACTAGAACTTTAGAATTCAAGTCATATATCATAAGATATAGCTTATGTTGAAAACAATTCCAATACACTAATTACTGGTATTTTTAATATCAGTTATTTATTTATACATTATTAACATTTTAACTTTAGGCTACAATGTGAAGTTGTATATCACGGAATAGTTTATATGTAGTATGATTGCAATACCCTATTTACCAGTGCTAATTATTATCCGTTAATTAGTAAATGCGAGCAACAACTCAACTTCAGGCTCCAATGGCAAGCCATATCTCCATATCTCGGGATGGCTTAAGTGGAGTACGATTCCAGTACGCAATTTGCTGGTCTTGCATAATAGCTGTTAATTATTAATTGTTATTAGAATTTAAATTTTAGGATACATCAAGTATATTATGGGATAGCTATTATCGAGTGCGATTGCAGAACACTGGTTCTCGGCTTTTGTTTTTAACCGTTAGTCAGCTAATTGTCGTTAACAAAAATACGAGTCATGAGTCATGCTTATGAGTGAGTTGTGACTGCATAACTTTTTAAGACTCCCCTCGTTAGAGTATGTTACTATTTGAGTGCTGTGTCATATGCTATGTTGCATGCGACTAAGAGTCATGAATTATGATTATGATTGCCAGTCATGTATAGGCAATGGTTTTGCAGACTCCACACTTACAGTATATGCTACTCTGCAAAAAGCTTAGTCATGCTACCTCTCACTATGATGAATCCCTCTTCTTACAAGTTTTCACTTTTCCAATTAGTTCAGTTATTTGATCAATTACACACGGAGTTTAATGATGAGCAACACCAACCACCCACTTTTCACTCTGAGCGTTTCGACACTTTTGAAACCCAATTTAAGAATATTAATTTTCTTCAATTTTTTCAATTACTAAGTTGATCAATTACGCTTTTAAATATTTCTTATTATCCTCATCAAGTATTGTTTTACATTCTAAACATTTTCTTCTGACCCCCTTTGAATCACTGTTTTCTAATTTTTAATATTTTATATTTCAGGTTATTGATAGATCAATTGCAGGCTCTAAATTTTATTAAATACCATAATCAAGCACTGGCTTTGCATTCTGAGCATTTTGACACCTTTGAATCCTCTGTCCCAGTTTTCATTTTCTTTCATTAACTTCAATTGATTCTTTGATGTGTGAGGCATTCTAAATTGCCTTCATTAGCATCATCAAGCATCGGCTTTGCATTGTGAGCATTTTGACACCTTTGAACCCTATTTTTTAGGTTTTATTGTTTTAAATTTCTTAATTCATCAATTAATTGCCCTTTTTTGATGCGTCATCGCTTATCATGCACCAATCAGTCACCAATCACTAGAACCACAAAATACCATGGTAGCATGTTTACACAGCCCTCGAATATTTCCGATACGCGGTGCAGACACTATATTACTACTGCTACTACTATTATTGCTACTACACCAACGGATTTTTAGACCAAATGAGCTGTTAAGCTATCCTTTAATATTCACCGCAGTGCGCAACTAAAATTTCCTGCAGTGAACAGCGAAGGAAATTTGCACCGCCGCATTGTACGAGCACCAACTCTCCTGCATGCGGAGAGCCCGGTTGCGCCGGTTTAGTTGGGGATCGAAACGACGCCGTTAGCTCAACTGGCAACACTGGTCTTTAGCTGCCGGCGGAAAGTGCCCCTTCAAAGGATGGCCCCAGCCGGGCGCCGCGGCGCAACATGTAGGTTTCCTAACAGAATATAGGGAAAGCGGAGGCGAAAGGCATCGAGGCACCCTAAAAAAATCTAGGCAGCTTCGCCATCTGCAGATAAAAAAAGATACTATGCCGAAACTGAAATTTAAGTTGCCAAAGTAGCCAGTAGATGACAAAACGTATTTCAGGGCGATGAAAATTGCTGCTTGGCGGCACGCTCAAAATCACGGTACTCAAAATCATCAAGCATTTTTGCATGATGGCCTATGGGGTGGTCCCGAAAGAGTTAAATGCCAAGCAACTGTCGCTGCAGCTCATGCGACATTGTGGTGCACCTTCATATCTGCGGCTGAAAAATATCCTGCTTGGGAAAGGACAAGGAAGAGCGTAGCCTTTCGCCAGCAACACGAAAATTATGTTCGAGCATAGCTTAAACACATCGCTGACCACCGTAATATGCACTGGTATAGTTGTATATCAGTCAACGCTTCCTTGAGTGTTTGCATATGCAGAAAGCTTATTCGGAAGTGCATTTATTGCCATCGCTGCTCGGTTGGCAGCATGTGAAGGTAATAGATACAATATGAGTATGACACGCATTATTGCGCTAAATATCTTTGTATATAACAAAATTTAGGCGTATTCTATGATGAAAAAACAGCCAGCACTGGTAAATTGGATACTTTGTAACGTGCCTGCAAAAAAAAAACAACAAATCTATATAAAGATGGGGGCACTATGACCCCTTGTGATAGCCAGGAAAAAGATTCACCGTGTTTAGACGGCAATCGGCGAACTAAGGCCACAATTTCTACACTTCAGAAAAAAACACAAAGTTGGAATCGACAAAGTTACTCTAGACAAGATGAAAAATGACGAATGCTTTTAGAAGCTGGCTGCTGGAAAGCGTGGTCTATATCGTCTCTTCTCTGGGGAGTTTCTTGAATCATATCTCAACCTCGACTGTAATTTTCCCGTATTACCTTTTCTCTACATGTTCCCGCTGTTTGGGGATACAACCCATTTGGTTTATGATACCCCCTCCCACCTATACTTGCATCGTGTCTCCCCCCCCCCCCCGTTAATTGTTTCTCATCTTTTTCGTTTTCTCATAGCTATAAGTGTATTGTCTTGCTCTCTTGAGGTTACGTTTACACGTGCTCCTATTAGTGAAATCACGAAGTATGTTGTCGTTCTTTAGAGGTTATTTCCTTTGAGTACTTATATGTTACCAACACAAATGTTAGAAGCCACTCTGTCTTTTTACCTCCTGCATTATATATATGATTATTATTAGAGGTGTTTGGTTGTGAAAAGAAAACGTCGGCGTTGAGTTAGTGGTTAGCATGCGCGGCTGCGGAACCGAAGGACGGCGATTCGTTTCAAAGTGTATACATTGTAATTTTTGTTTTTAGTGTTTCTTCTAATTGAAATGTAGCCGTGTTATTTTACAGCTATGAACGTTTTCTTTCTCAGCCCAACGCCACCTGCTCTCCAGTAACCAGGGCCTCCGAATTATACACAGAAACCCGGAATGGCGGCTCCACCCGGGTTCATGCCAGTTAAGCCTGTGTAATAAACTGGTCTATCGAATTTGTTACAGAATTCATTTGGGAGTTTTGACTAGGTCTGATCTATAGGACGCAGGTTCATCCCAGCCGTGTCGACCACTTTTTGATAAAGGCGAAAAGCAAAGCCGCCTGTATTGTGCGATCTGAGTTTACGTTAAAAACCGCTGGCGGTCGAAATCCCCTACGCTGTCAATCACAGCTTGGGCCTGTTCGTGATGGAAAACCATATAAACCTAAACAAACCAAACTTTTGGCTAAGGTTTAGTATATCAGGGCCAGCTTAACCTCACTTCACACTTCCCTTCGTCCCACCGCATCCGACCACGCTCATCTTGTCTATCTTATCCTACCCCTCACTCGCGGGGACTAGTTTCGGTGTTCCCCTTAACCTAGGAGCCAAAAGATCTAGCTTACCGTGATCCGCGATCCGCCATCGTGACCCTCTACCACGTGTGGGCGGGGTGCATAAGCTGATTGGCATAGACGTGGCAGGTCTATGTGCCGACGTCGAGTATGTGGCGCCATCTATTAGAGTCAAGGGGATCTGGGCATGCGCTGTGGAACACGCGGTGGCGGATCACGGTAGCGGATCGCGGATCGCGGTAAACTAAAAATCTCTAATTACCCGGTCATGTCATTCCGACAGCTATTCAACCCCCTCACATACTGAGCCCGTTCGCCCTAATAAATAATCACTTCTCCTCCCAGATGAATATACTGAAGCTTTAGAACTTTAAAAGCCAAACCAAACTAAACTTTTAGTCTATAAAAACTACTGAGCGTTTATGTCCCGTGGAACTCCCGGCGGGCTGTTGAGAGTCGTGTAACGCAGTCCGCAGTGCTTTTTCCGCTCTCCAGGATAATAAACTGATACAAAATAAGTATCTGGCTCCTTGATTAGCAGTGTGTGAAATCAAAAGTTGCGAATCACATTGAACAAAAAAAAACAATAATACAACCTGCTTTATTATTAATGAATGAATGAATGTTTATTCCGCTGTTGTCATAGAAAAAGCGCCAGTGACGAAAGAAAAAGCAGTTCGCAATGACCGCTTGATGGGCAAACCGGTTTCTTTTACGGATTAACCTCCCTGCCTTTTCTCCTAATCTTCCTCCTCCTCCTCCTCCTTCGCCACCCGTAAAGTCGAAGATGAACACCAGCGGCAGTTTGTGCGATAGAAAATAAACAATTCACGCGTTACAAAAAGAGACAGTGCTTTGAAATAGAAGAAAAAATATACGAGAAGGAAAAAGTAAAAAAATATAAATAATCGACAGACGCATTTCTTGTCAATACAACCTAATCTGTGAACATTTCTCGGAGAAAAGAAAAACTAATTGTGTTTATGTTGTTATAAAAAAAAGTATTCAAAGATATTGGTAGTAAATATTTCAACCTAGAAAAACCATAGTTTGTTCTACACCTGGGCACCTCAAACATTTCAGGGTTTCTTGTAGTATAGGGCGCATTGTGTTGCACCAGCTGCACAATGCTTGACAAAAATGGGCCATTTCGTGCGGTATGCTTTTTAAAGAAGCTAAATAACCTGTACTCGAACAGCTTAAAGACTGAAATTATTTTCTATTTTATTCGTATGGGACGGGTTGGGGGGCCATAGGAGGAATTTGTCATAACGCATAGAATTTTCTTCTGCAGAATAAAAAGCTTTTGCAAATTGGGCATAGTGGTATTTCCCCATACCAAATAGCAGTGCCCTTAGTAGGAGAAAAAAAATGCATAGTAGAGGTCAAGTTTTGTTTTCTATGGTAGAAAATATTTATTGCCAGAGATTATACCGACGAATTTAGAAAGCTTAGTGCAGACCTTAATTGTTTATCTTAGTATGCCATGACATTGTGAGTGTAAAATCAAATGCTAAGTGATGTGAATGTTTGGACATATTAGACTCTTGAGCCGCCTAAAAATATAGGTGGCGCATTCTCTACTAGCTTGCCCTTAGCATGAAATATTATTGCCTTCGCTTTTCTTCTTTGTTTACCATCAAACAATTTAAGCACGACCATTGCTTCAGAGCAGCGAGTACTTTGTTCGCAGAATCCGTTTATTGATTAATATCAGTGGAGGAACCGAATAAGCTGGTGTCGTCAGCGTAAATAATAAATTTTATCGCGTTGTTTTATATTAACAATATCATTAATGTTATACGCTAAAGAGTATAGCACCCAGAAGACTGCCCTGTGGCACGCCATTTGAAATTTGTAGCATATCGGAACGACAATTATTGATAACATATTGGGATCGCGAGCACATATATGACTTGAGGAAGTTGAGGCCATGACCACGTATACCACAGTGTTCGAGTTTTGAAAAGAGGGTATTATGATTTAGTGTATCAAGCGCCTTGCTGAAATCTACAAAAAGTCCAAGAGTAAGCTTCTGGGATTCTATGTTGCCTAATATATATTCTTTTTAGTAAAGTATTGCATGCTCCGTGGACCTATATGTTTGGTAAGCCCATACTGGCAGTCATTTATATTAGAGTGTTTTAGAAAGAAATTGTGCGTTCGAGAATGAATTATGTGTTCTAATCCATTTTAGAAGAAAGGTAAGACAGATATGGGCCTATAATTACTTAAACTATTTCTGTGTCCTTTTTTGAAGATTACTGCCGCCCTGGCAAGTTTCATATCAGCAGGAAAATAATTTTCCTGCTGATATGAAATTAAACTGTAATTAGCACAGTGTCATATATGCCTTAAATATGGAACTATTAAGGGCAAGACATATTTTATTGGGCGACTTTAGAGATCGCAAGAGTCTAAGCACACCCTGCTTTACTACGGGCCTTAAAAGAAGAAAGCTGTGATGTGAACAAATACTGGAAGTGGCCTTGCGTGCCCGAAAATACCCATCGAGAAGAACGCTCCAGAGGAAACCAGACGTTTTTACCCCCGCCGTGGTGGCGCAGTGGTTAGGGCGCGCGGCGGCTGTGTCCAAGGATGCGGAATCGAATCCAGGCCGCGATGGCGGATTTTTGCTGGATGCGAAAAGCAAGGCGTCCGTGTGCTGTGCAATGCCAGTGGAGGTTGAACTGCCTCACGTGTTCAGCGAGGAAGAAATATCTACCTAGCAAAGTGACCTGCATCGGTGAGTGTTTTTTATCGGAAAGTGTCTGTTACACGCGCGGCCAACCGGCCACAGCGTCAGTAAACAACCACCGCAGACAGCGCCGCTGGAGAATGAACGCACGTTTATCTCGGCGTGAGAATATATAGGAAAGCATTGAAAAGGAAGAAAGATAAAACGAGAGGTGGAAAAAGACGCGACGCATGCGCGGTTATCAATGCCAGCCTTAGCCGAGTCGAACTTGACTATGAACATTCCTTCCCCCTAGTAACAGCAACGAAGCACTGGCTTCTTTACACGGGTGGACCGACGCAGCATTGGCTCCGGGGGTGTGTCCTCTTCGTGAACTTCCGACTATGATGCGCTGTGGCTTGGACCAGGTGACAACCCAGATGTTCCGGCCTCTGACGAAACCGGTTTTTCTGCGTGCGTTGTCGTACTTGGTCAACATGGCGGCGAACCATCTGATGGTCTTCCGTCTCGACAGTTACTAGCCGTGCGCCTGTAGTGGATGTAACCTTGCCTGGTGTCCATTTATCACCAAAACCATAGTTCCGAAAGAAAGCGCTATCTCCCGAGGCGAAACTCCGGTCATCTTCATCCGCAGATCTTCCATGCTTTGGGGGCTGTTCCCTGGGAGGAAAAGACATGTCAATTCTCGTGCGTAGCTGATACCCTAAAAGCAGTTCCGAAGGAGACAGTTCGAACTTCTGCGGAGCATTTCTGTATTTGCACAGTACCCTACGCCAGGCATCTTCTTCTCGCCATTCTTTATTGTCCTGACCGCGCATTCTGCAAGCCCATTGCTTTGATGATGATATGGTGGCGTGGGAATATGTACTATGCCGCTCCGTTCCACAAATCGAGCAAACTCGGAACTAGTAAATGGTGTGCCGTTGTCTGAAACGACCGTTCGAGGCAGGCTAAACTGGCTGAATACGCAAAGCTTCTACCGTGCTGCACGACGTGGCTTGAGAGGGAGGAATAGCATCAATTCATTTACTGTGTGTGTCTACAACAATTCCATCTGCAGTGATTAGCAGTGTTTAGCCAGGGAACAAAGTTTTATGTTGAGCCTAAATATGACGCCATGCGGTTCTTGTCCATTGCCAGAGATGTACAGCCCGCTCAGATGACCAGGACAACTGTTTTGCAAAAGGTGTAGATTGTCTGCGATATAGGGACGCCCCGCTTACCCCCAAGGTTCAATTCAGATCCACCGTTAATTACTTGGAAAACAAATATCTTTAACTGTTTGTGGCGGACAGAGAGGGTGGCTTTGTTGTGATGCCGAAAACTTTGTTTACAGAGAAAACCAATGAGGCAATGATTAAAAACTTCCTTTCTACGACTGTTTTGCTAGCTAAAGTGCAGAAAAGGACTAAAACTATTGCTTTATGTAAAAAAAAAAAGAAAAAATACCGGCGTACGTGTTAAGTCTTCTACCTGGAAGAATGTCTCACAATTCTACTGGGACATAATTGATGGTGTCTTTGACACCTGAACCATTAATTTTCCATGTGATGAACAAAAGGAAGAGACAACGGCTCAGTTGCTTCATTATTATATGAACATGCAGATGAGGCAGCACTGCAGGTATTTTAACATGAGCATGAAAAAGGAGGCTCAAGAAAAAAAGAAGATGGCTTAGCTTTGTTCCTATCAGCCGCAATTTGCATTAATATGTACAGTCATGAGCAATATGAGAAAGAACTAACATTTCGCTCAAAACTGCGAGCATTATAGATATTTCTCTAGTAAATATGATGGCGACCTACGGATATTATGGATCCACATTAAACCTCTTTAAAAAATCATAATAATCTGTTCTTATCAAACAATATTATATAGTAATCAATAAATGAATGCTCAAACTTTTTTGTAGCTCATATTGCTTATGACTGTACATATATGGTACAGATTTTACGACTTTCGCTGTTTACGTTAAATGGAAAACTGCTGTTACCGCGCACTGACACTCTGCATATCTTGAGCATTTCACCCAGTTAGTGCCTTTTTTGTTTGCACTGGGCATATGGTGTGTAATAAAGCTCTGAAATTTTTTATTCTGTCGTTTTTTTTTTAATTGTAGGAGTGCATAACAGTCTGACCATCTGGGATGGTGGTTTCCTTATATTTTATTACCTCATTGTTAGCTTCGAGACCGTAATTGGCTGAACACTGACCCCTGCGCACTTGTGTCCTTCAAGAGCCATTTAGCTTCCAGTGGAAAGGAGCTTATTGAAAATTATGCCTGCTCTATGATCATTTTCATCGGAGTAAATATGCTGTTTTCTCAATCTTTCGTGTTGGGTTATGGACCATGATCCGACGCGCTTTTTCATCCCGTCTGAGAGATTTCCCGCGTGAGAAAGTTTTCACCTATTACATAGCTTCTTCACAATTTCAGTCGCAAATAGCCGCGCTACACTAGTGCGCTGCATTTTGAAAATTAGCCCACTCAGCGAAACAATGTTTGAACGGTCTTCATATAGAGCGGAGATGCAACGATAAGCGTGAAGGGAGAAATTTCCAGTGCAATGATGTTCTGCCATGTGAGCGAAAGGAAGGTGGCACAAGTAACCCAACTTGTATTTATTATGCTTTGATCTATGATTACATCGAATGTAACATGAATTGAGTGAGGGAGCGAAATGTGAATGGGCTTCGAGTGCTGCTCGGCCGTGGCCATATAATTAACAATTTCATTCAAACAAAGTTTTAAGAATAGGACAAAGCGCTAACGACACATTCACAAGAAAGAAGACACGGACAAGCGCTCACAAGTGAATGTGTCGTTAGCGCTTTGTCCTTTTGTTAAAAGATGCTGCACCAACTAGCCCAACAAAAAGTCCTTCTTGAAAGTTTTAAGACTAGAACACTGCTGATTTCAATTACAAGCAACGAATGTCCTTAGCGTTTTGAATTCAATTCACGCCACCGAAGCGAAAATAGAGCTTGGGCAGCGGAATCTCAAGGCGCCAGCCCCGCTCAACTACTATGGATGGATGGATGGATGGAATATAGCAACGTCTCCTTTGAAACGGAGTGGTAGCAGTTGCTATCATGCTCATCCCCCCCCCCCCCAGATCTTAATTATTATTTTAGATTGGTTAATTATACCATCATTCCATTTATTCAATTTTTCTTTCTACATTACTAACATCATGCCACTTTTCTGCTTTTAAGCCACCAATCTTCCAATCGTTTTTTGCTAGCTCCCACCGCAGGTTGATTCACCCGGGCTCTGGTATCTCTAAACCCCGGAGCTTCAGGAAGAGTGACTGCGCCTGCATCGACTTCCGCAGGGATACCATTACATTCGAGCATAATATGGCTAATTGTTTCTGTGGATTTACCACATACTGCGCATGCACCATCTTCCTTGTTAAATTCCTTTTTGTAGCGGCGTGTTCTAGGACACCCTGATCTAGCTTTAAAAAGTTGGGCACTGCCTCTTGAGTTATGAAATAAAGCTTCCTTCCTGATCTGTCTTTTCCACTTTCGGTATAGTTCCACACTCTACGCCCGCTGACATAGGCGCCACTTGTAAGCTTGCAGCCGAACTGCAAGGCACGCCTCGCCGTGGTTGCATAATCTGGACGCTCCCGCGAGCGCAGGGTCAGCACTTAAATATTCTTGCACCATGGTTGAGACACATGCGCAATCTCAGTTCCACGACAGCGACGGTCTTTGGCTGCAACATCCTGTGGCGCGAGTCAACTTCAGGCAGAAGGTCACCCAAAAGGGGTGGGTGGCCGGGATCGGCCTTGTTAAGTCCTCGGCCACCACTGTAGGTAATAATGGGGGTGCAGCGGAGCGCAAGATAAAGATGTGCAACATAGCAGGCCTCCAGGATCGAACTGCTCGTGCCAGACTTGCGCCTCGGGCACGCGCCGCTTGAATTTATTTTCTTCTCCACATTCCACAGCAGTCACCAAGTCACCACCATGAAGCTTGAAATGTCCTAGCGGCACCGCTTTTAGACGTTGGTGGGCGGGAAAAAGTTTTCTCCAGGGGGGAAAAGTGTAGAAGTATTGCAGCCCCATCGCTTAAAACTATATTTGTCTGTATCCCAGTGCTTCTCGTTGAAATATTGTACTAATGATGTAATCTGGTCGTCGGAGAGATTGTATAGAAGCTGGGCCGTCAGCCTGTCTGGCCCTGCAGCGGTGTTTTTCCTCATGCCAGCGAGTGCGGCCCTCGTGCACCTCTGCCTCCCTGACTAGGACATCAAGGGCCTCGTTGGGAAGGCCAGTATACTCGTGATGAGGTATGTGTGGACTTAGGCATAAGTACCTGTGCTGCACCTGATTCAGAATTTCCTTGTTGGTGCCCGGTGTAGAGTGAATTATCTAGTTCATCCGATAACAAGTTTCGTATTTGCTTTTGCTATGGTCGATGAGTGATCCTAATAAGTGCCACGTTTTAGACACTCAGAGATTGCCTTGAATACTGCCGCAGAGTGAATTCCAGTTCTGTCGGGTAAGGATACACGCATGCTTTTCAGGCAGGGTGTTGATCTGCTAAATACGGAGCCGTAACTTGCAATTATGTCGCTTTTTATGGCGAAGCAATGTTACTTTAGCTACCACCTCAGCCCGTCAAAAGGCGCGGTGGTGGTAGCCACGCTTGACTTTTAGCGTGACCTGGCTGTGTGACGTCATACCATCTGTGTAAGAGGGGGGGCTTAACTCGCGCCGTCGCCTTGCGCGGTGGCAGTTACGGCGTGACTCCGTTCCCCTCACTAGTGGCGCTGCGCGCTGCGTGACGTCATACCAACTCTGTAAAAGCAGGGCTCACCGTCGCCTTGCGCGGTGGCAGTTACGGCCTGACTCCGCTCTTCTCGTCAAGCCTTGAGATGCGCCTACAGACAAAGCGCTTAAGCAGGCTGCAAAGAGGAAGCAAAAGCGAGCCACAGAGACAGAAGAAGAGCGAGAAGAACGGCTTTCCAAGCGACGAACGCAAGAAGCAGCTAGGCGGAAAAGGTGGTCAATGTCTTCGGTAGCAGAATCGACGATAGAAGCAGCTGACCCTTGCTCTTAGACAATCTTCGCCCTATTTCCCTAACGTCATGCTTGGGAAAACTCTTTGAAAGGGTCATCACCACCCGATTTACCCGATACTTGGAGAGCGACAACCTGCTGCCGCCAACGCAGTTCAGATTCTGGCCGCATCTATGAACGCAATACGTTCTACTATACATATACAAAGACCTTCTCGAGAAACCTCCAAAAACCCAAACCAGGGCCATTTTGGCCCTTGATTTAAAAGGCGCATTTGACAACATCGTCCGCTCCAGCATTCTACATGGCCTAGCAGATGTCAACTGCGGTCCCAAGAACTTCAACTACATCAAAGATTTCCTTACATCGAGACAGGCCATCCTCAATCTGGGATTCTTTCGATCTGAGCCCATCACACTTGGCCCGCGAGGAACCCCACAGGGGGCGGTCTTTTCACCCTTGCTATTCAACCTGGCGATGAAGGACCTACCATCCCAGATTCAGAAAATCGAAGGCATACAACACGCCATCTGCGCAGATGACATTACGATCTGGTGCCGCACTAGGAATGACGCAGCGGTGGAACAACGTCTTCAGGCTGCAGCCGACGGGTTCCACCAGTACGCAAAAACTCTAGGTTTACAGTACACCCCAGAAAAGTCGGAACTGCTCATACTCAAGAACCCGAGACAACCTCTAGCCGAAAACATCTCAGACAGCATCGATCGACACGAAGTTCCCAAGCCACCCGAAATTAAAATTCTTGGTCAGTACATACCACAAGGCCGCAAAAACATTACGGCCGTCAAAAAACTAGCAACAAAAACGCAGCAGGTAACCAGGATGCTCAGCCGCATTCGCAACAAGCGCCACGGCAAAGAAGAAAGGGACGCACTTAGCCTTGTACAAGCGTTTGTTGTCTCACGAATAATGTACGGGACGCATACCTCCACCTCACCTCGCAAGAAATCGCAAAGCTATAGTCGCTAATACGGGCGGCCTCTAAAACGGCACTGGGTCTTCCGAAGACCACATCAACATCGCGCCTCACGTCTCTCGGCATCCACAACACACTCCAAGAAATCTTGGAGGCGCAACGACTGTCACAGCTCAACCACCTGGCCATCACTCGAACAGGCCAAACCCTTCTGAACAAGATACACCTCAAAGTAACCTACACAGTGGACCAAAGGAAGGAACTTCCTCTATCAATTCGCGAGAACATCTATGTCCATGAAATACCCAAGAACATGCATCCGACATTTAACGCGGAGCGAAGAAACGCCAGAGCCGAAAGCCCTTGCAAAAAATGGGATGACCATACAGAGACGCTCTACGTGGATGCAGCCGGTTCATTCCATGGGCGGATGGCCATCGCTATTAATTATTAAGGCAAATTAATCAACACGCGCATCAGTCCGCACGTCCAACCCCACTCACGCAGAAGAGGCACCCATTGCACTAGCGCCAGCTACCAACCCAAATGCTATTGCATTCACAGACTCCCAAAATTTGTGCAGGAATATTACCAGCGTACTAATCCATCAATCATGTCTGGCACTATTAGCAAAACACCCTTCTAATCAGGCCTCAATCATATGGTTTCCGGGACACACGGAATACACGGGAGGGAATGACGCCGCCCACCGGCACGCTCGAGCTCTCTTACACCGGGATGCCCCATTAGGCGACGAGGAAAAAGAGCATATTACACAGCCCATAATCACCTTTGCTGAACACGTGCAGCCTACAAA
Organism: Amblyomma maculatum; assembly: GCF_055883805.1. Taxonomy (NCBI): domain Eukaryota; kingdom Metazoa; phylum Arthropoda; class Arachnida; order Ixodida; family Ixodidae; genus Amblyomma; species Amblyomma maculatum. The sequence continues at coordinate 155,765,187 of NC_139345.1, read as the reverse complement.
CAGGTCAGACAGACACACCCCACACCTCACAAAACTCTAGACAAGGCGGAAGAACACACCCTCCGCCGGCTACATACAGACACTCGTTACACCATTTAAACTCCACCAATGGTACCCCTCACTTCCCACATTAGAGTGCCCACACTGTGGAGAAATAGCTACGGCTTTTCACATGTTGTGGGCATGCCAATTAAATCAAATCTCTTTATCGATGAGCTTCCTAATCGCAATTTGGAGCAGTGGGAGGCCATTCTGCACAGCGAGGACCCTGACCAACAACGAGGACTGGTTCGCTGGGCCCACGCTGCGGCGCAGGAATATGCGGACTATTGCGAGGCACGGGCTGCGGACTCTGTGAAGGTTTTTAACGGGTCTTTATTTAAATAAAAGCTACCCAAAGAAACGAAGAGGGCCCCAGGCCCTAAAAAGGTAGCGGGCTCCCCGAGCAGCCGTTCTCGTCTGCTGCTGGAGGAAGACCTCTCTTCACCTCTGCTGGCCGCACTCCGCACAACGGGGTCACGTGACCCAGCCGCGGTTCCCGGAAGCGATGGTCCGTGGGTGGCCGAGCCGGGGCCACCCCGGAGTTCCATTGAGGGGAGAGGGGAAGGTGACGGTCGCTCTTCGCGACCCTCATAAACATGTCAAGTCGGAGCAGGGCGCCTTCCTTCTTAATGAGAGCACCGCGCCCTCGCTGGCACCCCGTGGCGCGGGGGGTCTGCTGGCGCGCTCGCAGCACAATGCTCAAGTCTTCTAGTGTTCACAGCCACCAGCTACTCGGAACGTAACAGGACCACGCACAACTCCGAGAATTTCCATGCACTCAATAAAATTTCAATCAATCAATCAATCACTCACTCAATCAATCAATCAATCAATCAATCAATCAATCAATCAATCAATCAATCAATCAATCAATCAATCAATCAATCAATCAATCAATCAATCAATAGCTCTCACTTCAGTTTTAGTGCGTAGCACTTCTAGACGCAATCCAATATTTCGTCAATGTTTTTACGAAACCGCTCACTCCCTCCCCTTGCGTGAACTTGTAGGGGAGAAAGAGGAGGAGGCAAAACGCGTCGTGCAGTTTAGCGAGTGCTACCACGCCGGTTGCGTTCTGATGGAGGAGAAAAGGCGAGGCGCCCACTACAAGGAGGAGCACAGGCGCTACCCAGCTCCTTGTAAGGGATTGGATCGCGCTGATAAGCGCCTCCTCATCAAAATTTTTACCAATACTGTACAGTGCCCGGCTGTGCTTAAACAGTTCAGCACGTCCTTTGATGGTGCGTGCCAGTACTGTGGAAGGTGGCTGACACCTTCCACTTGGTCTGGGCGTGGCAGTCAAATCCATCTACTTCCCCCACCCCAATTCAACTAGAGAGGACTGGGAGTCAGCCCTGCTCAGCTGCCAAGACTTGAAGGCTCAAAAGGCCTTGGTTCAACGGACGCGGGCGGCGTTGCTTGCATATGGGGCCTCGGAATAGGGGCTCCACCTAGTATTGTGAGGGGAGATCTATACGTCTATAACCCAAACACCTCTCTGTAACCATTTAATTGTTAATAAATGGTTTAACCACTACCCACTTATGCGGTGTCAATGCACGTTAAAAATTCCCTGGTGGTCGAAATTACTCGGAAGCCCTCCACTTCGGTACCTCTTTCTTTTTTTCGCTTTGGCGCGGTTCAGACGTAAGGAAAGGATGAGGTGCGTCCACAAAACACGTGTGTCAGCTGCCCTCCGCGGTGGTATATATTGTCACGACTCACGACTCAAGCCACGACTCAAGACAGGGAGCCGTGAAGGTACACGTTACCGTAAAGGTAAGACCCGAGATTAAGGTTTTCATTTAGCTGCGATGACAGTGTCCAGCGCCAGCGCGCCTCCCGAGCCAATCAACGCCTCGTCGTCGTCGGCACCAAGCACGGGAGTCGCTCGGCACTAGGCACGTGGCATTATCCCCCCCTCCCCAAAGTGAAAGAAAAGCATCGTCCCGATGACAAGGTGAGAGGAGAGAAAAAACATTAGGTGTGAGGTGTACTGTACCATAACTCAAGGTCTTACTTGCAGGAAGCGCTCAGTCACGTGAAAAGTACGGCTTTAAGGGAACCACATGCACAATTAGAGGCTGTTGACGCCAAACACTGACGGTCACAGTTCCATCTGGAATAACTTCATAATTAACGCTGTTTAAGCGGCGCAGGACTTTATAGGGTCCAAAATACCGGTGGAGCAGTTTCTCGCACAAGCCTTTGTAGCGCACGGGGGTCCACACCCACACTTGGTCCCCTGGTTCGTAGTGGACTTCCCTGTGCCGAAGGTTGCAGTGTCGAGCATCGGTGGCATGCTGCTCCTTCATGTACAAGCGGGCCAGCTGATGGGCTTGCTCGACCAGTTCTGCGAAATGGGCGGCATCGGGTTCGACCGCTTCATCTCCGCACAGGAGCATCGCGTCCAACATCGTGCTGGCCTCCCTGCCATATACGAGACGGAACGGCGTAAAGTTCGTGGTTTCCTGCGGTGCCTATTGTAGGCGAAGGTGACATACGGCAGGATCTCGTCCCACATTTTATGTTCAACGTCGATGAACATTGAGATCATGTCCGCCAAAGTTCTGTTGAGTCGTTCGGTTAGGCCATTTGTCTGAGGGTGATACGCTGTTGTGCGATGCTCGGTATGGCTGATAGTTAAGGTGTCTCGCAGTAGCCGTGCTGTAAATGCCTATCCTCGAACAGTAATGGTGTTCGACGGTGCACAGTGCCTGAGCACGATGTTGTTCATAAAGAATCGAGCAACTTCGCAGGGCAAGGGCCTTCATTTCAGCGTAGTGTGTTAAATAGTCTGTGGCGACTACGATCCACTTGTGTCCGTTCGAGGATAACGAAAATGGGCCTGAAAGGTCCATGCTCGCTTGCTCAAAGGGTGTGAGGGGTGGTTCGATAGATTGTAACATGCCCCATGGCTTGAGCGCGGGTTTTTGTCGCCGCTGGCATTGACGACAAATCTGTGCGTAACGTCGAACGCTCGGAGAAAGATGTGGCCAGTAATAGATCTGCCGGACTCGGGTTAGGGTGCGTGTAAAGCCAAGACGACCTGATGTTGGTTCGTCGTGGCAGGCCAGAAGGATTTCGTGCCTTAGATCAGCCGGTATGACTAGCAGGTATGTTTTTGCACCCAACGTAGAATTCTTCTTATAAAGCACCCCATTGCGGAGGCAATACAACGACAGCCCCCGAGCAAGATACCGGGGTATTGTAAGATGCCCACCTTCAAGATGGTCAACAATCAGTCGCAGCTCGGCGTCGGCACGCTGTTTGGAAACGAGGTGGGACGTAGTCACTGCTCCAAAGAAGCTATCGTCGTCGATGGCATCTGACGAAGGAAGGCCGACGGGCGCGCAGGACAGGCTATCAGCATCGGTGTGCTTTTGGCCAGATCTATAAATAATATCGAAATCGAACTCCTGCAGGCGCAATGCTCAACGTGCTACGCGGCCACAAGGATCCTTTAGGTTCTTCAGCCAACACAACGAGTGATGGTCAGTGATGACACGAAACGGTCGGTCATAAAGGTACGGGCGGAACTTGGCAGCGGCCCATACTACCGCCAAAAATTCTTTTTCAGTGGTGGAATAGTTACACTCAGCACGGGGAAGTGCACGGCTGGCGTAGGCAATTTTTAGGCAAACGTTGTCGACCCCGTCTTGGTGCTGAAATAGAACGGCACCAAGGCCGACGTTGCTCGCAACCGTTTGTAACTCTGTGTCGGCATCGTCGTCGAAATGTGCCAGGATCGGAGGTGACTGAAGTCGGCGTCGTAACTCGTCTAAAGCCATCTGCTGCTCGGCGCCCCAGGAAAATGATGCGTCATCTGGAGTTAGGAGTGTCAGAGGGCTGGTCATCTGTGCAAAGTTTTTGATAAAACGACGATAATAGGAGCACAGGCCCAAAAACCGTCGGACTGCTTTTTTGTGGGCGGGGACGGGAAAGGCAGCAACGGCAGCAAGTTTCTCAGGGTCAGCTCGGATGCCCTCAGCACTTACGATGTGCCCAAGAAACTTCAATTCGGTGAACCCGAAGTGGCACTTTTGAGGCTTGAGGGAAAGGTTGGCAGACCGGACGGTTTCGAGAACAGTTCTCAGGCGGCGCAGGTGTTCCGTGAACGTCGGTGAAAAGATTATCATGTCGTCGAGATAAACAAGGCATGTCTGCCACTTAAGACCTGTGAGCACAGTGTCCATCATCCTCTGGAAGGTGGCAGGAGCGCAGCAGAGCCCGAATGGGAGGACGCGGAATTCATAGAGCCCATCTGGTGTTACCAAGGCAGTTTTCTCACGGTCGCTCTCATCAACTTCAATTTGCCAGTAACCACTCCTGAGGTCAATGGAGGAAAAATACTTCGCACGGCGAAGTCGGTCGAGAGAGTCGTTGATCTGTGGCAGCGGATAGACGTCTTTCTGTGTCATACTGTTAAGTTTCCGATAGTCAACACAGAAACGAAGTGTTCCGTCTTTATTTTTAACGAGGACTACAGGCGACGACCAAGGGCTGCTTGAAGGTTGAATGACGCCATCGGCGAGCATCTCCTTGACTTGCTGTTGGATAGTGTCTCTCTCCCGACGAGACACACGATACGGCTGCTGATGGATAGGTCGAGCGCCTTCATGCATAATAATCTGGTGTTTAATGACCGACATTTGCTGCACTTTAGACGAAGACGTGAAACACGCTCGAAACTCCAGCAATAGATCCTGGAGGTGCCTCTTTTCAGTGGAGGAAAGGCTAGAATTGATGTCGACATCATGTACGGCATCATCCGGTTCGGTGCTAGGCGTAGCTTCCTCGGAAGCAAAACATTCGGTGATTTCCTGCAGATGGTCGACGTAAGCGATGACAGTGCCACCGAACAGATGTCGATGTTCATTGCAGAAACTGGTGACAAGCACCTCCGTCTCTCTGCCACGAAGGAAACAAAGATCTCTTGCCACAGAAACTCCCAAGGCAAGTGAGACGGAGACATTAGGCTCAACAACCCGGAGGCATGATGTGGCTCGTCACAGGCAACTCTGGAGAGGATGCTGACGCGTAGGGGCACTGTGAGGCTATCATCGGCTACTCGCAGTGTGGAGTGGGACCCGCGGAACTTATGCTTTTCGTTTCGGTGGCTAGTTTGGCGGAAAATGTCACCAAGCGGTTCGGGAGATCTATAGTGGCACCGTGCTCTCAAAGGAAGTCGATCCCAAGAATAACAGCGCGAGGGCATTCGCGTAGAACAAGAAAAGTCGCCACAAATGTGCAGCCTCGTACCGTAACCCGGGCTGTACGCATACCCAGTGGTGCAACCATGTGTCCGCCTGCCGTGCGTATATGTCTGGTTCTTTCCGTGGTGTCATAACTTTTCTCAGTGTCCTTGTAAGCCGCCCGCTAAGGATAGAATAATCGGCTCCCGTATCAACGAAAGCGCTGACCTCCTTCGTGTCGACGACAACAGGGATGTCCAGGGAGACCCGGCCAAGACCAGGGCCTGTCGACATCGGTTCGGAGTGAAGAGAGCGGTGTGGCGGCGGAAGCTCGACGGCAGTTGTGTGGTCTGCGTCGGGGCGGTTCAAGCGTCACGGCGGTGATAACTGGTTGGCGATGCGGACGACATCGGGGCGATTTGGTCTGTGCGGCGAAAACTGGACAGGAATTAGCGTTCGACGTCGGAGTGAGTCATGCGGTGCGGCGGTGGAAGCTTCGCGGCGAATCTTTGTGCGGCGGCCTAGCCCCAAAGGTCGCCGGAGTTAGTTTTCCCGACGAGGGCTCGAGGAACCACGGCGTCCAGCGCTATACTGTGTCCCAGAGGGCGAAGAGCGACGAGGAGAATGTGGCAGACTATGCTGGCGGGTGACGTACTCGGCGATGTCGTGAGGCCGCTGACCAGGCCATGGACGAGGGCTGTCGGGGGAAAATCCTCTCAGGCCCATCTTGCGATAAGGGCACCACCGCTAGAGGTGACCTGCCTCGCCACAGTGGTAGCAGAGAGGACGGTTATCTGGAGCGCGCCACAGATCAGTCTTCCGGGGCGACTGGCGCCGATCTGCCCAGCTTATGATTAAAAATTAAACTTAAGGCTATAGCATCAAGTCACATATAATTGAATAGTTTATATCGAATACGATTGCACTACACTAATTTTCGGTTTCAGTTAATAATATTACTTAGGTAGTTGTGATTAAGAACTGAACTTTAAGCTACAATGTCAAGTCATATATCAAAGGATAGCTTATAGCGAGCGTGATTGTAATACACGAATTGTCAGACTTCTTTGACACTAGTTAATTAGTGAATTAGGATTAACACTAGAACTTTAGAATTCAAGTCATATATCATAAGATATAGCTTATGTTTAAAACAATTCCAATACACTAATTACTGGTATTTTTAATATCAGTTATTTATTTATACATTATTAACATTTTAACTTTAGGCTACAATGTGAAGTTGTATATCACGGAATAGTTTATATATAGTATGATTGCAACACCCTATTTACCAGTGCTAATTAATAGCCGTTAATTAGTAAATGCGAGCAACAATTCAACTTCAGGCTCCAATGGCAAGCCATATCTCCATATCTCGGGATGGCTTAAGTAGAGTACGATTCCAGTACGCAATTTGCTGGTCTTGCATAATAGCTGTTAATTAGTTAATTGTTATTATAATTTAAATTTTAGGATACATCAAGTATATTATGGGATAGCTATTATCGAGTGCGATTGCAGAACACTGGTTCTCGGCTTTTGTTTTTAACCGTTAGTCAGCTGATTGTCGTTAACAAAAATACGAGTCATGAGTCATGCTTATGAGTGAGTTGTGACTGCACAATTTTTTAGACTCCCCTCGTTAGAGTATGCTACTATTTGAGTGCTGTGTCATATGCTATGTTGCATGCGACTAAGAGTCATGAATTATGATTATGACTGCCAGTCATGTATAGGCAATGGTTTTGCAGACTCCACACTTGCAGTATATGCTACTCTGCAAAAAGCTTAGTCATGCTACCTCTCACTATGACTGAATCCCTCTTCTTACAAGTTTTCACTTTTCCAATTAGTTCAGTTATTTGATCAATTACACACTGAGTTTATTAATTAGCTACACCAACCATCCACTTTTCACTCTGAGCGTTTCGACACTTTTGAAACCCAATTTAAAATATTAATTTTCTTCAATTGTTTCAATTACTCAATTGATCAATTACGCTTTTAAATATTTCTTAATTATCCTCATCAAGTAATGTTTTACATTCTAAACATTTTCTTCTGACCCCCTTTGAATCACTGTTTTCTAATATTAATATTTTATATTTCAGGTTATTCATAGATCAATTGCAGGCTCTAAATTTTATTAAATACCATAATCAAGCACTGGCTTTACATTCTGAGCATTTTGACACCTTTGAATCCTCTGTCCCAGTTTTCATTTTCTTTCATAACTTCAATTGATTCTTTGATGTGTGAGGCATTCTAAATTGCCTTCATTAGCATCATCAAGCATCGGCTTTGCATTGTGAGCATTTTGACACCTTTGAACCCTATTTTTTAGGTTTTATTGTTTTAAATTTCTTAATTCATCAATTAATTACCCTTTTTTGACGCGTCATCGCTTATAATTCACCAATCAGTGACCAATCACTAGAACCACAAATTACCATGGTAGAATGTTTACACAGCCCTCGAATATTTCCGATACGCGGTGCAGACACTATATTACTACTGCTACTACTATTATTGCTACTACACCAACGGATTTTTAGACCAAATGAGCTGTTTAGCTATCCTTTAATATTCACCGCAGTGCGCAACTAAAATTTCCTGCAATAAGCAGCGAAGGAAATTTGCACCGCCGCACTGTACGAGCACCAACTCTCCTGCATGCAGAGCGCCCGGTTGCGCCGGTTTAGTTGGGGATCGAAACGACGCCGTTAGCTCAACTGGCAACACTGGTCTTTAGCCGCCGGCGGAAAGTGTCCCTTCAAAGGATGGCACCAGCCGGGCGCCGCGGCGCAACATGTAGGTTTCCTAACAAAATATAGGGAAAGCGGAGGCGAAAGGCATCGAGGCACCCTAAAAAAATCTAGGCAGCTTCGCCATCTGCAGATAAAAAAAGATACTATGCCGAAACTGAAATTTAAGTTGCCAAAGTAGCCAGTAGATGGCAAAACGTATTTCAGGGCGATGAAAATTGCTGCTTGGCGGCACGCTCAAAATAACGGTACTCAAAATCATCATGCATTTTTGCATGATGGCCTATGGGGTGGTCCCGAAACTGTCGCTGCAGCTCGTCCGACATTGCGATGCACCTTCATATCTGCGGCTGAAAAATATCCTGCTTGGGAAAGGACAAGGAAGAGCGTAGCCTTTCGCCAGCAACACGAAAATTATGTTCGAGCATAGCTGAAACACATCGCTGACCACCGTAATATGCACTGGTATAGTTGTATATCAGTCAACGCTTCCTTGAGCGTTTGCACATGCAGAAAGCTTATTCGGAACTGCATTTATTACCATCGCTGCTCGGTTGGCAGCATGTGAAGGTAATAGATAAAATATGACACGCATTATTGCGCTAAATATCTTTGTATATAACAAAATTTAGGCGTATTGTATGATGAAAAAACAGCCAGCACTGGTAAATTGGATACTTTGTAACGTGCCTGCAAAAAAAAACAACAACAAATCTATATAAAGATGGGGGGCACTATGACCCCTTGTGATAGCCAGGAAAAAGATTCACCGTGTTTAGACGGCAATCGGCGAACTAAGGCCACAATTTCCACACTTCAGAAAAAAACACAAAGTTGGAATCGACAAAGTTACTCTAGAAAAAATGAAAAATGACGAATGCTTTTAGAAGCTGGCTGCTGGAAAGCGTGGTCTATATCGTCTCTTATCTGGGGAGTTTCTTGAATCATATCTCAACCTCGACTGTAATTTTCCCGTATTACCATTTCTCCATATATTTCCGCTGTTTGGGGATACAACCCATTTGGTTTATGATACCCCCTCCCACCTATACTTGCATCGTGTCTCCCCCCAACGTTGTTTCTCATGTTTTTCGTTTTCTCATAGCTATAAGTATATTGTCTTGCTCTCTTGAGGTTACGTTTACACGTGCTCCTATTAGTGAAATCACGAAGTATGTTGTCGTTCTTTAGAGGTTATTTCCTTTGAGTACTTATATGTTACCAACACAAATGTTAGAAGCCACTCTGTCTTTTTACCTCCTGCATTATATATATGATTATTATTAGAGGTGTTTGGTTGTGAAAAGAAAACGTCGGCGTTGAGTTAGTGGTTAGCATGCGCGGCTGCGGAACGGAAGGACGGCGATTCGTTTAAAAGTGTATACGTTGTAATTTTTGTTTTTAGTGTTTCTTCTAATTGAAATGTAGCCGTGTTATTTTACAGCTATGAACGTTTTCCTTTTCAGCCCAACGCCACCTGCTCTCCAGTAACCAGGGCCTCCGAATTATACACAGAAACCCGGAATGGCGGCTCCACCCGGGTTCATGCCAGTTAAGCCTGTGCAATAAACTGGTCTATCGAATTTGTTACAGAATTCATTTGGGAGTTTTGACTAGGTCTGATCTATAGGACGCAGGTTCATCCCAGCCGTGTCGACCACTTTTTGATAAAGGCGAAAAGCAAAGCCTCCTGTATTGTGCGATCTGAGTTTACGTTAAAAACCGCTGGCGGTCGAAATTCCCTACGCTGTCAATCACAGCTTGGGCCTGTTCGTGATGGAAAACCATATAAACCTAAACAAACCAAACGTTTGGCTAAGGTTTAGTATATCAGGGCCAGCTTAACCCCACTTCACACTTCCCGTCGTCTCACCGCATCTGACCACGCTCATCTTGTCTATCTTATCCTACCCCTCACTCGCGGGGACTAGTTTCGGTGTTCCCCTTAACCTAGGAGCCAAAAGATTTAGCTTACCGTGATCCGCGATCCGCCACCGTGACCCTCTACCACGTGTGGGCGGGGTGCACAAGCTGATTGGCCTAGATGCGGCAGGTATATGTGCCGACGTCCAGTATGTGGCGCCATCTATTAGAGTCAAGGGGATCTGGGCATGCGCAGTGGAAAACGTGGTGGCGGATCACGGTAGCGGATCGCGGAACGCGGTAAACTAAAAATCTCTAATTACCCGCTCATGTCATTCCGACAGCTATTCAACCCCCTCACATACTGAGCCCGTTCGCCCTAATAAATAATCACTTCTCCTCCCAGATGAATATACTGAAGCTTTAGAACATTAAAAGCCAAACCAAACTAAACTTTTAGTCTATAAAAACTACTGAGCGTTTATGTCCCGTGGAACTCCCTGCGGGCTGTTGAGAGTCGTGTAACGCAGTCCGCAGTGCTTTTTCCGCTCTCCAGGATAATAAACTGATAAAAAATAATTATCCGGCTCCTTGATTAGCAGTGTGTGAAATCAAAAGTTGCGAATCACATTGAACAAAAAAAAACAATAATACAACCTGCTTTATTATTAATGAATGAATGAATGAATGAATGTTTATTCCGCTGTTGTCATACAAAAAGCGCCAGTGACGAAAAAAAAAAAGCACTTCGCAATGACCGCTTGATGGGCAAACCGGTTTCTTTTACGGATTAACCTCCCTGCCTTTTCTCCTAATCTTCCTCCTCCTCCTTCGCCACCCGTAAAGTCGAAGATGAACACCAGCGGCAGTTTGTGCGATATAAAATAAACAATTCACGCATTACAAAATGAGACAGTGCTATGAAATAGAAGAAAAAAATATACGAGAAGGAAAAAGTAAAAAAATATAAATAATCGACAGACGCATTTCTTGTCAATACAACCTAATCTGTGAACATTTCTCGGAGAAAAGAAAAATTAATTGTGTTTATGTTGTTATAAAAAAAAAGTATTCAAAGATATTGGTAGTAAATATTTCAACCTAGCAAAACCATAGTTTGTTCTACACCTGGGCACCTCAAACATTTCAGGCTTTCTTGTAGTATAGGGCGCATTGTGTTGCACCAGCTGCACAATGCTTGACAAAAATGGGCCATTTCGTGCGGTATGCTTTTTAAAGAAGCTAAAAAACCTGTACTCGAACAGCTTAAAGACTGAAATTATTTTCTATTTTATTCGTATGGGACGGGTTGGGGGGCCATAGGAGGAATTGTTCATAACGCATAGCATTTTCGTCTGCAGAATAAAAAGCTTTTGCAAATTGGGCATAGTGGTATTTCCCCATACCAAATAGCAGTGCCCTAAGTTGGAGAAAAAGAATGCATAGTAGAGGTCAAGTTTTGTTTTCTATGGTAGAATATATTTATTGCCAGAGATTATACCGACGAATTTAGAAAGCTTAGTGCAGACCTTAATTGTTTATCTTAGTATGCCATGACATTGTGGGTGTAAAATCAAATGCTAAGTGATGTGAATGTTTGGACATATTAGACTCTTGAGCCGCCTAAAAATATAGGTGGCGCATTCTCTACTAGCTTGCCCTTAGCATGAAATATTATTGCCTTCGTTTTTTCTTCTTTGTTTACCATCAAAGAATTTAAGCACGACCATTGCTTCAGAGCAGCGAGTACTTTGTTCGCAGAATCCGTTTGTTGATTAATATGAGTGGAGGAACCGAATAAGCTGGTGTCGTCAGCGTAAATAACAAATTTTATCGCGTTTTTTATATTAGCAATATCATTAATGTTATACGCTAAAGAGTACAGCACCCAGAAGACTGCCCTGTGGCACGCCATTTGAAATTTGTAGCATATCGGAACGACAATTATTGATAACATATTGGGATCGCGAGCACATATATGACTTGAGAAGGTTGAGGGCATGACCACGTATACCACAGTGTTCGAGTTTTGAAAAGAGGATATTATGATTTAGTGTATCAAGCGCCTTGCTGAAATCTACAAAAAGTCCAAGAGTAAGCTTCTGGGATTCTATGTTGCCTAATATATATTCTTTTTAGTAAAGTATTGCATGCTCCGTGGACCTATGTTTGGTAAACCCATACTGGCAGTCATTTATATTAGAGTGTTTTAGAAAGAAATTGTGCGTTCGAGAATGAATTATGTGTTCTAATCCATTGGAGAAGAAAGGTAAGAAAGATATGGGCCTATAATTACTTAAACTATTTCTGTGTCCTTTTTTGAAGATTACTGCCGCCCTGGCAAGTTTCACATCAGCAGGAAAATAATAATTTTCCTGCTGATATGAAATTAAACTGTAATTAGCGCAGTGTCATATATGCCTTAAACATGGAACTATTAAAGGCAAGATATATTTTATTGGGCGACTTTGGAGATCGCAAGAGTCTAAGCACACCCTGCTTTACCACGGGCCTTAAAAGAAGAAAGCTGTGATGTGAACAAATACTGGAAGTGGCCTTGCGTGCCCGAAAATACCCATCGAGAAGAACGCTCCAGAGGAAACCGGACGTTTTTACCCCCGCCGTGGTGGCGCAGTGGTTAGGGCGCGCGGCGGCTGTGTCCAAGGATGCGGAATCGAATCCAGGCCGCGATGGCGGATTTTTGCTGGATGCGAAAAGCAAGGCGTCCGTGGGCTGTGCAATGCCAGTGGAGGTTGAACTGCCTCACGTGTTCAGCGAGGAAGAAATATCTACCTAGCAAAGTGACCTGCATCGGTGAGTGTTTTTAATCGGAAAGTCTCTGTTACACGCGCGGCCAACCGGCCACAGCGTCAGTAAACAACCACCGCAGACAGCGCCGCCGGAGAATGAACGCACGTTTATCTCGGCTTGAGAATATATAGGAAAGCATTGAAAAGGAAGAAAGATAAAACGAGAGGTGGAAAAAGACGCGAAGCATGCGCCGGTTATCAATGCCAGCCTTAGCCGAGTCGAACTTGACTATGAGCATTCCTTCCCCCTAGTAACAGCAACGAAGCACTGGCTTCTTTACACAGGTGGACCGACGCAGCATTGGCTCCGGGGGTGTGTCATCTTCGTGAACTTCCGACTCTGATGCGCTGTGGCTTGGACCAGGTGACAACCCAGATGTTCCGGCCTCTGACGCAACCGGTTTTTCTGCGTGCGTTGTCGTACTTGGTTAACATGGCGGCGAACCATCTGATGGTCTTCCGTCTCGACAGTTACTAGCCGTGCGCCTGTAGTGGACGTCACCTTGCCTGGTGTCTATTTATCACCAAAACCATAGTTCCGAAAGAAAGCGCTATCTCCCGGGGCGAAACTCCGGTCATCTTCATCCGCAGATCTTCCGTGCTTTGGGGGCTGTTCCATGGGAGGAAAAGACATGTCAATTCTCGTGCGTAGCTGATACCCTAAAAGCAGTTCCGAAGGAGACAGTCCAACTTCTGCGGAGCATTTCTGTATTTGCACAGTACCCTACGCCAGGCATCTTCTTCTCGCCATTCTTTATTGTCCTGACCGCGCATTCTGCAAGCCCTTGCTTTGATGATGATATGGTGGCGTGGGAATATGTACTATGCCGTTCCGTTCCACAAATCGAGCAAACTCGGAACTAGTAAATGGTGTGCTGTTGTCTGAAACGACCGTTCGAGGCAGGCTAAACTGGCTGAATACGCAAAGCTTCTACCGTGCTGCACGACGTGGCTTGAGAGGGAGGAATAGCATCAATTCATTTACTGTGTGTGTCTACAACAATTCCATCTGCAGTGATTAGCGGTGTTTAGCCAGGGAACAAAGTTTTATGTTGAGCCTAAATATGACGCCATGCGGTTCTTGTCCATTGCCAGAGATGTACAGCCCGCTCAGATGACCAAGACAACTGTTTTGCAAAAGGTGTAGATTGTCTGCGATATAGGGACGCCCCGCTTACCCCCAAGGTTCAATTCAGATCCACCGTTAATTACTTGAAAAACGAATATCTTTAACTGTTGGTGGCGGACAGAGAGGGTGGCTTTGTTGTGATGCCGAAAACTTTGTTTACAGAGAAAGCCAATGAGGCAACGATTAAAAGCTTCCTTTCTACAACTGTTTTGCTAGCTAAAGTGCAGAAAAGGACTAAAACTATTGCTTTATGTAAAAAAAAAAAGAAAAATACCGGCGTTCGTGTTAAGTCTTCTACCTGGAAGAATGTCTCACAATTCTACTGGGACATAATTGATGGTGTCTTTGACACCTGAACCATTAATTTTCCATGTGATGAACAAAAGGAAGAGACAACGGCTCAGTTGCTTCATTATTATATGAACATGCAGATGAGGCAGCACTGCAGGTATTTTAACATGAGCATGAAAAAGGAGGCTCAAGAAAAAAAGAAGATGGCTTAGCTTTGTTCCTATCAGCCGCAATTTGCATTAATATGTACAGTCATGAGCAATATGAGAAAGAACTAACATTTCGCTCAAAACTGCGAGCATTATAGATATTTCTCTAGTAAATATGATGGCGACCTACGGATATTATGGATCCACATTAAACCTCTTTAAAAAATCATAATAATCTGTTCTTATCAAACAATATTATATAGTAATCAATAAATGAATGCTCAAACTTTTTTGTAGCTCATATTGCTTATGACTGTACATATATGGTACAGATTTTACGACTTTCGCTGTTTACGTTAAATGGGAAACTGCTGTTACCGCGCACTGACACTCTGCATATCTTGAGCATTTCACCCAGTTAGTGCCTTTTTTGTTTGCACTGGGCATATGGTGTGTAATAAAGCTCTGAAATTTTTTATTCTGTCTTTTTTTAATTGTAGGAGTGCATAACAGTATGACCATCTGGGATGGTGGTTTCCTTATATTTTATTACCTCATTGTTAGCTTCGAGACCGTAATTGGCTGAACACTGACCCCTGCGCACTTGTGTCCTTCAAGAGCCATTTAGCTTCCAGTGGAAAGGAGCTTATTGAAAATTATGCCTGTTCTATGATCATTTTCATCGAAGTAAATATGCTGTTTTCTCAATCTTTCGTGTTGGGTTATGGACCATGATCCGACGCGCTTTTTCATCCCGTCTGAGAGATTTCCCGCGTGAGAAAGTTTTCACCTATTACATAGCTTCTTCACAATTTCAGTCGCAAATAGCCGCGCTACACTAGTGCGCTGCATTTTGAAAATTAGCCCACTCAGCGAAACAATGTTTGAACGGTCTTCATATAGAGCGGAGATGCAACGATAAGCGTGAAGGGAGAAATTTCCAGTGCAATGATGTTCTGCCATGTGAGCGAAAGGAAGGTGGCACAAGTAACCCAACTTGTATTTATTATGCTTTGATCTATGATTACATCGAATGTAACATGAATTGAGTGAGGGAGCGAAATGTGAATGGGCTTCGAGTGCTGCTCGGCCGTGGCCATATAATTAACAATTTCATCTGATCTTTGGCGCCATGATCATGTGCCGCATCTTCTTCTCTTCACGCATGGATGGGTCGGTGGGATGGCAAAGGCGCATGACGTCTTCAACGTACATTGTGACCCATCGTTCTTGCGCTGAACTCGAGAGGTCAGGGCACGCTCCGCATTCTCCCGGCGGTCACTATTGGCATACGTACCAAGGAGCTGGCTTCGGAAGGCCGGCCACGTAGAGAATGTGGCCTCGCGGTTCTCGAACCACATCCGAGCAGCGTCTTCAAGGCTGAAGTAGACGTTTCGCATTTTCGCAGCGTCGTCCAGCCGTTAAATTTCGCGACCCTTTCGTAGTGAGCTAGCCAGTCCTCGGCGTCTTCGAACTGCTCACCGTGGAATGGCTTAGGGGTACGTGGGGCCTGAAGGATGAGGCAGGACGAAGGGGTGGAAGGGACCGTCGTGGTATGGACGGCCGGTTCGTTGCCATAGTTAGGGTGGAAGCTAGGGGCTCTTCGTCAAGAGGGAAGGTCTCAGGGGGCAAGACTCGGAGCCGCCGGCTTGCACGATGAACTGGAGTGGTCACGAGAAGTGGCCACGTCGGGTCGTCCGCAGGAGAAGGGATCATCAATGGTACCTCCACCAGTGTCACTACTCAAGCCACGACTCAAGACAGGGAGCCGTGAAGGTACACGGTACCATGAAGGTAAGACCCTAGAGTGAGGTTTTCGTCTAGTTGCGATGACAGTGTCCAGCACCAGCGCGCCTTTCGAGCCAACCAACGCTACGTCGTCGTCGGCATCAAGCACGGCAGTTGCGCGGCGCTAGGCACGTGGATATATATATATATATATATATATATATATATATATATATATATATATATATATATATATATATATATATATATATATATATATATCACGTTCTACGTGACGGTAATACAGGACGTTCCACTTCCACCGCTACGGTTGAGGATGGCGCTGGTGAACACTCTCAAGGTTCCTATACAGACAACATTAATGTCCAAGAAAGTAGCAGGTGGGACAGCGGCCGATGTAGCTCAGTTTGAAGAGCACCGGACGTGATATTCGGAGGTCGTGGGTTCGGTTCCCACCATCGGCACGTTGATTTTCCTTCCACTTTGTGTTTATTTAGCTTTCCCCGAAACACATTACATTACTGATTTATGTAATTACCGAAGTAGAAATTAGAAGAAAATAAAAGAAAATAAAAGACAAAAGTACAATCCCCAATGCTTTCCTTGGCCTCACCGATTGTTGGCTTCTTTCTTTCGTGTATTATAACGAGCACCCTCATTTCCCCTTGATTTATCTGCTTGTAGCTTACGGGGGTCTCGGTTCTGGCAGTCTTGGAGCCATAGGTAGTGTAAGAAGGTTCTAACACAGCTTTTGCCCTCGCTCTTGATCACGTTCTACGTGACGCTGGCGGTAAAACAGGACGTTCCACGTCCACCGCTATGGTTGAGGGTGGTGCTGGTGAACACTCTCAAGGTTCGTATACAGACAACATTAATACCCAAGAAAGTAGCAGGTGGGACAGCGGCCGATGTAGCTCAGTTGGAAGAGCACCGAACGCGATATTCGGAGGGCGTGGGTTAGGTTCCCATCGTCGGCACGTTGTTTTTCCTTCTACTTTGTGTTTATTTATCTTTCACCGAAATAGATTGCATGACAAATTTATGTAATTACCGAAGTAAAAAAAAAGACATAGAGTACAATCGCCAATGATTTCCTTGGCCTCGCCGACTGTTGGCTTCTTTTCTTCGCATATATATATATATATATATATATATATATATATATATATATATATATATATATATATATAGCATTTAAAGGTGCGAACAGTCTGAGAGTGCAAGGCAAACTTTTTATTTTTTATTTTGTTTTATTATTCAAACTGTTGACATTTACGGGAATGTTGTCGTGTGTTGATTATTGGAATAAAGAGCATTAAATGCAAAAGCGGAAGGAAAAACAACACGCCGATGATATATACATATATATATATATATATATATATATATATATATATATATATATATATATATATATATATATATATATATATATATATATATATATATATATATATATAATCTAAACAGAAGTAGAGAGTGGAATCATATGCAGAACAATGATTTATATTACAGCGAAATGCAGCATAACAAACTGCAAGATAAATTTACAAGTATAGGAGTAAATATTGCTATACACCTACTTCGCCTTTGATTAACTACGCAAATCGGTTGTTATTTGTTTTTGTTTTCATTTTTGATTCTCTCCTTTCCATACCTCGGTTTATAATAACGTCACGTTAGTTTCTCTCCCACTATTTGCCACCTTGGAAAATCTTCCTCATACGTTCACACATCTGCATTCCCTTACCTTTCTTTCCTGGCCCTCTCTATCGGTGACCTTGGACAGGCTTCATCGGCGCGAGGGCTCGCTTTGTGCTCCTTATGACAAATGGCGTAAAAAAACGAGAGCGAGAAAAACATTGCTGGCAGCGCTCACTGCGTATTCATTGAAGTCATCCATCGCGTTGTGGACTGGAGTACGCTTAGCGTGACTCGCTCCTGGACACACGCCAGGCTTCCTGTTTCACACGTCTCTAAAGCGAGGCCTATAAGTGCTCAGGTGTTACAATCAAATATATAGCGGCGCACGCAGAGATTCCCCGATGGCACGCCACCCATTTTACAGGCTGCGCACGCGCAAACATGGTAGCGACATTGTGGCTTAGCCTGTTATTAAGTTTAGCCGCAGGCAGAGCACAACGCGGTAAAGGGGGATTCGACGCATGTGGCAGAAGTCCTGGTCAGTGAGTACAAATGTTTTTTACTTGAAAAACAAAATGATTTAATTTGAGCTCGGCACAAGTTTTGTAATTTATGACGAATAAACACCCCAAAAGCAGCCGAATGTCCGAATACTAGAAAATGTTTGGTTTGCAGGGTTTCACGTCTCAAAGCGCCTGAGTCTATGAATGACGCCGTAGTGGACGGCTCCGGAAATTTCGACCACCTGGGGTTGTTTAAAGCGCTAACCGCATGAAGCGACAATTCGAGCGACACGCTGCGCCACGGCGTCGCGCGGTGGGCTGAGGACCGCCAAAGAATTGCCGCTCGTCGCTGTCGCTCAGGTTCTGGGTTTTTAGAAAATTTAGCATGTCATCCGGAAGCAGCTCTCGAGGCAGCCAATCGCAGTAGGCTTTGGGGTGCTCAACTTTCGTTCTCTCTCTTTTCCTTATTATTTTTTTTTTTTTTTTGTGAGTGAAGTTTGTTTTCCTGGTCCGGTTTAAGCGAAGAACCCGCAGAAACTCACTTCACCTGCTCAGTGCATGTATGAGCGCATCGATACAATTCAGCAAAAGCTTGGTATGGTAATAAAAGAAAAGAAAGGTTGGATATTGTTAATTTTCGAAAGGAGCGGGAGAAAGTCACTGCTTGCAACGCAAGCCTACCTCGCAGTGTAGTTGCGCACCGCTGTGCTGTGTCCCTTTAAAACGCTACGGCTTATATACAAAAAAAAATCATCAGTATTTTATCGTACTTCATACGGTTTGCTGTTAGAAACAGGACATAATGTAACAGAACTGCCCTTGACTGAACGACGAGGCGACGGTAACAGAGCAACGCTGAAAACGCGCCTCTCTGTCGACGAGTCCCGTCGCTCCATGCGGTGTGCACCAGCGGCAACGACAGGTGTTGGCGTTGGCGGCGTCGCGCGACGCATCGCCAAGGATTGTCGCCTCCTGCGGTCACCGCGCTCAACGCGCACTGACGTCGCACAGCACTCGGACGCTTTGCTTTTCGCCTCCATCAAAAAGCGGCCGCTGTGGCTGGACCACCACGGCCGGAATAATAGAAAAGCTTGAGAGGGAACACTGACTTTGAATTAACTTGCTTTATTACGCGGAAAAGCAATTAGTACATGCCCAACATTGACTATGCGAAAACAAATGTGAAGTGGGAACATTGCTGTGCGGCACACTCGACTACGCCCGCCGCGGTGGCTCAGTGGTTAGGGCTCTTGACTGCGGTCCCCATGGACACTGGAGGAAGTCCCGGGCGTTGCGGCCGCTTTTTGATGGAGGTGAACAGCAAGGCGCCATTGTACTTTACGATACCAGTTGCAAGCTAAAGGACCCCATGTGGTCGAAATTTTCAGAGACTTCCACATCGGCGTCCCTCACAGTATGAGTCGTTAAACAACGTAAAATTCGAATGAAACGAAACTTGAATGCAGTTAAAGTTAATGCTTCTGCTTGTGCTACTGGCAACCGGGACATAGTATAAAAAAGAAATGCCTACATCAATGAAGGGGGCCGCATGCGATCTAAGTAACTTCTCTCGGCCTCCTCAAGCGGTGTGGTATTTGTATCAGTGTATTAGAAGGAGAATTATGATTCCATTATTTCCGTCACAGAAAGCTCACGCCGTCTTTCAAATTTAGCACCATCTTGAAGGGAGAAAACAGCGAACAGTTGCGATGGGCCGGGCGCTCCGTGTGTGCCTCGTATGGTCGTTAATGCTAGCGCTTAATAGAAAACATTAACCACTGACTCAGGTTCCACCCGTTACCTTGCTCGCTCCTCCGCCTGTTCAGCACCACAAAATCAAGTTATACAACCGCAGGTTTTACACTGAGTAATCACACGCGCCTAGCTTTCCCAACTGAACGTGGTCCTTTTCTTTTTCTGACATTTATGAATGACCTCACTAGCAATATTTCAAGTAAAGCCAGACTTTATGCACTCGACTGCTGTATCTATCGCAACATTGTTTTCCAAAGTCGATGCAGTTAAAAACTTGACGTCAGTTGCTCATTCTCTTTGTTTGAAAAATGATATATGTCGCAACATCTCCCCAAATGCCGTCTCGTCTGGCCAGAAAGAAAAAAAAAATACTCCAAACAGACTATATTGTTTGCAGGGTGAACCTATCTGCCGTTTAAATTTACAAGCATTATAAGCACTTGGGAGTCTTCTTTTATTTTTTTTTTTCAAGTGACCTGCCATCAAATACACATATAAACTTTTTATCGACTTAAGCCAGTCGGGCATTAAGCTTTCTCCGAACAAACTTGAGAAACGATCGACTCAAACTGAAAGAGACATTATTCATGTTCAACATAAGTAGTATACTTGAATACGCTTGCGTTGCTTGCCACACATATAGAAAAATGAATATCGGAGCGTGTCAAAAAACGGGCCCCCCGATTTGTATTTGGCAATTTGAATTTCCAAGAAAAAGGCCTTCTTAATAACGCGATAAGCGGGGGTGGCCATTACTTGAAAAGATGAGAAAATATTTTGGCTCTCGTTCTTTTTTTATCGTGCTTAATGGCAAAACTGGCATTTAAAGAGAAAAAATCATATACGAGCCATTTCAGCCCGCTGTCACCATCCTCGAAATTTCCGTGAGCACAATTCCCAAGTAAACACACACAATATGTTTTTTTTTTTTCATGGACAATATACGATTGCAATTTGCCTGCTAGCAGAGATATTAACTTCCTCTTCGACACTATATTTCTTCGCGCTACAAAACCAGCTGTTAATATGATTGCATCAATATGTTAATATGAGTGATCATAAGACTGCTAATGACTATAATTGCCAGCGTAACATTATTCCTTCTTGTAGAGTATTTTGTCCTGTATTTCGTTCGCGTGTTTCGTGCTCGTGTTTGTTGTTTCGCAACGCTTGTTTTCGTTTTTACATTTTTTTTTCTAATTAGTTGTCTTACTTTTGCGTTTGCCTAATTGTTTTTACTACCGAAGGAGTCCTGTATTATGAAATTTTATTTTTTCCCGGCATGTCGTATGACCGTTTAGGTTTCCTGCAATGCTTTTCTTCATATTTATGCCATTTTCTTTCATTTTTTCTTCCTTTCAATTTTTATCATTGTACTCGTGTTTTTTAATTTTGTTAATCCTTTTCGCAGCTGTGCTCCTGTGTGAGTGCTGTAAGTATTATGTATAGTCATCCATACATAACACTAAATAAATGATAGCAATGTTTCAAGACTAAGTTCACCTTTAAGTTTGTCATGCACTCATGGCGAGTATTTAAGACTTTAACATAGCTGAAACATTGACCTAATAGTTTTACAGTAATACCAGGTTTTATACAGAAACAACGTGTTTTTTAGACGTAAACAAACTTTACAAAATCATCCGGCCCTGGTACCAAAGAATATGCTGCACCAACACTATATTATTCCAAAATATATCGACTCTGAGAGGCTAGATAAAGCGGATAGAGTACGGTGTCTAGGATGTTTTCTGTAAAATTCCTGGTAACTTTAGCACGGTTCCCTAATTCATCGGTCAATATTACGGAATTGTACACAAATTTGTACCAGGAACTCAACATATAGTTAGTGCGAGCGACGCGCATATGACGAAAAATTAACCCAACACAGGAGTTTGGACAGCAAGTCGGAGTGCGGTGGTGGGAACAAGATACTTCGAGCGGTGCGGCAGAACCTTAGCAATGGATTATCAATGGGACACTGACACCATGCTGGAGGTAAGGAAGCACTTCAGTGTCAGCCAGTGTTCGGCTAAACAGGCTTCATATCGATAGTATTCTTACGAGCGCAAAACCTTTACTGAAGGCAGGTTCGCGCGAGGCATGCACAGTCAGCTTCCGATATCGTTTAGCTGCCTGAAGTGTTATTGCTGTTGTTGACCAAATAGCATATGACGCTCCGTGACAATATCTCTAGATGACGTGCAAAATTTAATAAAAGCTTGCAACATATAAATACGCCCCCCAAAAATGTGGAATGGCCGGCCGAATTTCGAAACTCTTTTCTCGGCTTTTAGCGTTCTGGTGTGTGGGCACGATATAATTTCTTTTATGGAGTTTAACGTTCTAAATTTGGTCAGGCTATGAGGGACGGCATGCAAAAGCTCATTCACGTGGCCTCCCCGAACGAGAGGAGCGTTGACAGATTCTAGCATTCCACTGCTTCACTATGACGGGGGCCATAGACTTACCATAGCGCTACGGTCTATCGCTGCCGTCTACCTACCGCGTGCCGTCAGCTCGCACGCGCTGATTGACCCCAGCGCGCAGAGTGCGCCGGCATAAGGTGAGCACGTGACGCCATCTGGAGCCTTCGATGTGATCTGCGCAGGCGTACTGACGAGCTCGCGATAGCGATATGCTACAAGTTTCTGTTAGCGCAGCAGCAGATGTTGATGCCGTATGCAGATCGCTTCCCGATGCCACGGAGGATATACGTGCGCAGTTTTCTGCTCGTGCGCGTGCGGTACAGGTAATTTTGAAATCGCACTGTGTGAATATTTGAGTACACACGCTGTTAAAACTTGTAGGTGATATTGGCAAATGCTTTGTACTTTTAGTTACGCTGAAACCATGGCTTCACCACTTTGTGACGCGAGATTATACTATATTTATATCAAATAACATCAAAGGCGCGCAAGTGCTTCAATGAAGCACTTCAAAGTACTTTTTTCAGAGCAGCTAGTGCTGAAGAATTCAGTGCTTCCGCCCGCTAATCCTGAAACATACCTGCCACTTTTAAATTCAGTGTAGCTAGAAAGCGGCAGGAATTCTGTGTCACGAACCTCCGAGTCCGCTTGCTGCTGTCGCCTGTGCCGAGTTGATGTACATTTTGCGGGTCCAATGAATATTTAGCGGGTGTTTAGTTCGCAATGAAGGTACGTAGGATTGATAACGAGGTGTTATGACACTATTGTGGAAAAGAAAAGATCTTTCCAGTTATTGTATACAGTTAGCATTCCAATATTCATGAAACGGGGATCTATACTCGAAGTACCCCAGCGAAATACGATGCGACATCTTACGGTGGAATGCTGCCACCATGAGCGTAGTTGACAGCGTGGCCACATCTCGGAAGAATATTACTGATTCGCTCACTTGAACAGTGTTCCCATTTTTTAAGGTGTTCTCATCGTGTATGGTTATATTGTGCAGACTGTAAGTACCCTCTTCAGTGATAAGTAACGCGCCCTTTGCCGATAATGCGATTGGAAGTTTGGCCTCTGGAAGGGCCACCGGTATGTTTGCATTTTTTGCGTGAAGGAAAAAGATACAGGATTGCACTTAGCTCCGTTTGATAGCTTAATGTTGGAAGCCTTTCATCCTTGTTCTCTTCTGTCTACCTTTCCTCTTCTTCCTCTACATGGCGTGCTTGTGTACTCATCATAATTTAATTGTTTTCTTTTATTTGGCTTCATGGTCAGAACGTGTAGCGATATCCTTCCCGGGGAAATTATGTCGACGTCAGAAAGAACCAAATGCGACATCTCATTGACACATCTTGCGGAATCTCGCTGACACATCTCGCAGGTGCATGATATTCACCATGAGCCTAGCAAGCGTTTCGCCTTAATAGAGAGCGTGGAACGGCATCTGTGAAATATAGTCACAAAAATAGTTGTGGTTTAGCTCTGATAACCCTAGTTGAAGTCAAGAGTTTGACGGAAGCCCGTCTGGTCGGGATGGGACATGACGGAAAATAAGCGACACCGACCAAAAGAAGAAAGATGGAATGACGTTTCGGCTCCCACACGGGAGCCTTGTTCTTTTGGTCGGTGTCGTTTATTTTCCGTCATAACCCTAGTTGAATTGGGAAAGCAACGGCGCAAGTTTCTTTTGCCTGCTACCTTATTGCCCTATCACGGCCTTTCAGTCTAAGGTGCTACATTATTGCGGACACTTAAACTCGTCCTTTAAAGGTATGACGCGAGAGCGTAAGCTACCAACCCACATATAAAGTCACGTTTCAACCAAGTCACGTTTCAACCTGGACGTGCCTGCGTGTCGTAGGGGTAACGAAAATGCAAACGGTTCTGGCAGGCTGCTTCTCATATCACCTTCCCATATTAAAGGAGCGACCCGAGTTGGCAGCTCCTGCCCGTGGCACAGGGGTAACGTGGAGCTAAGCCTTCGCCCTGTAGTGGGCGTATAGTCCAGCTGATAATGATTATTAGGCTTGCTATCGATTCTTTTTATTTTCAGTGCCGCTATTATATGGAATCACAGCGCCTATGATATGGGTCGATGGACTGCCGCCATCGGTCGCTCTCGGTGTCACCCGTTAATAATTGTAATTTATTAACGATGCCCCGCTATTGGTGCGCACACTCTCAGGCACCCTCAGAGTGTGTGGGGGCAGCTGTTCAGATCTCAAAAGAGATGCCCTCGACTTGCATGGCAAGCTTAGCGGGAACTCAGCTACCTGTAGTGAAAGAAGGGGGGTGGCCGTTCGGTGCCCAGCTTCCACCGGTTCAAGCCACAATAAGGGTCAGATTAAAAATTAACAAGCAAAAAAAAAACCCTATACAGCCAGACACAATATAGAAGAATTCTCACTGGCACTTAAAATATACAGGCAAAAGGTTCACAGAAAGGCAATGCAAAACATGCAGCTAAAAGGGCTTAAACAAACACAGTGGCTTTACCACACTGCACAGTACACGCGAGAGTCAAAACAAACACTAAAATATTTAGCGGGCACTCTCGCAGACCGACGTCTGGAGAGTCACGATGTGGCCGCCCTATCGACGTGCCCCGCTCCCTCGGAAATAAGTCGGCTTGCGGAACACCGGGTTGACCCCTGAAGGCGAGCAGTAGCACTGCAACATTCGCTATAACACTGGCTGTATGGCTAACCTGTCGAACTGATGCATCCTCAATAAATAGGGCACGCTGCGTTTGTATGTTGCAACACGTCAAAGCAGGCACGCAAATACACGCAACTCACTCTGCAAGCGTCCTCTCTTCCTTCCACCAAGACGCTCGTCGTCATTGGTCATTTTCTGTCGAACCTTCTTGAGAAACCGTGGTTGCTTCTCTGGTCGGGGGAATCACTGTCGCCGCCGACTGATGAAAAGGGGTTGACGCCGATGCGCGCAAGGATACGCAAGCTCCTCACGCGGAAAAGGAGACATTTCTGCAATCTTCTGGAAACCCTTATGCGATGCCCCGCGCATGCTTCCTTGGCGCTGCGCTGACTTGACAAAAATGTGCGCTGATTTTGTGACAGTAGGTACCTGCAAACTTCTTCCTTTCACGTGCTCTCGTAATGTCGCACCCTTCTGTAGGCATTCAACCCTCGACCATACCACCTGCAATTTGCCGCCTCCCAGAGCTCCTATGATCTAGGCCATGTCACTAGTCAACCGACTGCCAATTACTGGTCGCACTTTCAACCGAGACACTTCCTTTCTTCCCCTTTGTCACCTGTTAGCCGTGGCATAATGCTGCTGGCGTTCATTAGTATGTGAGCCCTCATACTTTCATCATCCACGACCGAGAATCTTGCCCGATCTTGTTTTTCCGCTCGCTCTGAATGGCTAAGCTATTTTGTGAGATCACATGGCTGCGCACGAGCTATTCGGAGTTCGGTATCGCTGCTCCAATGCGCAAGTCAACCAAACGGGACGTTTAAAGTCGCCAGCCAACAGAGAGCACTAGTGATGGAGCCTATCAGTGACAAATGCTGACCAGTGCTTTCACATTAAAGAAAGAAATTAATTGCAGTGGATTCGCCCCCCGAACCCGGGTACTCGGATTCAGTAACCAAGCTTCTTATCCGCTACGCCACCGAGGCGCGTGCTCACGCTCGCTATAACCAGGTTTTGGTAGGTAGAGCTCCACTATTTAACGCGGCGGCTCCCAGACTGCATCCCACCACCACCACCACAATAATAATAATAATAATAATCATCATCATCATCCGGGCTGTACCCACATCAGGGCAAAGGCATCTCCAATATTGTTCCCCCGGTCATTTGCTAGCTACATCCACTTGACCGCTGCGAACTTCGTAACCTCATCCTCCCGTCTGATTTTCAGTCCCTCCTTCCCCACTGGTACGCTTCGCTTCCCGTGGGATCTAATTTGTTACCGTTAGAGACCATCGGTTTCACTATCTTCGCATCACATGGGCTGCAGATGCACAAGCCCATTTTTTTATGCTAAACATGTAATAAAATGGTGTTAAATCGTGTTATTTCCCTGACCCGTTCCAAGAATGGCCTCCCCCTCTACGAGGGCATCACGACAAGGAATAAACAGAAGGCCGTCACTATCAAGCGCGCCGTTGATTGCGGAGGTCACGGTGGAATATCTGCATTTAAGATGGCGCGAGATGTTCAGCTGGAACTCTTTCTTAGGCTCTCGGTTTAAAAACAAGAGTTATCGGGTGAATGATTCTGCGGTGCAAGTTAGCAAGGAGCGATTGCAAGATTGGTGGCGGGAAATCAGAAAGGTGACATATGGTTGAAGGGTAGAAATAAAAAATATTGACTGGTTTGGTTTGGTTCGTATACAGTCAATGAGAGACGGCGTAATGGAGGACGCCGGAAATTTCGATCTCCCGAGGTTCTTTAATGTGCCCCGACATCACACAGCACACGGGCGCTTTGCTTTCCTCCTCCATCGTAAAGCGGCCGCCGTGGCCGGGATTTGATCCCGCATACTTGGGCGCAGTACTCGAGCACTGTAACCACTGCACCACTACGGCGGGTAATATTAACTGAATTGACTAAATAGTTCACCGATATGCAACAACACTGAAATTATATGAAACAAAAAAAAGCTGAGCTTGTTAGAAACTGCCACTATCTCGGTTCAAAGGGGGCGCTCTTATAATACATTCATCCAGCCATCAAAACTGCAGACTGCACATGAGGTGTATAGCCGCAGAAAGTGTTTTTGGGCAAAAAAGCAGCAATTAGACCTTGTTTCCCGCCGGGCGTCCGATCCAGGCGTCCGTGAGGCGCCTTTCAATTGCCGCTTGCTCGAACGCCGCACCGCACAGCGAAAGGCGCAGACACGCCGCGAAGGAAGGGAGGAAGGTGGGGGTGAAAGAAGAGAGGGAGATAGAGGTGTAGTATCGGAGGGCTACTATTGACCGCGCTCTAATGGCGTTCCCCTGATCGCACTTTAGTGGTCTAAAGTGCCTTCTATAAACTTTTTATTTGATTGGATAATTGGGTCACGTGTTTCGTAACCATCAATGTGAGTCCGCGCACAGCAGCAATTAGACCTTGTTATTAAAAGACGAAATGAACATGTGCTTCCGCACTATGATTGGTCTAATAGAAATGACCCCTGACAATTTTTTCATTCTAATTGCAACTGACTAGAAGTATTTCATTCAACTGAGGGTGGGAAGTGGTTTTATGATGCTACATTTTGAGGCACGCAGGGCTCCTCTCTCGATGGTACATTAATCGAGCTCAGGGAGGGATGTCGCTGTAGGATTCAACAGTGTTGTTTAAACGTGCAACTGTATTCTTCGTTTTTTAGGCCTTGGGCAGGGCCGGCGACGGAATGCCGGATCATTTCGTAGGTGGTGGGTATGGATCGCAAATAATGTTAGAAAGAGACTCTTCTATATCCACACGAAAGAGCATTCGGTGTCCTGTTTCACCACGACCCACTCCTTGCAAACTTGCAGCAGGTTCTTCTTCTTTTCTAGTTTCACATATCTCCCGATTAACCGGGACTACTATAATTACAGAATTGTTTTACAGCTATACACAAAGTGCGGCAAAACTTCTCTTTCAGGGTGCGACCTCTCTTCTCGACACCCGAATACAGTATCTTCTTTTCTATTGCGTTGATCGGCTCGCTTCAAAGTTGCTTTCTATCCCTCGAAGTTCAGGCTCTTGGTGGATTCCCTTTC
Source organism: Amblyomma maculatum (assembly GCF_055883805.1). Lineage (NCBI taxonomy): Eukaryota > Metazoa > Arthropoda > Arachnida > Ixodida > Ixodidae > Amblyomma > Amblyomma maculatum. The sequence goes on along the minus strand of NC_139345.1, from coordinate 155,737,131 downwards.
CTCAATATTTCCGCCGTAGCTGCTTGTGGCCGCTGCAGGCGTATTCCACTACCGTTACAATTACTGACCGCCAGCTTTCGTCAAGTTTTTAGAAACCGACACGCTGGCTTGTCTGGAGATGGTTGCACGAGGATCGGGGTATCCTTTCGGGAGCGACGCTTTTCTACGGCCAACGTCGCTCTCTGCTGTAGGCCATCTGTGCAGAGCCTGTCTGGAGACCTCATAACAAAAATTAGTTGGGACTGTTCGGAGGGAGGAGGCGCCTGCAACGGCCGCTCCGTTTGCTTGTGCACACACACGCGCAATCGAACGTACACAATACACACATACATCAGTCTCTTCGCTCCCTCCTTCTGCCAGCGATCAGAGCGATGTAGCCGCGCACTAAAGAGTGAGTGTTAATGGTGAGGGAGTGGCAGTGTTCCTTGTGTAAAATAGTATTCCGTGGTGTGGGTGTAAGAGTATAGAGCCGGACAGGAACCATTTGTGTCTACTTCCTCTTCCGTTGGAACCTGTCGCTGTTTTCAATTGTTTTGGCCAGGCAAAAGTATAATACGTTTTCTTCCGTGTGGGAGGGTCAGCTAGTATTCAGGGCAAAATATTCGATGGTCCCTTGACGACATTGAATCCTTTCAAATGGGAGCGCATGAGATTTTCACATTGCTAGTTTGGAATAAAGAAGTTCAGGCAAACCTGCAGTCATGTATCTGAAACACATGTCAGACTATGTGTAACTAGAAGAAATGAAGCGTGTTTTTTGATGTATAGATTCCGGTATATGAGGCAAGAAAAGAGACTGAATCATTTGATCCGCCGTATAGAGGTGGTACAATTAAGGCGCTGATCTGCAATGCATCTCCGACGATCGCGGAATTCGCCGAGGAAACGGCGGTGATTGAATAAAGCCCGGGTGCACGAGCCTGCATTTAGCCGTGACCGGTCGAAGCTACCCATGAAATTCATTTGCAGTGCAGGGATTCTGGGAAATTTTGTTAAATTGTTGGACGTGTGCCCAAACACTGTGCATGAAGACCTGCGTTGATTCCATCTAGGTTCAACTACAGAGAATAGCGGGAAAGTTTGCTAAGAACTGCAAGATGCCCTTAGCTGTCTCCTGCACCTCTAATCGAACCGCAGGTTATGACTACACCGCTGCCCTAAGCAGTATATAATTGGCTCCAAAAATATCACTTAAGGCATGTTCGACGAGAACAAGTGCTCTGGAACGGCGGCTCTGAGCTCTCGCCCTCTCAGGCCATAAGCGATGCGCCGGCCTTAGGAAATTCGATGAGCGGAGGACACCACGTGACTGCCCGTTTCGGTTTCGGTATTGACGCGGTCGGTACCGCGACCACGGGAAATCGTCGAATACCTGCGTAAGGTGCGTGTGGTCGAGTCAATTTCCCCGCTCGTTAACGCAGTCCAAAATTCGCTTTGTCTCGCCGGGCCGCAGCTGCTCAGTGGGTGTTCGAATGAAGCCCACTTAGACCCTGTTGGGGAAAGTAAAATGGCAACTTTACGAGGTCAGGTTGCTTACTAGAGAAACCACGAAGATCCAGTACCGACCACATCACGGGAAGACGCTACAACATTCCACACCAATTTCGGCGCATACAATGTCCTTCGCCAGTTACGTGAACTGGACAGTCGTCCCTGATATGATGGCAGCATTCCGACAACAATCAGAAGTAGTTGTCCACATCATCTGTATAAAGCAGCATTTAGCATACCTAAAGACGCTTTGTTTCCATTGTCCTCCTCAGTTTCGTTTCTAAGCAGCCGGTGAATGCATCTTTTAGAGGCCAGTAATGCCGCTAAAGTTTGATCTGTTTTCTTTTGTAGCGAGAGCTACTTTGACCACAGTCCGGCCATTTTGCCTTGCCTTTCCGAAGAGCGAAGAAGAAAGAAGAAAAAAGAACAAGGAAAAGAAGATGAAGAAAGAGAAGAAGAAGAAGAAAAAGAAGAAAAAGGAAATGAAGAAGAAGACAGATAACTCGGTAGTTGGTACAGGCAACCGACAACAGCGAGTTGCAAGGACAGAAGATTCGTTAGAACGTTGTGACAGCGGTGTGCTCCGGAGTTCGAAGTAGGAAGTCTGCCATTAGAATTCTTCTACACCCGAATGAGAATGGTCAACGACGAGAGCCAAGGGGTGCTCATAAGCGATTCCCCTATGGCATACATAAAGTTGAAACTATAGAGTATAACTATACTATGGGCAAAAGCCATGTCTTTACTTTCAAGCTGAACTTATGCGTAGCCATGCAGATTGCAGATTGCTCTCGCGTAGCTCCAGGTTTAACCACAAGCTAAACCGCAGCTAATGTTTTTCGGCTACTTAAGAGGAATTGCTCCAGAACGAAAACGTTGTGGTAATATTAGAGCTAGGTGGACAAAAATTTCATATTTGGTCAATGTTTTAGAAATAGTTTAAAATCTAGTGTTAATTCCTGATTTTCTATGTTGGTTGAACTTTTGCAAGTCATTTTTTAAAATGTAAGGCTGTATTTGTGTACCGTTTTGACGTCAGTATAAATATAATAAAGAATGTGCAATATGTCATTTTCTTCATCGGGATGCAAGTTACAGAGTGAGATTAAAGTGCTGTATTTATATAACTTTGAACAATAAAACAAATTACTCTTTAGGTGCCGCTTTACTGGTTCAGTTGCGATACGTTTTCAAATATATATCTGATTCCCAACAATAAATGGCAAGCAAAAATAGCATCGCTGAATTTGGCCCATACTAAATAGTCTGTAAAAATATAATAATGATACAACATTGATTGGCGAAGTAATGTCGTGCACAAAAACTTAGGCTGCTTCAAAATAAAAGAAAAAAAAAGTAGGTTTTAAGTTTCCGCTAACATGTATTGAATGAACATTACGCTTTTTGTAAAGTATAGCCTCGGATAATTCAGCTTAAGGAGTACCAATGTTCCATGCTTCCTTAGAATCCTCCTGCAGCTTATACAGGACCGTCGGGTCGCCTCCAAATTGGGTCCACGGTGGTAGCTTTCTCTTCATGTGGCGACAATGGACTTCGCCTTAGCAGTTTCTTTAGTAGGTATTCTAGAAACTCAAGTTCGCACGCACATTACTCATTAAAATCGATTCCCGAGAAGTCGGATATCTAGCTTCTCTAAACTTACTCCATGCCCATGCATCCCTGATTGAACCAGAGTGCGGCAACTTGACAACACGTTGTACAGCGCCTTTGAGACAATGGCAACGAAATTTTCGAAAGCAGTAGTGCAGCATTTGAAAAAAAAAAAAAAAACCTTGCTCTTAATGCCTTATTGAAAAAACTTCTAGAGGACTCAAAATATACTCAAATACCTCTTTATACTTGCCTGTAACACCACAAAAGTGGTAGACGCCGGGTTTGAAATTTGTAGCCTCATAAAATCAGCTCAGTTCCGCCCATTGGATCGTCATTTCGCATGCTCACATAGCACATTTTATTGCGATAGCAATACTGCGCCAGGTTTCGAGTCATCGCATATCCTGTCGTGACGCTGGGGCTATGTCGACCCGGCCTTCACTTGGTAGCGTGCAGAGACTCGGGGTTGAAGTAGGATTGAATCTTCGAAGTTGGTGAAATATGTACAAGCAGGTTTAATGGCACTTTGAGAAACTTATTTACAAGATTATTTACACGAAAAAGAAGGGTACATCAGCAAAATGGCAAGCGTTAAGAGTTCATAGCGAGAAGCGACTGGATGAGCCGTTTACCCAGGGCCCAGAGCGACATTTCGTGCTCTGCAGCGTCCTTAAAACCCCCCTATGTCCAGCCCCTCTCTGAAGATGTTGACCAACCAAATCCAGGGCACGCCCCTCAGGTATCGGCATCCAATCGAACACATCACTGCACTGATGGTCTGAAGCACTGACTGGTCCGGCATTCATTCGTTGGGCGTGATCACTTGTTGGCGGGAAAAGCTTGGGAACGGCGAGGAGAGGAGGTACATTTCTATTCTTCAGCAAAGAAACCACAGGCTGGTTCTGACAAGGGGTTTTACTTCTCAGAAACCCGAGTGCACGTGGCGCCGCATAGGGCTCCCAACATGGTCCCTTTTCGACAATTGCAAATCTTTCCTGCATTCCCGGGAAATCACTTAATGGCCGTATGAGTCATGCTCCTTTCTTGTCCTGCACGTCAGCGGACATGTCACTCTGTCGTCTCCTTTGGATAGGAGGCATACATCACTGGAGGATAGCACTTCTCGACTGGAAGGGTGAACAAAAGAAAGAAAGCACTTCCTGCTATTTCCCGCAGGGGGACGTTTCTTTGTGTTTTTCCAGACGTTCTCTTGACAGGGTCAATTTGGCATTTGCAGGTTGTCCACAAAGCAAAACATGCTTACAAAACAGGATTCCTGGAAACAGGCTCACTTAGAGCCATTGGACCATCACCACATATTCACAAAACTTATCCATGCCCACAGGCGAACAATAGAGCGCGCAAATGCGGATGCACGGTCGTAACAGCCTCCTCCCCCGCCAGAAGAGACTCGGAGGGCAGCAGTCGCCGCTGCTGCATGAAGAGACGACTTAATGGCCTGCACGTGAACGCTTGAAGCTCGCTGTTGCTTGTCGCGTTGTCTTGATTGTTGTAGGCCAAATTGCTCGAGCTGTCTGAAACTCAACCACATGTCGAAGCAAGCACCCGGCTCCCGTCTGAAGAGACCAGGTTAAAAGAAAACTGCCATTGTTGTTCGAGAAAAGCCCACTCTCAAGACGTTCAGGACCCACGTATTCCTAGAAAACCAGACGTGCTGCTTTACATAGTCACACATATACAAGCGCACGAAAAAAAAAAACCTGATTATCAATTTGGATACATGGTGAGGAACATCTCGGACCGCTTAGAAAGAGCGGCTAAGCGCGTCCGCATTCCCATTTAACTTCCCCTTTTTGTATCTTATTTCAAAATTGTACTGCTGTAAAATCAAGCTCCACCTAAGAAGGCGACTGTTCTTCGATGTCGCAGTTTGCAGCCAAGCCAGGGGACAATGGTCCGTCTCTACGGTGAATTTGGCCCCTCCAAGATAGCACTGCAATTTTTGAATGGCCCATACAATGCAAGCGCACTCTTTCTCTGACGCGCAATAAGCCCTCTCTCTAGAACTCAGTTTTCTGCTCAAGTAGAGCACGGGGTGCTCATTACCGTCGTCATCTCTCTGGCAGAGAACAGCACCTAACCCTCGATCACTGGCATCACACTGGACCGTGAATTCTCGGTCATAGTCTGGAGCTCGCAATACCGGACGGCTAATCAGCACAGCCTTCAGGTTTACGAAGGAGGCTTCCTTTTGTTCGTCCCAGACTACATTTGTCGGTTCTGTCCTGCGGAGAGCGTCGGTCAGAGGGCTGGCCAAAGCTGAATAGTTAGGGATGTAGTGATTGTAGTATCCAGTCAGACCTAGGAATGCTCGAATTTCCGTCTTCGTGCTCGGCCGCGGGTAGTCTGCTACCGCAGAAATCTTAATCTCGCTGGGTTTCCTGAAACCCTGACCTACATTGTGACCCAAGTAGTCCACGGTCGCCCTTGCCAGGCAACATTTCTCGGCCTTTACGGTTAGTCCAGCTTGACGCAAAAGGCTCAGTACAGCTCTTAGATGTACCATATGGTCCGCCCATGAGTCGGAAAAAACCGCAATGTCGTCTAAATAAGGCACCGCGAATGTTTCACACCCCTTTAAAACCCTATCCATGAGTCGGGAAAAACAAAATGGAGCATTTTTGAGCCCGAAACTCATCATTGTTGGCTGGTAGCTGCCCGTCGGAGTGACGAAAGCCGCGTATCTGCTGGCGCGTTCAGTGAGCGGTACTTGCCAGTATCCTCGAGTAAGGTCCAGCGTAGTCACATATGCCGCTCTACTGACCTGTTCTACTCTCTCCTCAATATTCGGAATAGGATACACTTGATCCCTGGTGAGAGAATTTAGCTTTCGGTAGTCTACCACAGGCCTAGGGTCTTTACCTGGAGCTTCTACTAAGATCATAGGCGAAGCATAATCGCTTTCCGAGGGTTTTATTACTCCCAATTCCAGCATGCGAGTTACTTCCCTATCCAGAATTTCTCTTTGCCTTGGAGAAAATCGGTAGCACCTTGATCGCACTGGCACGTCTGAAGTCAGCTCAATATCGTGCTCAGTCAAATCAGTTCTGCCTGGCCTGTCCACGAAGCAGGCCTCAAACTCTGTTATTATCTCGCCCAGATCGGACAGCTGGGATTTCTTTAGTTCTCCTCTCTGCTCCGTCTTTTTGAGAAGCTCCTGAGCGTTGCTTCCTTTTCCGCTGAGGCAAATCAAGTTGTCCCCCATCTCCTCGGGAAGGTTTAACGTTAGATTTACCATGGTTTCCCTCTGCTCATAGGGCTTCATAAGGTTGCAATGATAAATGCGCACTGCTTTACGCCTATCGGGGATTTTCACTGCGTAGTTAGTGTCAGAAAGCTCTGCAACGACTTTAGCAGGTCCTTCCAACTGTACTTCGAGCTTATTCTTGGGATCATTGGCTTGCTCCATAGCTAAGTCCTCTCGGGTTCCACTTAGAAGTCTCGTGAGATTACTAGACACTGGCGGCAAGAGGTTACTCTCAAGAACGTCCTCATTTCGCGTCTCATCAAGCTCACTTTCAAGTTGACATATCTGAGATGCCTCGCTCTCAAAGTTTTCTAACCTGCTATCTTCCGCATTTACCACTGTTTTAACTGCCGTTTCCTCCGCTGTGGATTTTTCTGGAATGAGCAGTGTAGCTAGTTCTCGCGCCTTTGAACGTGTTAAGGCTTGCACAACTCTGTCTCCGAAAAGGATGCCCCTCTTTCGCAGTAGCATGTCCGATTTGTTGGAGAACAAATACGGATAGCACTTAGGAAGCTTTCCTGAAACGGCAGCCTCGGTTGTTAACTTGCCGAAAGGGCCCTCGATGACTACGTTCGCGATTGGCAAGCACACACTCTGTTCCTCCACTACCTGGCGGATCCACGCACACTGTCCTGTATAGTCGGTAGGCGACACATACGCCGGATGGACAACATCCATCGTTGCGGCCGAATCGCGCAGTACCTTGCAAGGCTTCCCGTTGACTACTAGGTCATGCAGGTAGGGTTCTAAAAGCTGCATATTTTCATCGCAGTCACTGACATACGAGAAAGCAAACTTTTCTTTCCGGCAGTTGACGGCAATGTGACCCTGCTCATTACACCTAAAGCATGTGAGCGGCTTCCTAGCCTCAAGCTTATTCTTTGTGTTCAGCGCATTGGTCACTTCCCCACTTTTCTCACTGCCGTCCTTTCTAGGGCGTTTGCCTGAAGAAGCCTTCCTTTCTTCGTTTGCAAATCTAGCAAAGTGCCTTTTCTGACGGTTATTTACACTGAACTTGGGATTGCGGGGCCTATCCACTGCTGGGTTGCTGAATTGTCGGCGCGAAGCATACTCCTCAATAAGTTCGGCAGCTTCAGTTGCCGACTTAATTTCGCCTCTGTCCTGTAACCAATTTCTTTCTTTTTCTGGGAGGCAGTTATAAAACTGCTCCAAAAGAATTCGCTCGACTACAGCGTCCCTATCACTGTAGGAATCTGTGCTCTTTAGCCACTCGCCCAAATTTACTCTTAAATTGTACAGGAATTCAGGGTAACTCTCGTCCCTGGACTTAGTAGCTTTCCGAAAACGTTGTCTGAACGCCTCGGCGCTAAGCCTATACTTTTTCAGAAGGCAAGCCTTGACCTTCTCGTAGTTGTCCGCGTCCTCCTTGCTAAGCCGCGCGACAACCTCCGCTGCCTCGCAGGGCAGAACCGTCAATAATCTCTGAGACCACGTGTCTCGCTGGAAGGACAGTTTTTCGCAGGTTCGCTCAAAGTTAACCAGATACAGACCGATATCCCCTGATATCACATATGGCTGCATGTACTTTGACATCTTGAAACCTGCCTCCTTGTTGAGAAGAGGTACCGCTAGCTGGGGACAATTGCCCGACCTCTCGCTCAACTCTAGTTTTAATTTCCGGAGCTCAACTTCTAGCTCCAGCCTTTTTGCTTCTCTTTCAAGCTTCTCACGTTCGTGCTCCCTTTCCTCTTTTTCCCTCTCAAGTTCACGCTCCCTTTCCTCTTTTTCCCTCTCAAGTTCACGCTCACGCCTCTTTTCCTCTTTTTCCCGCTCTTTCTGCTGTCTGAGCTGCTCCTCCTTTTTTTGGGCGATGACGTTCCATGCTTCACTGAGCTCCTCATCATCGGCTCCCAAATCTGTGATTGCCTTTATAATCAAAGGTTTTCGTGCCAAACCTCTTGTATCAATTCCCAATTCCTCACACAATTGCAACAGTTCCGGTTTCTGCAGCTTTTGTAGGTCCATGATCGCTCCGAGTGTCGGCTACTTCCAAAACAACAGTGCAAACTACCAAACCTAAAGGCGTTTCAACACTTTTTACCAGTTCTAAAATCTAACCCTGTTCTAGAACCTGGTCCACATCAGAAGAAAAGCCAAGCACTCACCCACACATGCGATCGATGTTCCGAGCTGCTTTCTTGTTGGCCGATTGTTGCTCCTGCTTGTTGCTTGAGATGCCACCTCCGATCACAAGATGTTGTGGCTTGTAGCTTCAGATCCACCTCCAATCACCAGATGTTGTAGCTTGTAGATCCAGACCCCACCTCCAGTCATCAGATGTTGTGGCTTGTAGATTCAGATCCCAACGCTGGTCACCAGTCGTTGTGCTTGTAGATTCAGATCCCACCGCTGATCACCAGTTGTCGTGACGCTGGGGCTATGTCGACCCGGCCTTCACTTGGTAGCGTGCAGAGACTCGGGGTTGAAGTAGGATTGAATCTTCGAAGTTGGTGAAATATGTACAAGCAGGTTTAATGGCACTTTGAGAAACTTATTTACAAGATTATTTACACGAAAAAGAAGGGTACATCAGCAAAATGGCAAGCGTTAAGAGTTCATAGCGAGAAGCGACTGGATGAGCCGTTTACCCAGGGCCCAGAGCGACATTTCGTGCTCTGCAGCGTCCTTAAAACCCCCCTATGTCCAGCCCCTCTCTGAAGATGTTGACCAACCAAATCCAGGGCACGCCCCTCAGGTATCGGCATCCAATCGAACACATCACTGCACTGATGGTCTGAAGCACTGACTGGTCCGGCATTCATTCGTTGGGCGTGATCACTTGTTGGCGGGAAAAGCTTGGGAACGGCGAGGAGAGGAGGTACATTTCTATTCTTCAGCAAAGAAACCACAGGCTGGTTCTGACAAGGGGTTTTACTTCTCAGAAACCCGAGTGCACGTGGCGCCGCATAGGGCTCCCAACATGGTCCCTTTTCGACAATTGCAAATCTTTCCTGCATTCCCGGGAAATCACTTAATGGCCGTATGAGTCATGCTCCTTTCTTGTCCTGCACGTCAGCGGACATGTCACTCTGTCGTCTCCTTTGGATAGGAGGCATTCATCACTGGAGGATAGCACTTCTCGACTGGAAGGGTGAACAAAAGAAAGAAAGCACTTCCTGCTATTTCCCGCAGGGGGACGTTTCTTTGTGTTTTTCCAGACGTTCTCTTGACAGGGTCAATTTGGCATTTGCAGGTTGTCCACAAAGCAAAACATGCTTACAAAACAGGATTCCTGGAAACAGGCTCACTTAGAGCCATTGGACCATCACCACATATTCACAAAACTTATCCATGCCCACAGGCGAACAATAGAGCGCGCAAATGCGGATGCACGGTCGTAACAATCCCCAGCGGATGCCACGCTTCATCTTGAACAGCCCAGGAGGAGGAGGAGGACATTTTGTGGCGACAATATATAAAAAGTGTGAAGAGGAATAAGTACGCGAGGAACATTCTAGGCAGTGACATCGTGATCGCTGGCGCGCGTTGGACCTGACGGTGTTCGCTGTCGCTGTGCTCGCCGCTGATCTGCCCAGTCCTGCTGATCGAGTCCTGCTGATCTGCTCAATAAACCCCCATCTTACATTTGGTGGAGCTGCCAGTTAAGATCTATCCTCTCGCCCTGGAACTCCGCCGCCGCACAGTACCACCTCCTGCGATGCCTGAGGACGTAAACCACCAAGCCGTACAAGTTGGCTCGGCCATTATCTGTCCCGGCTCCCTCCGCCAGCGAAACCCCGCCATCTTCAGCGGCACTGACGACCATGACGTCGAGGACTGGCTCACATCCTATGAGCGAGTGAGCGCTTATAACAAATGGGACGCGGAAACGAAGTTAAGAAACGTGATATTCTATCTTACCGGCGAAGCAAACTTATGGTTTCGCAATCATGAAGCGGACATTGCATCATTGTCCGTGTTCAAAGCTAGCTTCGCTGAAGTTTTCGGCCGTCCGGCTGTGAGGAAACTCCGCGCTGAACAGCTCTTGCGTGCGCGGTCTCAGCAGGTTGGTGCGAATTTCACAAGTTATATCGAGGACGTCGTCGACTTGTGCAAGCGCGTGAACGCGCAGATGTCACAGGCCGACAAGATTAAGTACATTCTGCAAGGCATCGATGACGACGCCTTCCGGATGCTGGCTGCTTCAGATATCTGCACCATCGCAGAAGTGGTCACACTGTGTTAAAGTTATGATGAACTGCGCAAACACAGGGCCATAACTCGCGCGAACAGTATGCACTCTGAGTCGCTTGCTGGCCTGACAGATGCAGCTGAACATTCTGCACTGCTGCCACTAATCAAGAGCTTCATTCGGGAAGACGTTGCTCGACAGCTATCACTTATCTCCTGCCATGAAGAGCTTTCCTCACACCTAGCTTCCAGTTGGCGCCAGATTATTAAGGAACAAGTAGCTGAATCTCTTCCTCCAGCCCCTCAATACATGCCTGTCGCAGCCCCGTTGACATATGCGGTTGTTGCTGCCCGACCACTACCTAAATATGCTCCGCCGCAACTTGCCTACGTTCAGCTGCCTCCTGGTCCTGCTTGAGAACCTGCGCAGTTTATCCGACCGGCTTCAAGACCGCGCAATCCCTGGCGCACGACAGATAACCGGCCAATTTGTTACACTTGCGGGCTGGCTGGACATATTTCTCATTATTGTCAAAACCGTTTCCCAGTGTCGGCACCACCTACTCATAGTTCTGGGTACTGGTCTTCGACGCTTGAGTATTCCGCGCCTACTGAGCCTCCAGCCAGCCGTCATTTTTCCCCAGACCGCTCAGCCACGTCCGACGGCCGTTCACCGTCACAGCGACGCCGCTCTATCTCTCCGGTGCGACGTCGACAGAACGCTGCATGTGAGGAAAACTAGAGGCCGCAGTTCCTGAGGTGAGAACTGCGACCCCGTCGAACTTTCAAAGTCCTCATCTGTCGCCGGCCAACCTTATTGAAGTTTTCGTCGAGGGCGCTGCTGTCATGGCTCTAATTGACTTTGGTGCTGCGATTTCGGTTATGGACGCGAAACTATGTAGCTCATTAAACAAAGTCAAGACGCCAATAGTGGGACTTTCGCTGCGAACGGCAAGCGCTCAGCATATCAAGCCTTTATCAGCGTGCACCGCTCGAGTAGCTATCCAGAATTGCCTTCATACGATTGAGTTCGTCGTGCTGCCATGTTGCTCACACGCTGCTTTTTTAGGCTGGGATTTCCTGTCGCGTGTACGCTGCTATTATCGATTGTTCTCGAGCTGAAGTGGGGTTCTCGACTTTGCCCGATGCCTTACCAGACGCTGACTCATGAAATTCCTGTGCTAAAGCCCTCGTCGCCGAAGATATTGACCGTCCTCCCTGCTCTTCTGTGCTTGTTCGTGTCGCTTGTGCCTCTGTTAGCGATAAGACCGATATCTTCACACCAGCCCATACTTTCCTGCGCCGCAAGTGTCTTCCATTGCCCTACGCTGCGCTCGCTATTTCCGCTGGCCTTTCCATGTTATGGGTCGCTAACCCATTTAACTTCCCTACCGCATTGCGCCATGGTGAATACCTCGGCAGTATCCAGCCAATCGCATCTCTTCTGATCTCTGAGGAACCTGACGACGCGTCGCACTCTGCCGTGACTACGCTAAGCCCCCCTTCACCTGCGCCCGCTCCTCCCTCTACATATTTGTTCCTCTGCTCCATCGACGCCGATCTTCATCCAGCGCAGCGCACTCAGCTTTTGAACCTACTACATCAATTTCTCTCCTCCTTCGACTCTCAACAAAGTTGTTTGGGTAAAACTGCTGCAGCCACTCATCGCATCGACACCGGCACTCACGCACCCCTGCGACAGCGCCCCTATTGTGTGTGTGCAACCGAACGCCAGGCTATTGAATAGCAAGTCGACCTAATGATTCAGAATGGCGTGATTCAGCCCTCAAGCAGCCCGGCGTCACCTGTTGTCCTCGTAAAAAAGAAAGATGGTTATATCCGCTTCTGTGTCGATTATCGCCGCCTGAATAAGATTACGCGAAAGACGTCTACCCTCTCCCACGCATCGACGACGCTCTCGATTGTTTGCAAGGCGCCGAGCTCTTTTCTTGTATAGATTTACGTTCCGGCTACTGGCAAGTTCCCCTGGAAGTGGCTGATCGCCCCAAAACTGCCTTTGTAACTCCCGACGGCTTGTACGAATTTAAAGTTATGCCGTTTGGCCTTTGTAGTGCTCCGGCAACATTTTAGCGGATGATGGACACCCTTTTGCGTGGCCTAAAGTGGAAGACGTGCCTCTGCTACCTCGACGACATTGTCGTCTGTTCTCCTGACTTTGACACATACCTATACCGTCTGAAGCACGTTTTGACCTGTCTATCTGATGCCGGACTGCAGCTGAATTTGAAAAAAATGTCGTTTTGCCGCCCCCCAGCTCACCATTCTTGGCCACGTTGTCTCCAAAGAAGGTGTATCTCCAGATACCACCAAAGTTCGTGACGTAGCAGCCTTTCCCAAACCGACTTCCATCAAAGATATATGTAGCCTTCTCGGGCTGTGCTCTTACTTCCGCCGCTTTATTAGAAATTTTGCTTCAATTGCTGCTCCCTTGACAGACCTTCTGTCCGGCGACCTTTCCTCCGACATTTCCGACCTTTCCGTCGTGGTCGCTAACGTGCGACGATGCCTTCAATACCTGACGCCGGATCCTCACGGCACCGCCTGTCCTACGTCACGTCGATCCCACATCGCCTACTGAGGTCCACACGGACGCCAGTGGTATTGTTCTCGGCGCTGTGATCGCTCAGCGCAAATCAGGTTATATTGAATACGTGGTCGCCTATGCTAGCCGAACACTCACGAAGGCTGAATCTAATTACTGTGTCACTGAAAAAGAGCGCTTATCGATTATTTGGGCTCTTACTAAATTCCGCCCTTACCTCTATGGCCGCTTTTTTGACGTAGTGACGGACCACCATGCGCTTTGCTGGCTTTCCTCACTGAAAGACCGGTCCGGCAGACTGGCAAGATGGGCTCTTCGCCTTCAGGAATATGATGTCCGCGTTGTTTACCGCTCCGGCCGCAAGCATCACGACGCCGATGCACTTTCCCGCTGCCCCCTTACAGCTGAGGTCGCTAGCCTTTCCTCTTCCGACATTTCCCCGCCATCGCTTCACATTAATGACATGCCGTCAGCGCAGCGGCAAGATCCTTGGATAAATTCTCTCCTAAATTTTATCTCCAATCCTACTGCTGCTTCTCCATCGCGTGCTCTCCGCCGCCATGCTCCCACTTCGCCATTCGTGATAACCTCCTCTACCGCCGCAACTACTGCGCAGATGGCCGCAAGTGGTTGCTAGTTATTCCCCGGCAGCTACGTTCGCAAATCTGTGACTATTTCCACATTGACCCACAATCCGGTCACGCGGGAGTCTTCAAGACATGCACGCGTCTCCGGCTGCGTTACTACTCGAGGGCATGTACACCTTCGTACTCAAGTACGTTCGCTCATGCCTCACCTGTCAACGTCGCAAGCCATCTCCTCAACGTTCCGCTGGAGGGTTGGTACCGTAACCCAACCCACCACGCCCTTTCGACCGCGTCGGGATTGATTTGTACGGGCCGCCTCCCTACACTGCAGCCGGCAACCGCTGGGCTATTGTAGCTGTTGATATTCTGACCAGGTATGCAGAAACCGCCTCACTTCCATCTGCCACAGCGTCAGAAGTAGCTTCCTTCATTTTGCAGCGATTTGTTCTTCGTCACGGCGCACCTCGAGAGCTGCTCAGCGACAGAGGACACGTTTTCGTGAGTGACGTTGTGAAAGCCTTGCTCACCAAGTCCAACACTATTCATAGAACTACCTCCGCCGATCATCCCCAGAATAATGGCCTCACTGAGCGTTTCAATCGTACCCTTGGCGACATGCTCTCTATGTACGTCTCCTCCAACCACTCAAATTGGGACCTCGTCCTTCCGTGTGTCACCTACGCTCACAATTCCGCAACGCAGTCTACTACTGGCTTCTCTACGTTTTTTCTCCTCTACGGCCGTCACCCCTCTGCTACAATCGACACCATACTCCCGTATCAGCCAGACATATCAGAGTATACTCCTGCGTCTCAAGCAGCCCAGCATGCGGAAGACTGTCGACAAATTGCTCGCGCATTCACGGCTAACACCAAGTACCGCCATAAATCCAACCTTAACAACCAACACTCGACACCGCACTTCTCGTCTGGCGCTTTTGTGTGGCTCTGGATACCTCCCAATGCTCCTGGACTGTCTTCACAATTTCTTGCTAAATACCATGGCCCATACCGAGTTCTGGAGCTCACCTCTCCGGTTAATTATGTGGTGGAACCTCTTACGCCGTCTCATTATCTACGCCAGGGCGGACGCGAGATTGTTCACGTCCAGCGCCTTAAACCCTATTACGACCCTGTCGTCTTGCTCACTCCGTAAGTCGCCAGGATGTCTCCTCTTCGTCTCGCGGGTAATTGTGAAGAGGAAGAAGTACACGAGAAACATTCTAAGCAGTGACATCGTGATCGCTGCGCGCGTTGGACCTGACGGTGTTCGCTGTCGCTGTGCTCGCCGCTGATCTGCCCAGTCCTGCTGATCGAGTCCTGCTGATCTGCTCAATAAACCCCTATCTTACAAAAGTAAATTTAAAAAAAACCTTGCCTCCCACCGGGGAATAGAACCTCCATCCCTCGGATCCGCAGCCCAGGGCTTCAGCACTGCGCCCCGCCCCTGATTTTTTTTCTTTATTGCCTGGCTTCGGCAAGCGACATAACACGAAACTCCGATCAAAACATAAAAAAGACACAAAAGGCAATCAACATGTATGAATGCCATGCTCAGCCAGCAAGCAGATAGATGAAGGGGAGATGAGGGTGCCCGTTATAATACATGAAGGAAAGAAGCCGACAGTCGACGAGGCAAAGGAAAGCATGGGGGATTGTACTTTGTCTTCTTTTTTTTTTAATTTTTACTTTGGTAATCACATAAATTATTAATGTAATCTGCAAGGGGGAAAGATAAACACAAAGTAGAAGGAAAAAATAACGTGCCGATGGTGGTAACCGAACCCACGACTTCCAAATATTGCGTCTGGTGCTCTTCCAACTGAGCTACATCGGCCGCTGTCCCCCCAGCTACTATCTTGGGTATTAATGTTGTCTTTATATGAACCTTGAGAGTGTTCACCAGCGCCACCCTCAACCATAGCCGTGGACGTGGAACGTCCTGTGTTACCGCTAGCGTCATGTAGAACGTGATCAAGACCGAGGGCGAAAGCTGTCTAGAACCCTCTTACGCTGCCTATGGCTTCAAGACTGCCAGAATCGAGACCCCCTTAAGCTACAAGCAGATAGACGAAGGGGAAATGAGGGTTCTCGTTATAATACATGAAGGAAAGAAGCCAACAGTCGACGAGGCTAAGGAAATCATTGGGGATTGTACTTTGTGTCTTCTTTTTTTTTAAATTTTTACTTCGGTAATCACATAAATAAGTAATGTAATCTGTAAGGGGGAAAGATAAATAAACACAAAGTAGAAGAAAAAACAACGTACCGATGGTGGGAACCGAACCCACGACCTCAGTATATCGCATCCGGTGCTCTTCCAACAGAGCTACATCGGCCGCTGTGCCCCCAGCTACTTTCTTGGGTACTAATGTTGTTTGTATATGAACCTTGAGAGTGTTCACCAGCGCCACCCTCAACCATAGCCGTGGACGTGGAACGCCCTGTGTTACCGCCAGCGTCACGTAGAACGTGACCAAGAGCAAGCTCTAAAGTTGTGCTAGAACCCTCTTACGCTACTTATGGTTTCAAGACTGCCAGAACCGAGACCCCCTTAAGCTACAAGCAGATAGATGAAGGGGAAATGAGGGTGCTTGTTATAATACATGAATGAAAGAAGCCAACAGTCGACGAGGCCAAGGAAAGCATTGGGGATTGTACTTTATGTCTTCTTTTTTTTAATGTTTACTTCGGTAATCACATAAATTAGTAATGTAATCTGTAAGGAGGAAAGGGGCAAGATAAATAAACACAAAGTAGAAGAAAAAACAACGTGCCGATGGTGTGAGCCGAACCCACGACCTCCGAATATCGCGTCTGGTGCTCTTTCAACTGAGCTACATCGACCGCTGTCCCCCCAGCTACTATCTTGGGTATTAATGTTGTCTGTATATGAACCTTGAGAGTGTTCACCAGCGCCACCCTCAACCATAGCCGTGGGCGTGGAACGTTCTGTGTTACCGCTAGCGTCATGTAGAACGTGATCAAGACCGAGGGCGAAAGCTGTGCTTGAACCCTCTTACGCTACCTATGGCTTCAAGACTGCCAGAACCGAGACCCCCGTAAGCTGCAAGCAGATAGATGAGGGGGAAATGAGGGTGCTCTTTATAGTACATGAAGGAAAGAAGCCCACAGTTGACGAGGCCGAGGAAAGCCTTGGGGATTGTACGTTGTCTTCTTTTTTTTTTAAAATTTTTCCTTCTACTTTGTGTTTATTTATCCTTCTCCCTTACATATTACATTACTAATTTAAGTGATTACCGAAGTAAAAATTAAAAAAAAGAAGACATAAAGTACAATCCCAAATGCTTTCCTTGGCCTCGTTGACTGTTGGCTTCTTTCCTTCGTGCTCAGCCAGCGTTGGACTGGCCATGTCACATTAAAACTCACGAAGCGAAAACAAAGGCTATACCCTTGAGAGCCTTCCGGGAGGTTCTGCATCCACTTTTTGGATGGCAGTAAACTACTCCATACTCTCTCGAAAATAAAGTCGAGCAGGTCTGGCATTCCTGTCACAGTGATAGACTGCCATTGTGGAGCGCCATATACAGTGGAGGCCCATAAGCATAATTACGTCAAACGGAACCCCATCCTCATTCCCTATTCTTAAATATCGAATGCCGTGCGAGTCCAGTGGAAAATCCTTCTTTATGGTTCGTTGTAATACATCCCAAAAATATACCCCTTCCCAACAATGTAAAAAAACATGATCTATTGTTTCCGGCTGCTTCCAGATTAAACATTGTGCTCCCCACGGTAAACAAAAGCCTCCTCTCTGCAAAAACGTCTTTACTGGTAATGGTCCGCTATGTAATTAAAAAAAAAGAGGTCTTAGCTACTGGCGGAACTTGCATTTTCTTTGCTCTCTTTAATACATCCGTGCCAGGGTCTCCAATGCATATGGCCCTGAACAAAGGTGCTGGGAAGACACTATCGCGGCACAAATGTTTCCTCTTTACACCAAACAAACATTCCATAGAAAAACGCGCTGAAAGAAATCTAACACTCTCGATGACCTCCCTGTAATATCCATAAATCCCACACGCTAATTTCTCGGTGGAGACAACGAACTCAGGCAGCAGGCGCCGCAGCCCCCACTTGGGAGACGGTGCGCAAGAATGGGTGGGAAACGTCGCGAAAGAACAAAAATGGATTGATCACCTGGTGCAAAAAGAGATGCTCGAGCCCCATACCCCCATCTTTAACCCGCCGGAACAGATTCGTCCGGCTGCAGCGTTCCTATTCCGCCGCCCGAGGGAAAACGGCAAAAATCCTGCATTTCGTGATCCAGGGCGTGGCACCGGACCGTGAAACGCTCTTCCCATTGCCTACAGTGAGAATGATAGCGAGATTTCGCGAGTGACAGATACTGCGCCTTTCCTTTCCTGTAGACTGATTGATTGATTGAATGTCCTTTATTGAATGGAAAGGCTCATGGCCCTGGATGGGGATAAAGGGGAGTAGACAAAATCTTCATTGTAGAGGTCGTCACTCGAATCACATAGCTCTAACTAGGCCACTAAGCGAGCCATACTTGGTAAATATCATCTGTGTCTTAGCATCAGTTTCTAGAAGGCGGTAGGGTTTGATCTCGGGGCGTCCAGAAGAAAAAGCAGGACAATCCCAGAGTAGATGAGATATGCCGCCGCGAGTTAGAGTCGTACAGGGGGGGGGGGACGTAATCATTTTCTCCGTATACTGACGCCAGCGTGTATACGTGGCGTGTAAGCCGCATGGGCGACGAGCTTATTCAAAAAGACTTCTTGATTTCGGGTGAGGTGGGTTTTTCTCGTAAAAGGTGGGTCTGGTGTGGCCGCCTGCATGCGATGCTGACTGAGGCTACAAAGACTGGTCCGAGCATAGTGCATAAGGGTAAGAGAAGGTGTGAGTTGCCCGCCCAAGGTCGAATAAGGATGAAGCAAGGGGGGTGGGGAAGTAAATGTGGACATCCCACCTGCCAAGGCAGCCGTGGCGTGTGCCGCCGCATTGCCCCCTGATTCGTCCGAGTGGTCTGGGATCCAGTGAATAGCGACAGTTCTGGTCGCGAGTTGGTGGTGTTTAAGGAGGTGCTGTATGACCGTAGCTGTTGCAGCTTGTGAACCCGGAGTAGCGATTTCCTTACAAGCTTCAAAGGAATCAGTAAGAATACGTATTGAACCAGTTCCAGTGCAAGGCACTCCTGGCAAGGCTCCCCAAATCGCGAGGAGTTCTGCATGAAGAGGGGTACCTTGAGGTAGGTGGCAGGCATAAGCGCCTGAAAGGGAAGGGTTGTCATCGCATACCCAGCCCATAGATGCAAATTCGCTTGTAATCGATGCGTCGGTGTATATGTCAGTCGTATCAGGGATTCGCTCTTGTCGGTGATGGGCAGCAAAGAGCTCCTGGGGAATGACAAAATCGCGGTTTTTAGGTCGGCTATGGAGGCATGTGACTACTGGCATCTCCCAAGGGGGAAGAGATGCATATAGGGCTGGTGTTTTGTCGTTACGCTGTTTATCTCAGGCCAGCAGGCGACGCCCTTGGACAGTGTTCTCTAGACGTATTCGATGACGCGTCTGTGACTCGGTAACGATGGTAGTGAGCGGTGGAAGAGCGGCCAAACGCTCATGTTCGGCTATAGGAGTGTGCCTAGGAAAGACCGGTAATAGTGCGTAGTGTTGCGCGATGAAGGCGTTCGACCTTAGCGAAATCAGTCTTCGACAGTTGAAAAACGGTTGTCCCATGGAGGATTTTTCCGACCGCCGCTGCTCGGGCCTTCGCACGGTAGGCATTTTGCCGCGCACCGCCGTGCCAGTTGGACAGGCGACGAATTGTGTATAGCAGTGCTGGCCAAAGGCGTTGTAGCTGATGAACCCATTTTTGGGGACTGTTGCAGCTTGAGATGGGCAGGCCAAGAATGCGGATTTGCCCACTTGAGGAGGTGATGTTTTCCGTCGATACTAATCATTTCTGTTTTATGTGGTGCGAGTTCGCGGCCAATTTTGGTTAGTGTATCATCAAGACAAAGAAGAGCCGCCTGAAGTTCAGTCTGCATAGAATATTTGCCTACGTAATCCGCTGCCTCAGTCCAGACGGTAATATCATCGGAATATATAGCGAATCTTGCGCTTGTGCTGATTTCCAGATACTCGGCGACGCGTGTTATGGCCAAGTTGAACAATATGGGTCCGAGAATGGAGCCCTGAGGTACACCCCTATCCAAGTAATAGGTTTTCAGCACCCATCCCGGAGCTTTGCCATATAGCTGAATGGGTCTAGATGTAAAAAAAATTGCGGATCCAGATTTGGGCACGAGTACTAGGAAAGCGTTTGGCGAGTTCCTCCAGGATAACCTCATGGCGAACATTGTCAAATGCTTTGTGTATATCGACAGCCAGGAGATAGTCAGGTAGCGCTTTACGATGAGCTCTATTCAAAACTCTTCGCAAAAGTCAAAGGCAGTCAGGCGTTCCGAGGTTAGGGCGGAAGCCGGCTTGAGCTGGATGGAATCCAGGACTGACGTATTCAATGTAGTGACTAATTCGGGTATGTAGCAAGCGCTCGATGAGTTAACAGAGATGTGAAGTCAGGGCGATTGGACGCAAATTAAGAGGAAGTCGAGGGTTTTTGCCAGGTTAAGGGATAGGAGGAATAAGAAAGTTTGAGGTTATCCGGTACCGTTCCGGTCTCCCAGTAAGAACGGGAAGGGCATCCTGGGCTGCCGAGTAGAGATTGCGAAGCTCCTGCCAACTGACTCGGTCATGCCCGGGTGTGGCGCGAACTCGGCCTCTTCCAAGGGCTGCTTGCAGTTCTCCCTTTGAGAATGGGCGATCCAGGTCTGGATCAGGGCTTCTTACTGGGAAAATGGAAACTGCTGGAGGAGGCGTTAGGCTGGCGTGTGGGAAAAAGGTGCGTATAACTTCATCTTCAACATCAGCCGGGTTGCCATTGAGAAGGAGATCGGCGAGTGGTGGGGCCCCGCGTGCCTTGCCATTTAGGCCACGAAAGATGCTCCAAAGTTGTGATAGGCCCGGTACTTGTCCAAGACGGTCGCATGTAGAGTGCCACGCCTCACTTTGCAGGTGAAGCTGCTGTGCCCGGATGAGCTTGAATTGTCGTCCAAGAAGCACGAGATCTTTGTGACGTTTTCCACTTGTCCGAAAACGTTGCGTGAGGTGATCTGCGCGACGCCAAAGGTTAGCCAGGTGAGCATCCATGCCAACTGTGGAATCGTCACAGGAGATATATTCGAGAGCTTGAGTGCGGGCATCTCGGAGTTCAGACAGGAAGGAGTCGATATCCGAGAAGGGGGTGGTAGTATTAGCACGAAACTTGTGCCAGTTGAAAAATGAACGTGTTGTCCGAACGCGAAGACATTTGCGATTGAGAGTGAGCAAGATGGGCAAGTGACTACTACCCCAAGAATTAGAAAGGACTTCCCAGCGCCGAAGAAGACGCGGTGATGAGAATGTAAGGTCCAGTGTGTAGTGTCTGCTTGAGAGGGATGGAGACCGATACGGGTCGGCGCGTTAGGTTCGTTACACAGGGTAAGAAGAGTTTGATCAAGGGCGTCAAATAGGTGTTTACCACGTTGATTAGGCTGAGATGAGCTCCAGGCTGCGTGATGTGCGCTGAAATCTCCGCCAATAAGAATAGGATAAGGGTGTGCTGCATGTTCAAGGTCCGGGAGCCAGGTACAGGGTTATAGTAGGTGTATGGTAAGTGCAGTAACCAGGAATTTTACAAGGACTGCGCGTTTCTTGAAGGAGTATGAAAAGAGGATGGCGCTGAGGCACAAATGTACGAAGGGTTGGACCGTTCTGATTGAAGCTTCTGCAGTTCCATTGAATCCCATGAGCCATAGTACTCATGAAAGGGGCACAGATTTATGGCGCTTACTATCGTCTGTGAGTGTGGTACGTTGGAACTCCTCAAACATCGTCTGCAGATGGGTATGCATGGAAGTGAGGGCAGCGGTAAGAGTTGTATTAACTTCCGTTCGCAGAGTTTCTTCCAGAGTCTATGTCTCTTGGGGCGGTCCTGTCGGATTAGCCCCAGCATGTGGATTTAGGCGGAATTAGACGCTGTGACCGGTTGCGGCCGGCGGGTAGGCGAACGGTTTTTGCAGCCCTTCTGTGAGCGGCTGCGTTGCGGAGTCTGGGAACGAGTTCGGGTGTCTATTGTTATCTTGTCCTTAGTTACCATCTCCCGGAGACGCTGAGTTTCGCGCCAAATTATAGAACGCCGGCGAACTGTAATGCATTCAGTGAAATGCTGGTTGTGTTCGACAAGGGGCGCGCGATGTACCCTGACGACAGGTCATGACGTCACAAGGCGATTAAGAAGAAGAAGAAGAAGGCTGGTAACTTACGCTCTCGCATCATACTCTTGAAAGATGAGCTTAAGTGTCCCCAGCACCGTACACTGATAGGGCGTCGTAGGGGGATAATGTAGCAGGCAAAAGAAGCTTCCGCCGTTGCTATCGCAATTCAACTAGGGTCAACCAGAGTTCAACCAAAACTAATTTTGTTTTATCACTCCTTTTCCAAATTTGAGGCTTCGGTTGGTGAGTGTGAAAGAATTAGGGTTAAAGATAATAAACAAGCAAAAAAAACGCATTTTTTGAAAATTGCTGTTTTGTTTTACGCGCGCCTCCCATTAATGCCACAAGTGTGCGGCTTTTTCACTGTCTGACACATAGTTGCGACCAGACTTGTTGCGAGTAAGGCATCACTTATAACTGCTTCCACATTGAGACAGTTGTTAACGCCTTTGAAATTTCCCTGCCAGCTGTCGCAGCTGTAACATTAAGAGGAAGAGAACGTCCTGGTCGGTACACTGCATCGTTGCACACGTGCGGAACACAAGATCGCCTGTTGGCGAATATTGAATGTAGGCTGAGGACGGTAAAATGATCGGCCCTCGCTGCGGTGGCCCAAAGGTTACGGCGCTCGGCTTCTCGAAGTTTCGGCTTCTGGAGCCATTGACGCTTTGTTGTCATATCTTTAAAGGTAGAGCTGAAGTGTCCCCACACAACAGTTGTTTTAGCACTTCACGTATATCTTTCTACGCCATGGCTGAATGTGGGCAAAGTGTGCCCTGTTCAAATGAAGCTCGTAGCTTGCTCCGATAAGGCAACGGCGTTCATGCAATCATTGTGCTGCAAAATATTACCATTAGAGAGAGGTTTGTCAAGTTTCTTCAGCATGCTTTAACACTTAATTGTACTAAAGGAGTGGTTGGAATGATGTATGTCAATGTCTGTAATTCTTTCCTACAGTTATCGCAAAAAGCATGCATTGGGGCAAGACTGTGCTACTCCGACACCGTAACGAAAATTGCAAAGGTTGGTTCCTGATCACTTCCTTGTGAAGAACTTAAATGCCACAGAAATGTGGACACCTTTCCCTCTCGTTTTCGTTTGTCATCATTTTTTGTCACTAAAGTGCCTTAGTTATTTTGCTAAAAATTGGACTGAGAACCAGACTTCTGCCTGTATTTAGACAGGCACTGGCTTTATTTATTCGCCAAGTTTTCGACTGCCTTTACACAGTCGAACGAACGAGTAATGTCAGTACGTTGGCAGAGGTCAAAGCCTTGGTATGCTAACGTCGACGGTGAGACAGATCGGAACGGTTTACCTTGAATACTTAAGAAATGTACAAAATAACCGTTTAAAAAGCCTATATGTCGAACATACATCGCAAATTGTGGTCGACATAGCAAACTGCTTGCATTTCAATCCTTCGACTAAGCGTCACAACTATGCCGTCCAGCTTGTCTCGTGCCAACCAGAGTCAGAGACATAGACAACGCTACGTAAATACGCGCGTGCTTCAGTAACTTTGAAACTCTTTCAACGACACAAACGAAATCAAATGTTACTGGTGACATTCAACACTGCCTACGTGCTAGGAATGCGAAAGTGGATTAAGATAGGTTCAGATTTAGAGTGAGAAGGTTTATGGTGGCTTAAATTTAGTTAATGTTTAACCTCCCAAAGGGACTTCGCTAATCATGAACGTTCTACTGAAGGTCTCCGGTTATGACGATAAACATGGGTTCTTTAAAGGGCAGCTGCATCACTTTTTAAAAAGAAAGAGTTCGGAATACAGATATACAGTTTACGACCCCCTGAACACGAATACGACGTTAAATTTAGTCATAAGTGATCGCAAACTATTTTTTAATCAGAAAAACGTGCACCAACGCCGTGGGGCGTTTTGAAAGTGGCGCTCTTGCCTGTGATTGGTCAAGCGCGCCGTGACGTCAATGACGGCGTGCCATTCAGTGGTAGCGGCGGTCCAAGCGATTGTACATGCACGCACGTGCTTTTCTGTGGATGTATGCTGCTGAACATGCAACGATCACGCTGCTCAGGAGAATATGATATTGAGCCGTACTTGTTCGAACCAGCGGCGGCTTCGGAACAAGGTGACACTGGCGGCAGCGGCGACATGACGAGCGAGGAGACAGCGCTAACCTTTTCCCGCATGGGAAATTCACACTGGTACGTACCGCTGCGCTGCACTGCAGTATGCGCCTGTGATCCGCTCTCAATTGAACATATCTGCGTTACTCGTGCCCTAAATCTCCTGCCAGACTCGAATGAAGTAATGTCACGTCAATGCGCTTGACGTGACGATTGTAAACAAATGAACTCATCCAGACGAGCCGTCGTCCCAGTTTTGTTGCGTGAATTTAGTCATTTATATATCAGCAAGAGCAGCAAAAGTCATGCTCTAAGCTCCCGCAACCTCGAGTACGTATACATTTTATTCTGGCGGGATTTAGCAAATTAACGCGGGAGCGCGGCATCGACGAGAAGCCAGGCCGCTACCTTGCTGCGCGCGCGTAATCCCATTTAGTACACCGGTAAACATACCGAAACGCTAGGACAGCTATCGGCAGTCACGCGCTGCCATGTCGTGAGTTTAGCACACTTCATTTAGCTGCGCTTAACATCGCGACTTCGACCCCAGACATCATGCTGCCCCGATTTCTTTTCTTAATTGGGATAGTTTAATTTCCCAGGAGCTCTCCAAGAACCTGAAAATAAGAAAATGGCCATAAGATATAAACATGACATAAGAAACTTAATTTAACAAAGCAGAGGCGAGTTTAGGATGTGCGTTCTCCTTTATGACATAGGTTTCTGACTTCCATTTTAAAAAGTTCATACTTGGCATGTGCAAGCAGAATCGGATCGCCAAGTGCCAAACGTATAGAGGCCCAAAATTGCTCGTTTTCCTGAACAAAACTTTTCATGAGCAAATAAGGGCTGCCTTTCCATTCGTCGATTCAGCAGTGTGATCACTCTTTCCGCATCGCACCGATAGCGTAATCATGAAAAAAAAAAGTCCTACTCTCTCACAGTTTTCCAGCTGCGTCAGCGGGCGCTATTGCTGAATAGTTTTACTTTCACCTGTGCCTTCATCTGCCCGGCCACCCATCTGCCCCGCAGAACAAAAACGTAAACAGAACAGAAGAGCAATATGATGTATTGGGCCTCTTACTTCGAGTTTTCTTCTTTTTGCGAAAGCAGCTCTTGGCGGCGGCTCTTGTTTTGCGAAGACAGAAGGCACAGCCCCGGTTTTCAATCGCGCAGATTTGATCGGTATCCCAAAAGATCGCATCAACGACAAGCTTTGGTAATAGTCACTGTCGCGAAAATGATCTGAGCAGATCACCGACGATTTTGTAGGCTTGAAATCCTTCCTCTTGACCGCGGCAACCCAAAGCGCCGATAGCTTGCGCTCCTTTGGGAATTTATGAAACGCGACATCCTCTCGGCCGCCAGTGTTCGTGCAGCCATAGGCTGCGCAGAACCACGGCATGGTCGTTCTTTTCGTGAAGAACGGTGCAAGATGCACTGAAAAAGCTTGCGGTAACGTTCGCAAGAAGAAAACAAGCGCGAGACAAGAAAAAGGTTGCACTGCGTAGCCTGCAAGCGACAGGTGATGCACGGCCTGCTCAGGCAATAGAAGCGGAAGAGAGGTAGACGCCGTCCTTGACGTCACTACCGCCTGTCGTACTCCTGTCGTCTGCTACTGACATCCCCCCTCCAGCGCTGTGCACTGCGGAGAAGCCTGAACGGGGTAGCAACTTTAATCGATGATTACGTCACTATTTCAAAAGCTAAAGCCAAAATATTTCGTATACTTAACATACAAACCCTGCAAATTCGACCCTCTGAAGCGCATCAAATTCTAAAACAGGTGCAGCTTCCCTTTAAGGGGACCTCCTATGATACTTGTAATATTCTAATGCAATACACTTTCAGAGGTGTCCTCTGGAACGATTGCAGTGAAATGTAAGAGCCCTGCATCGATGAATGATTAAAAATAATCAACACTTGTATGGTGCAATACTGGCAAACCCAGGGTATTGAGCGGAAGCTCTGTTTTACTTGGTTTGGCAGTTATAAAGCAATGATGAAACTACATATGTCGGTCAGTAGCTATCTGACGGTATTCTGTGCCGGGTTACAATTTTGGGTGCGACCTAATAGTAATACTTATTCCTGCTAATTGATTACTAAACTATCATATTGTAACGAATGAAATGGTTCTAATACAGGTGAACTTCGTATGAAGGACGGACGCACACGGCTCAGAAAAAGCCGGATCAGTCTGCGTGCGCCTCGCTTCCTCCGCTTCTCCTTCTGCTGCTTCTGCTGCTTCTCAGTGCGCCGCGACGCGGCGTAGCAATTCCCCTCGGGCAAACGATTCTCGTCCTCGAGAAAATTAGGTAGATCGAAGATGGCAGCGCTTCATGCGAGCCACGTGAACAACTTGTGTCTTGCGGGATCGGCGGTTATCCGTCGTGACTTTGGCGATAACGTAATTCACGTTATTCAGTTGGTCCAACACGACGAAGGGACCATCGTACTTGCAGAGAAACTTTTCATATAATCCTCGCTTGCGGATAGGCGTCCAAAGCCAGACGTAGTCTCCAGGGGAGTAAGCAACTGCACGATGATGCAGATCGTAGTGTTCTTTCGAGCGGCTTTGAGAAACCAGTGCGCGTAAGCGGGCTAAACGATGGGCTTCTTCGGCACGGCATAGTATCTGGGAAACAGACGCATCGTCGTTGCGGGAAAATGGGAAGATGTCTAAGAAAACGTGGGGAGTTCTTGCATAGAGTAAATAGAAAGGAGAATGGCCGTAACTTGATGTGCAGTGTTATAAGCGTTCGTCACATACGGTAGCACTGAATCCCAGTTGCGATGGTCAGCCGAGACGTACATAGACAGCATGGTTGTCAAGGTGCGGTTGGTGCGCTCGGTGAGACCGTTGGTTTGCGGATGATACGGTGGCTAGTGTCGGTAGTGTGAACCACAAAGTCGGAGCATTTCTTCCGCGACATCAGCAGTGAATTGCCGACCACGATAACTTATAATAACACGGGGTGCGCCATGGTGAAGAATAACAGAATGCAAAAGAAACTATGAAACATCAGCAGCCTTTGCGGTAGCGAGAGCAGCGGTCTCCGCGTATCTGGTAAGATAGTCAACGCAGACGATAACCCAGCGGCAGCCCTCTACAGTCTTTGGAAAAGGACCGAGCAGGTCAATTCCAATCTTTTTAAAAGGTGAGGTATGTGGCTTGACGGGTTGTAAAGGTCTGGCCAGCGTGGTGGTGCGTGCCTTAAGTCGTTGGCATTTTTCACATGTCGCAACGTATTGATTGGTGGTCTTATAAATTTGTGGCCAAAAAAATGCTGGCGAATTCGGTGCAGGGTACGACAGAAGCCTAGATGTCCAGAGGTAATATCCTCGTGCATGGCATGCAAAACTTGTGCACGGAGGCTTTTTGGGACGACCAAAAGAAGGGCAGCACAGTCAACTGAGTAGTTCTTGAACAAAACACCATCTTCGATAGTAAATGCACTGACTCTGCTCTTCCTTCTACCTCTTGTAAAAGAGGCTGTAGTGACTGGTAGTTGCGTTGTTCTCGCCTAAAGGTCGCCATAATAGGAAACGTCGACGCAATTGAGGCTAAACCCCCGTCGAAGCTGTCTTCGTCGTTAACGGAAGTCGGCAATGGGTGCCGTGACAAGCAGTCTGCATCATTATGATTTCGTCCACTCTTGTACGCGACTCCAAAGTTGTATTCTTGTAGGCGTAATGCCCAGCGCGCTAGACGACCAGATGGATCGCGAAGTCCGATGAGCCAGCATAGCGAATGGTGGTCAGTAACTATGGTGAAGTAACGTCCATATAGGTATGGTCGGAACTTGTGCACAGCGAACACAACTGCGAGGCACTTCAATTCGGTAACTGTGCAGTTCCGTTAACATTTGTCAACGTGTGGCAGGCATATGCAACAACGTGTTCAGCCTCACTGTGCAGCTGCACAAGCACCGCCCCAAGGCCGACGCCACTGACCTCAGTGTGGACCTCTGTCACAGCAGAAGGGTCGAAGTGGTGCAGCAGTGGTGCTGAAGTTAGAGAAGACTTGAAAAGATTGAAAGAGGATTCGCACTCTGGGGTCCGCACAAATTGCGAATCCTTGTGCAGTAGAGAAGTAAGGAGGTGGGCAAGTTGCGCAAAACCAGCAATGAAGCGACAAAAATAAGAACAGAGGCCCAGAAAGCTCCGAAGACTTTTCAGGGTGCGTGGAGTTTCGAAGTCGCGTACTGCAGCAATAAGGCCGCGACTTCCTGATTGCTGCCGCTGGACTGCCGCTGGACAGGCCACCATTGGAAACTGACCCTGGCAACGTTTATTGATAGAACCTTAGCTAGTGAAGCTAGTTTAGCAGTGCTGTGAGAGGAACTAGAGGGTATGAAATAGGATGTAATAGGGCGTAGTGAGGTTAGGAGGCCAAATGAGGCATATACTGTACTGAAGGATGGGCATGTACTGTGTTATCAAAGTTTACCAGAGAGGCGACAACTAGGAGTAGGTTTCCTTGTCAATAAGTATATAGCCGGTAATATAGATGAATTCTATAGTAATAATGAGGGGGTGGCAGACATCGCAATTAGGCCTAATAAGCGGTATAAACTGAAGGTTGTACAGGCCTATGCACCTACATGTAGTTATGATGACCAGGCAGTTGAAAGCTTCTACGAAGATATAGAATCGGCAATGCGAAAAGTAAAGACGCAGTATACTGTACTAATGGGCGACTTCAATGCTAAGGTAGGAAAAAAGCAAGCAGGAGACAAGGCAGTAGGTGACTATGGCATTGGTTCTAGGAATAGCAGGGGGGAGTTACTAGTTGAGTTTGCAGAGCGCAATAACTTACGAATCATTAATACCTTCTTCAGCAAGCGGAAGAACCGGGAATGGACATGGAAAAGTCCTAACGGGGAGACTAAAAATGAAACCGACTTCATAATGTGCTCAATCCTCGCCATTATGCAAGATGTAGAGGTAATCGGGAAAGTGCGATGCAGTGACCACAGGATGGTGAGGTCCCGAATTAGCCTAAATCTGAAGAAGGAACGCAACTGATTAGTAAGAAAGAAACCCATCAACAAATTAGCGGGGAGGGGGAGGGCAGAAGAGTTCAGGATCTCGTTACAGAATAGGTATTCAGCTCGAACCGAGGATGGCGACATTACCCTAGAAGCAAGGAACAATAGTTTCAGAGATATCATTACTGAGTGCGCGGTAGAAGTAGGCGGTAGGATAGTTAGAGAGGATACCGGTAAGCTGTCTAAGGACACGAAAGATTTGATTAAGAAACACCAGAGTATGAAAGCTTCCAATCAAACAGACCAGATCGAATTGGCCGAGGTATCAAAGCTAATCAATAAGCACAAGGTGGCCGATATAAGGAAGTATACCATGGAGAAAATTGAGCACGCTGTAAAGAACGGGGGAAGCCTTAAAGCGGTAAAGAAGAAATTGCGCATAGGCAAAAACCAGGTGTATGCGATAAGGGACAAGGCGGGCAACGTCATCACGAATATGGACAAGATATTCCAAGTAGCCGAGGAGTTCTATACAAATCTGTACAGTAGCCAAAGTAGTCAGGACCGTAAAGAGATTGGCGGTAGGGAAAAACAGTCAGACGTTCCAT
This sequence comes from Amblyomma maculatum, assembly GCF_055883805.1. NCBI lineage: Eukaryota > Metazoa > Arthropoda > Arachnida > Ixodida > Ixodidae > Amblyomma > Amblyomma maculatum. The sequence goes on along the minus strand of NC_139345.1, from coordinate 155,707,444 downwards.
CAGTGACGAAGGACAAGGTCAAGAAAGCACTAGAAACTATGAAAAAAGGGGAAATCAGCTGGAGAGGATCAGATAACTACAGATTTGCTGAAGGACGGGGGGGGGGGGGGGGGGGGGATATTGTGCTAGAAAAGCTGGCCACCCTGTATACGCAGTGCCTGGTGTCATCGACGGTACCGGAACCAATGAAGAATGCAAACAATATCCTCATTCATAAGAAAGGGAACTCTAAGGACCTTAAAAATTACAGACCAATCAGCTTACTGTCTGTTAAGTATAAGGTATTTACTAAGGTAATCGCTAATAGAATCAGGACAACCTTAGACTGCAATCAAGCAAAGGATTAAGCAGGGTTTCGGAAACGGTACTCTACTATCGATCATATCCATACCATCAATCAGGTGATAGAAAAATGCTTGGACTATAACCAGCCCGTATACATAGCATTCATTGATTGCGAAAAACCGCGTCACTCAGTTGAAACCTCGGTGGTGGTGCAGGCATTGCGAAATCAGGGGGTTGAGGAGTCGCACGTGAAAGAGCTGGAAGATATATATATATATATATATATATATATATATATATATATATATATATATATATATAGTGGCTCCGCAGCAACCATAGTTCTCCATAAAGGAAGTAGCAAAATTCCGATAAATAAAGGTGTTAGGCAAGGAGACAAAATCTCCCCAGTACTATTCACAGCTTGCTTAGAGGAGGTATTCAGACACTTGTAATGTGAGCAGTTAGGGATAAGGGTAGATGGATAATACCTCAGTACTCTGCGATTTGCTGATGACATTGCCTTGCTAAGCAACTCGGGGGATGAACTGCAAATAATGATTGAGGACGTAGACAGGAAAAGTAGAAAGGTATACGCTTGAAAATCAATATGTTCAACAGCCTCGGGAAGGAACAGCAGTTTACATTAGGTAGCGAAGTACTGGAAGTAGTAGGCGAATATGTCTACTTAGGACAGGTAGTAACCGCAGATCCGGACCATGAAAAGGAAATAACAAGAAGAATAAGATTGGGATGGAGTGCATTTTGCAAACACTCACAGATTATGACTAGCAGCTTACCGGTATCGCTCAAGAGGAAAGTATACAACAGTTGCATCTTGCCTGTACTCACCTATGGGGCTGAAACGTGGAGGCTAACCAAGAGAGTTCTACTTAAGTTGAGGACAACCCAGAGGGCTATGGAACGAAAAATGGTAGGGGAACATTATGAGATAGAAAGTGTGCACAGTGGGTCAGAGAAATAACTAAAGTTACCGACATTCTAGTGGAAATTAAGAAGAAGAAATGGACATGGGCAGCACATATAGTGCGAAGAGAAGATAACCGATGGTCGCTGAGGGTAATAAACTGGATTCCAAGAGAAGGAAAGCGTAGCAGGGGGCGGCAGAAAGTTAGGTGGGCGAATGAGATTAAGAAGTTCGCAGGGGTCAAGTGGATGACTAGCACAGAACCGGGTTAAGTGGAGAAACATGAGAGAGGCCTTTGCCCTGCAGTGGGTGTAGTCAGGCTGCTGCTGATGATGATGATTGCAGCAATCGTCTGCGCATCCCGCCTGATACCATCCTCGTTGACGAGGAACCCAGGAACTAAAGTTTGTCGCTCTCCAAAATGGCACTTCTTCGAATTCAAAATGAGGCCCGCTTTGCCAATGCATTCAAGAACTTTATGGAGCCTCTCATTGTGCTCTTGGAAGGTCTTTCCAAAAATGATAACATCATCAAGGTAACGCATGATATTTCCCATTTGAGGCCACGAGGGATAGTGTCCATAAATCGCTAGAACGTCGCGGGAGCGTTGCATAATTGAAAGGGCATTACATTAATTTCGTATAAACCATCTGGTGTTACAAAAGCAGTCTTCTCACGGTCGGATGATTGTAGAGAAATTTGCCAATAGGCAGATTACAAATCGACAGAGGAGAAATATGACATTGAATGCAGACAGTCGACAGCGTCATCAATGCGAGGTAACGGGTATACGTTTTTATTTGTTACCGTATTCAAACGACGGTAGTCTACACAAAATCGCCAAGAATTGTCTTTTTTTTTTCGCACCAGGATCACAGGTGCAGCCCACGGACTGTAAGATTATCAAATGATTCCTTTGTGCAGCATTTCGTCCACCTGTTCTTGAATTATCTTGCGCTGTGCCGGAGAGATTCAGTAAGGGTTTTGGCGAATAGGGGGTGCGCTTCCTGTGTTAATTTTGTGCTGTAGCCGAGAAGCTGGCAAATGGCCACCCGATCCATTTGAGGCCACGTCGAACACTTTGGCATGAGTTGTCAAAATGTCTTGCAGAATACGACGTTCACTAAATGGGAGTGATTTGTTGACCATGCCCTCAAACTCAGCACAATATTCAGACTTGTCTTTCGCGGCTCCTCTGCAATAGGAAATAATTCCAATGGTATGAGACACATAATTCTCAAATCTCGCGAGTGTCAAACCAGAAGAAAGACGAACAGGCTCTTCTGACACGTTCACAGCCCAGAGGTATGCGCGACCATCCTCCGCCCCCACGACTGGAGCGTGGCACCAAAATATTTTTTGTTCGCTCCATTCGAGACATCTGGCTCGACGACTATTGAAGGTTTACCCATGAAGGATTCAGGTGACTTCACGGGGAGAAACGTCGCCGTCATCGCAGGCAGCAGCACATTGTCTTTCAAGGCGAGAATTCCTTGATGACTCTGAGACATGTTATCTACTAATGCGGGGATAATGTTCGACTGCAAACAAATTTCACCGGCACTAAAGTATAAAGTCGCACCACACTCGCGCAAAACGTCAACAGCCAAGATAACGTAATGCATGGCACGTCTCAATACAACGAATTTTGTCCTATAGCACTCGTCACCAATTACAACTGAAACTGAGCACAGGCCAACCGGAACTAAAGTTTCACCCCCAACTCTACAAAACGTAGTGTTTTTGTCCCACACAAACATAACTTTCTGTCAAAGGCGGTTCTTAAATGAAAGGCTCATAACTGACACAGCGGCAGCAGTGTCAACCAAAGCATCCGTTTTAACATTGTCTACACACACTGACACTTTGTTCTTTAGCGTGACGATAGGTACAAGTATGCGTGAAATTGACCGTCCGGCGACCTTACCTCCATCGGTCGCACCACCTAATTTCCCCTCGGTGGAGAAACAAAGCGGCGACGTGCGGATGGCGAACGGGGTTGTCGCTGCGGTGGGGGACTGATGCTGCGATCGGACACAAGGGAGTCATTCCGTGCGTGGGGTTGAGGGGAAGAGGGCCGATAGAAGGTAGCGGGTGCCAGCTGCTCGCACTGGGCACCATTCGTGAAGCGCGGTGCTGGTTGGGCAGGGGGTCAGGTAAATTGACGATGCGGGAAAAAGCGGAAGATATGTCCGTTGCCCGCACAGCCGTAACATACGGGTGGCTGGCGGCTCTGGTAGTTCACTTCAGCATCCCTTAGAGGCCTAGATGGGGCGACAGAAGCGCGACGAGGAGCACCACGAGGCCCTTCATCCGGATGGGCTGGACGCTGCTGGAAATAAGGGTGCGATGTTGGTTGCAGGATCCGCTCCACGTCGTTGTTGTAAGATGGTTGGCCGTTATTTTGTGCGGCCCATGGCGAGCGTTGTTCCCATGATGATACGGACCTCGATGTCGGGTGGTAGGGTACATCGAAATTTGTGCGTTGCCGCTGAATATCCAGCTCCTCGCGTATAATCCGACTGACCATAGAAGCGATGTCTTCAGCCTCCGGAATGTCGATACCGGCCACAGTTGTCACATTTGAAAGACGGTCAAATTTGGGCGCTATGCGACGTGCCTTTAACGCCTGAAATGCCCGGCACTGCTTGAGGACATCTGCAACTGTGGCAAGGGTGTCCCGCGAAATAAGGAAGTTGTACACATCCTCGGCAATCCCCTTGAGAAGGTGCCCTACCTTGTCGTCTTCTGGCATCTGCCGGTTTACAATGCGACAGTTTCAATATTTCTTCGATATAACGTGTGCATGTCTCACCGGGCAGCTGGGCTCTCTGGGAAAGCTGATGCTCAACGCGTTCCTTCTTCGCAAGGGTATCCCCAAAGGACTTCGTAATTTCTTCAACAAATCGGTCTCAGTTCATCAGGAATTCTTCGTGGTTATTAAACCAAGTCAGAGCCGTGCCAGCGAGGAAGAAAACAACGTTGTACAGACGTGCGATTGAGTTCCATCGGTTGTACTTGCTGCATCGTTTGTAATGTCGGTGCCAATCCTCAACGTCACCTTCGGGCTCACCGTGGAACGTACGCTGCTCTCGCTGGTGGAGAAAGGCCGTCCATTCTTCAGGTCGCTCGCTGTTCATAAGTCTGCGTCGTGCGGGTGGTAGCCATTGAAAGGTACTGTTGAGGAGATAAAGGTGGCAAACCTGCTACACGACGGCTGCGACGAGGTACTGGCGGATCCAGAACGTTTTTACCCAGCGCCTAGCACAAAATGTAACAGATGAAATGGTTTTAATACATACAGGTGAACTTCGTATGAAGGATGGACCCACACGGCTCAGAAAAACCCGGATCAGTCTGCGCGCGCCTCGCTTCCTCCGCTTTTTCTTCGCTGCTTCTCAGTGCGCCGCTACGCGGCGTAACAATATTATCCTTTCTCTCATCGACCGTTATCCAATCATATATTATATTAATAATTCAGTGTTTCTCGTCTATTGAACCGGAGAGTCCGGGACTGGTAACCGACCAAGGTGGCCGCGCTTCGGTGGAGGCGAACCGAATGTCAGTGCAGGTTAGCGATCTCCTGCTGGTCTGAAATTTTAAGGGGGACTTTGGATCGCTAAACTGCGATGAGGCAAGAGTCTCTACCGCGCGATTCTGGCGCCTCTTTCTGTTTTCACTCCCGCATTCGCGATGACGCGATAGCCTAAGCTACCAGCCAACATAAACCCAACAATACCCACTTTACCCGAGCCGTATGAACGTGCCTGCGTGGCCTAAGGTTAACGTGAATGCAAGGGTCCTGACAGGGGAATTCCGATACCACCCTGTCATATGAAAGGAGAAGCCTGAGTTGGCAGTCTCTGCCAAACGTAATGCCTGGAAGCCCTAGGCTTAGTTAGTGCTCGGTCATGTCAGCTGCCAGCTACCGCCTCCCAAGTAACGAAAGCGGTACGGACGGACGAACGCGATCCGCGAGCATGAGTCATTAAAGGCTATCGCCTTAAAATTTTCCTTAGCCCTTTACTACGGCCCCTCTTTATCTCTTCTATATCTCCCGCCTTCCTGCCCTCGCTTACGGTGCCGTTAATGTGTTTCCCAAGAAGTGTGACAAATACTGCTCCTTTGATTTCCTATAAACCAACTTTCAATGTACAAGGTGGTTTATAGGGAACACGAGACCCCATATTGATTTGTAGGCACTCAATTTCCATGCACCCTTGCAGCAGTAGAGCACCACTATAATGCCCCTGTCACACGGGCTCTGCTGAACTCCTTTCAATTCCGGTCGCCCAAGTTCGTATTTACCCCGATTGAGATGCGTGCCCTGTGAGACGGCAGTCGTTTAGGAAAGGAGGTTTAAGAAAGTTCCTAGCGAAAGGAGATCGGTCATCTCGCTTGATAGGTGAAGGGAGTACTGTCGTTCCAAAGGCGTATTATTTAAGTCGCTAAATAAACTTTTTCTTCGATAACGTTATTTTCTTGCGAAAGCAATACTACTCTAGGTTTCGAGCCTTCAGCGTGGCGCGGCGGTAGCCACGTATTACCCAGATGACGCTGGGACGTCACACCCTACCTGACAAAAAAGCGAGAGATGAGCTCCCAGTTCAAAGCGGTCGGCATGGCGCGGTCGGAGCCGCGGCTCAGTTGGCAGGAGTTGCCAACTTGGGTCTCTCGCTTCACATGGAACGGTTATGTCATAATCAGCCTGCTAGGACCCTGGCATTCACGTTACCCCTATAGGCCACTAAGGCACGTTCATACGGCTTGGCTAAAGCGGGCTTTATATGTGGTCTGAGGAAGAAGAAAAAGAGAAGAAGAAGAATGCTTGATCACCCGCAGCTAATGCTTTCGCTCAATATTTGGTTCAGTAGCGTTGAACTCTTGTAACGTTTTGCCCCCAAATATATAAGTTTTTATCGCATCCACTAAGTATTCCATCTCGGTTAGTTGCGTTTTGTTCTTGCGACTGGACCACAATCTCGCTTGGACTGCGCCTGCGTCACTTGTTTTGATCTGTCGCAAGCAAGCTTGCAGCTCGCACATAGAGGCGACGGGCGGAACAGTACGGGCAGTAGCACGGTATGGTTATCACTCACTGTACGACAGCAAAACATGATCTCGCTGATAACCACTGTTGACGGAATGACAAAAGACAGCGGAGATGGGAACGCCGATACAACGCCGAGTCGCAGACGCCGTACATGGTGTCCAGTAGAGCGAAAAAAAGAACTGTGTTTCGAACATGGTCGTTGTTTTTAGCAGATGTGTTTTATTTTAACAATGATATACCTAGATAATTTTATTTTGCGAAGAAAAGAGAAGTGTAAAATATATAAGCTGTTCTGAACGTTATTTTGCTACATTCTTGGACAAAACAAGCAGTGCCTAATGGTTCCCTGACAGAATATCTGAGAATCTCGTTGCAGGTCATGTGACACGGTGACGACATCTTTGAAGCGAAACTCCCCTATTACTCCCTTGCGCTCCTTTGGGCCAACGAAGTTCAAGGTGGTTCTCAGTGGGTCGTATGACAAGAGTATAAATGTACTCCAAACGAGCTCTAGAGACTGATTAAGGCATAGGCGACACTTCAGCGCGCGTTCTTTGCCGCCCCCTATCCGTTGACATCAACTGAACTTCCTGCATGCTTGTCTCATAAGGCGTTTCCATGTGATGCGGCTAGAACAGGAAGCTGCAGGATACCACTGCGAGCTATTTTCGTTTTGTTTCCTGGTGCACCGGCGTAGGCGTAGTGGAGGCAGGGAAGGAAGAACATAAATTTGTATCGCCGATATTTTTGGTGTTAGTAAAGTTAGCCTAGAAAGTTTTCTTTGCGAAGAGAAATAATGAAATATTAATTGTCAATACGCGTATTCGGATTTTTAAATCAGTAACATTATAGGTACCGTTCACTGAAAATCCGGCGTCGGTGGCTGTCCGCTGGCATTAGTGTTGTGAGCGGAAAATCGCGAGCATAGACTAACAGGCATTATGGTTGCCTGATGTTACATTTGGCAGGTCTGCAATGTCGGGCCTCTTGTTTCTTACGGGAGCGTTATATAAGAATAAAACCTGCTCGGTCCCTTCTATTGCTAGTCAGACACGTCACCTCTAGTCCGCGCAGGCATGTTCATACGGCTTGTTTAAAGTGGGGCTTTATACGTGGGCTGCTAACCTAAGCTATCACATCATACTCCTGCAGTGTGAGCTTAAGGGTGTCCCCTAATTTTTATTCGTCGTCTCTTTAGCGTACGCTGACATCGTACAGTAACAAGAGCGCCACGACGTTCGTTTTTTTTTTTTTTTGTTGAAAGCGGCCGACGCAGTCGGGGTTGAACTCGCCTTCTTAGCTTCACCAGTCGAGTGCGCTATCCATTTAGCCAACGCGGCGAGGATAAGGTGAAATAAGAGGTGAATTAAGGGGTGGAGTAAGGTGAATAATGGTTGTTACGTCTATTTACTTTACTATCTACAGGACCACTGCGACCGCGCGAATGCCCCGGTCACATGGCAGAAGAGCCCTCTTTCTGGACTCGCCTACGCCGGGTTTCATCGCTATTGTGGCGTATACGGTTTTCACCTTCGAGGGGAGGCCTACGCACGTCGAGAGGCAGACACAACCATACGACGTCTGGATATCCAGTTGCCATATTTGCGAGACTTTTCTAGTGTTTTTCAGGATACGTGAATCTATCACGCGAGCACATACACAAGCGTACAAAGGTTAAAGCGTAAGGCGACACCTCAGTGCGCGTTTTTTGCCGCCCCCTATCTGTTGACGTCAACTGGACTTCCGGTGTGCGCTGTCTCATTGGGCGTTCCCAAGTGATGCGGGCTCGACCACTTGGCTTCTGGTCAAGTATTGTAATGCAGGACCGCTGCCCAGGCTGATGACGAGCACAGATTTCAGCGTTGCCTTCGCGAAATTGTCAGTGCGCATGATTGATATATGCAAATGATTTCGGGTACTTGCTAATTTGCTAGATGTAAGCTTTACCTGACTTATGGCGTTTATTGATGCTCTTTCTTGTGGCTTAGTGGATAGGGTGTACATAGAGGGAAACTAGGGCAATGATCTCACGTTGAGCGATATATACTGAAGGCCCGTACTGATAGAATCGTTTTGTGTTTGTATAAATGTGTAGTACATTTTTAATTGGACCACAGTTTTTCCTTCCACCCCATCTACCTTTAATAGAAGAGACATCTGGGCGAGTTGGTATGGTGACATGATAGAAAAACAGCGCAACTGTCCTGTTTGTTCTTCACCTCCGTCCACGTCTGTAGCGCTGTTTTTCTATCATGCCATCTACATCGCCTTGTAACCATCGTTACAATGAGCTGACCATAAACCAATGCGTGGTTTAGCAGAACGCATAACTCGGAGTTCCGTCAATGCTCTCTCCCTTGTAATGCTTGCGCGGACAAAATGCGCTTGAATGCCTTCTAACGTTGCAGACCCAGGGTTCCGCAGCAGTGAGGAAAGCCGTCAAGAATTGCGTCTTTCTTTTACTGGACTTCATGGAAATGGCAAACCCGGTGCGTTGCCTGATATATCAATACTGCAATCTCACGGATATAGTGCAACATTTGTGATGATAGGATTTTAGTGCGGGCAACGTAGGCGCCCGAAAGACGTTTGCTTGCGGCAACAAATAGCGCACTTTTTTGCAAATGCACCAGGTTCAGCTAAGGAAAACCAGTGCAACTGAAGTAGGACAAGTTGACGAGGATGATGTAGAGAATAAATAGATAAGGAGGAATTAAGTGGAGATGATCCAGTAGCCTTTCTTTCTTGTTGTATTTTTGGCAGCGATTTTAAAGAACCTAACGTCACCATGAAGCGAATATAGCTCCCTCGCCTGTGGGAAGACAGGAAATACGAGGATGCTTCTCTGCTTTCAATACCCTGTGCTAAACTGAATATAACACGAGTAATTAAAATGAAGATACTTATCAGTTCTATTACGTGGTATAGCATATATATATATATATATATATATATATATATATATATATATATATATATATATATATACAAGCAGATCAATTAAGGGGAAATGAGGGTGCCCGTTATAATACATGAAGGAAAGAAGCCAACATAAATACCCAAGCAAGTAGCAGGGGGGACAGCGGCCGATGTAGCTCAGTTGGTAGAGCACCGGACGCGATATTCGGAGGTCGTGGGTTCGGCTCCCACCATCGGCACGTTGTTTTTTCTTCTGTTTTTTCTTCTACTTTGTGTTTAATTATCTTTCCCTAAACACATTACACTACTAATTTCTGTGATTATCCAAGTAAACATTAAAAAAAAAAAAAAAAAAAAATAAAAAAAAAAGACATAAAGTACCATCCCCAACGCTTTCTTTGGCCTCGCCGACTGTTGGCTTCTTTCCTTCATATATATATATATATATATATATATATATATATATATATACAGATCAATCAAGGGGAAATGAGGGTGCTCGTTATAATACATGAAGGAAAGAAGCCAACAGTCAGTGAGGCCAAGGAAAGCGTTGGGGATGGTATGTTTATGTCATTTTTTTTTTAATGTTTACTTCGATAACCACAGAAATTAGTAATGTAATCTGTTTAGGGGAAAGATAATTAGACACAAAGTAGAAGAAAAAACAACGTGCCAATGGTGGGTGGATCCCACCATTGGCACGTTGTTTTTTCTTCTACTTTGTGTCTAATTATCTAATTATATATATATATATATATATATATCTCAAGGATCACTTGCCACCAGAATATCTTCCTCTGTGGCTAATACTGCGAAGGTTTTCGTTTGCGGCGTAATATTCCAAAGCTGGCCGCAAGGGTAAAGCAGTTTCCGTGAAGAAAGTCTAATTTATGCAGAATATATTGATATGACGAAGAGCCCTGCAGCGAGGCCAAAGATGCGAAATGTTCACTTCGCTTTGAGCCTGAAAGGGTCTAAAAAGTACGAGGAAAGCACTGCATTCACGCGGCCGCAGTTGAATGCATATCTTCTTTATCGTCGCTCTTATTCAGTACTTCCCATTATATAATTTCTGACATCCTTTGCAAAGGAAAACTTCCGCATATATACTGGAATGTTGAAAATATTTAAGACAGCCCATTATTTGTTTTTGTGGATGGCACTTAGTTTCAATATGGAAATCCTTTACTTGATACCAAATTATGGTGTTCACTGTATGACACTGTTCGTCTCTCTTTCAGGATCTTTTTCCCAAGGCCTTGAACGACACTGAAAAGCTGCTTGCGAAATTCAAGGTGGGTTTGGTGCTATAGCCTAAAGTGCTCATTTGAGACGTCTGAACTGCTTATCCACATAAATATATATTTTAGCAGGGGGGGGGGGGGGGGGGTCAGGGGGTTCTATGTCAGTGCACCTCCCCGAAATTTTTTGAGGGCAGCATCGCCTCCACTTCATTCTTCTCTATTTCTCTGTATTTTTTTGGTACCGCCAGCGTATAAGACACTCCGAAAAACATTTCTGGCTACGCCACTGTATAGCAGGCTACAGTGTGCTAGCATATATTTCAAGAAAATATATATTCGCTGAAGCCCAGGAAAGAATACAGCATTTAATTATATGCTTTTGATTACATGGATCCATCATTGGTAAATTAGATGTGTAACCATTCTTCTACCGAGATAATAGTTGATTAAAAAAAACACAGATAACAACATGCCGCCGGTAGGATCAAAACGCCGGATCTCCACATGGGGGTTTCAGTGCGTTGGAGTTCCCGCCTTTTAGGGACAATTTGTTGCATACTTAACTTTCAGAGTTTTCACCAGTGCCACCCCTCAACATAGCGGCGTACGAAGGAACACCCTTTAATACCGCAAGTGCTGTCTAGAAAGAGATCGAACGGCGAAGGACGCAACTGTACCAACCCTCTCATGTCTTCTAAAAGCCGCTGACGCCGAACACTGACGGTCACAGTTACATTTTGCAATAACTTCATAATTAACGCTGTTTAAGCAGCGCAGGACTTTATAGGGTCCAAAATACCGGTGGAGCAGTTTCTCGCACAAGCCTTTGTGGCGCACGGGGGTCCACACCCACACTTGGTTCTCTGGTTCGTAGTGGACTTCCCTGTGCCGAAGGTTGCAGTGTCGAGCGTCGGTGGCATGCTGCTCCTTGATGTGCAAGCGGGCCAGGTGACGGGCTTGCTCGGCCTGTTCTGCGAAATGGGCGGCATCGGGTTCGACCGCTTCATCCCCGCACGGGAGCATCGCGTCCAACATCGTGCGGGCCTCCCTGCCATATACGAGAGGGAACGGCGTGAACTTCGTGGTTTGCTGCGGCGCCGTATTGTAGGCGAAGGTGACATACGGCAGGATCTCGTCCCACATTTTATGTTCAACGTCGATGTACATTGAGATCATATCCGCCAAAGTTTTGTTGATGTTCGGTTAGGCCATTTCGGTTAGGCCATTTGTCTGAGGGTGATACGCTGTTGTTGTGCAATGCTCGGTATGGCGGATAGTTAACGTGTCCCGCAGTAGCCGTGCTGTAAACGCCTTTCCTCGGTCAGTAATGATGGTCGACGGTGCACCGTGTCTGAGCACAATGTTGTTCATAAGGAATCGAGCAACTTCGCCGGCAATACCTCGGGCAAGGGCCTGTGAAGGGCCTGTAGTCTGTGGCGACTACGATCCACTTGTGTCCGTTCGAGCATAAAGGAAATGGACCTAAAAGGTCCATGCCCACTTGCTCAAATGGTGTGAGGGGTGGTTCGATAGATTGTAACATGCCGGATGGCTTGAGCGCTGGTTTTTTTCGCCGCTGTCATTGACGACAAGTCTGTACGTAACGTCTAACGCTCGGAGAAAGATGCTGCCAGTAATAGTTTTGACAGGACATGGTTTAGGGTGCGTGTAAAGCCAAGGTGACCTGATGTTGGATCGTCGTGGCATTCCAGGAGGATTTCGTGCCTTAGATCAGCCGGCATGACTAGCAGGTATGTTTTTGCACTCGACGTAGAATTCTCTTATAAAGCACCCCATTGCGGAGGCAATACGACGACAGCCCCCGAGCAAGATACCGGGGTATTGTAGGATGCGCACCTTCAAGATGGTCAATAATCAATCGCAGCTCGGCGTCGGCGCACTGTTTGGAAACGAGGTCGGACGTAGTGACTGCTCCAAGGAAGCTATCATCGTCGGTGGCATCTAACGAAGGAGGGCCGACGGGCGCTTGAGACCGGCTGTCAGCATCGGTGTGCTTTCGGCCAGACGTATAAATAACATCGAAATCGAACTCCTGCAGGCGCAATGCCCAACGTGCTAAGCGGCCACAGGGATCCTTTAGGTTCTTCAGCCAACACGAGTGATGGTCAGTGATGACACGGAACGGTCTGCCATAAAGGTACGGGGGGAACTTGGCAGCGGTCCATACTACCGCCAAACATTCTTTTTCAGTGGTGCAATAGTTACACTCAGCACGGGAAAGTGCACGGCTGGCGTAGGCAATTACTTTCTCGACCTCGTCTTGGTGCTGAACTAGAACGGTACGATAGCCGACGTTGCTCGCATCCCTGTGTAACTCTGTGTCGGCATCGTCGTCGAAATGTGTCAGGATCGGGGGTGACTGGAGCCGGCGTCGTAACTCGTCGAAAGCCATCTGCTGCTCGGCGTCCCAGGAAAATGATGTGTCATTTCGAGTCAGGAGTGTCAGAGGGCTGGCAATCTGTGCAAAGTTTTTGACAAAGTGACAATAAGAGGAGCACAGGCCCAAAAACCGTTGGGCTGCTTTTTTGTGGGCGGGGACGCGAAAGGCCGCAACGGCAGCAAGTTTCTCAGGGCCAGCTCGGATGCCATCAGCACTTACGATGTGCACAAGAAACTTCAATTCGGTGAACCCGAAGTGGCACTTTTGAGGCTTGAGGGAAAGGTTGGCAGACCGGACGGTTTCGAGAACAGTTCTCAGGCGGCGCAGGTGTTCCGTGAACGTCGGTGAAAAGATTATCATGTCGTCGAGATAAACAAGGCATGTTTGCCACTTAAGACCTGTGAGCACAGTGTCTATCATCCGCTGGAAGGTAGCAGGAGCACAGCAGAGTCCGAATGGGAGGACGCGGAATTCATAGAGCCCATCTGGTGTTACAAAGGCAGTTTTCTCACGGTTGCTCTCATCAACTTCAATTTGCCAGCAACCACTCCTGAGGTCAATGGAGGAGAATTACTTGGCTCGGCGAAGTCGGTCGAGAGAGTCGTCGATCCGTGGCAGCGGATAGTCGTCCTTCTTTGTCATACTGTTAAGTTTCCGTTAGTCAACGCAGTAACGAAGTGTTCCGTCTTTCTTTTTAACGAGGACTACAGGCGATGACCATGGGCTACTTGAAGGTTGAGTGACGCCATCGGCGAAAATCTCCTTGACTTGCTGTTGGATAGCGTCTCTCTCCCGAGGAGACACACGATAGGGCTGCTGATGGATGGGTCGAGTGCCTTCATGCGTGATAATTCGGTGTTTAATGACCGACGTTTGCTGCACTTTAAACGAAGACGTGAAACACGCACGAAACTCCAGCAATTGATCCCGGAGTTGTCTTTTTTTCAGCGGAGGAAAGACTAAAATTGATGTCGACATCGTGTACGGCATCATCCGGTTCGTTGCTAGGCGTAGCTTCCTCGAAAGCAAAACATTCGGCGATTTCCTGCAGATGGTCGACGTAAGCGATGACAGTGCCACCGAACAGATCTCGATGTTCATTGGAGAAACTGGTGACAAGCACCTCTGTCTCTCTGCCACGAAGGAAACAAAGATCTCTTGCCACAGAAACTCCCAAGGCGAGTGAGAGGGAGACATTAGGCTCAACAACCCGGAGGCCGTGATGTGGCTCGTCACAGGTAACTCTGGAGTGGATGCTGGCGCGTGGTGGCACTGTGAGGCTATCATCGGCGACTCGCAGTGTGGAGTGGGACCCATGGAACGCATGCTTTTCGGTGGCCAGTTTGTCGGAAAACGTCACCAAGCGGTTCGGGCGATCTATAGTGGCAGCGTGCTAACGAAGGAAGCCGATGCGAAGAATAACAGCGTGAGGGCATTCGCGTAGAACAAGAAAAGTCGCGACAAATGCGCAGCCTCGCATCGTAACCCGGGCTGAATACATACCCACTGGTGCAATCATATGTCCGCCTGCCGTACGTATGCCTTGTCCGTTCCATGGCATCATAACTTTTCTCAGTGTCCTTGTAAGCCGCCCGCTAAGAATAGAATAATCGGCTCCCGTATCAACTAAAGCGCTGACCTCCTTCGTGTCGACGATAACAGGGATGTCCAGGGAGACCCGGCCTAGACCAGGGCCTGTCGACGTTGGCTCGAAGTGAAGAGAGCGGCGTGGCGGCGGGAGCTGTGCGGCAGTTGGGTGGTCTGCGTCGGGGCGGTTTAAGCGACACGGCGGTGATAACTGGTCGGTGATGTGGACGACATCGGGGCGATTTGGTCTGTGCGGCGAAAACTGGACAGGAATTCGGTATTCGACGTCGGGGCGAATCGAGCGGTGCGGCGGTGGAAGCTTTGCGGCGAATCTTTGTGCGGCGGCTCGCCCCCAAAGGTCGCCGGAGTTAGTTTTCCCGACGAGGGCTCGAGGAACCACGGCGTCCAGCGGTATACTGTGTCCCAGAGGGCGAAGAGCGACGAGGAGAATGTGGCAGACTACGCTGGCGGGTGACGTACTCGGCGATGTCCTGAGGCCGCTGACCAGGTCATGGAAGAGGGCTGTCGGGGGGAAAACCTCTCAGGCCCATCTGGCGATAAGGGCAGCGCCGGTAGAGGTGACCTGCCTCGCCACAGTGGTAGCAGAGAGGACGGCTGTCTGGAGCGCGCCAGAGATCAGTCTTCCGGGGCGACTGGCGCCGATCTGCCCAGAGGGGCAGCGGTTCCGCAGCGTGCACAGCGACCTGAGGTGGCGTGTAAGGCGAAGGGGTAGGTAGCAAGTCTGAGTGACGTGTGACATTAGCATAAGTCATCGGCTGGCTGAGGCCCGGGGGGGGGGGGAGGCGGTGGAAGGACTGCACTTACCGGTGGCGTGAGTGCGTTCTGGACCTCCTCATGGATGACGCTGGCCAGAAAAGCCGGACCTGGGGCAAATGTCCCGTGAAGTTGCTGCAGCTCCTCGCGAACTACGGTGCGAATGAGGCCTCGAAGGGAGCTCAGTTCTGCCGCAGGATTGTAGTCGGCGCGATTAGTCGGCGGTAGTGCGGAGAGGGAATTCAGTGGCCGAGAATACTGACTGCATCGCTGCTGTAGCAGTTTCTCCATGACCACAGCTTCAGCCAAAAACACCGCGACGGTGGTGGGCGGGTTCGGTACGAGGCCAGAAAAAAAGCTGATCTTTGACGCCATGCATCAGGTGCCGCACCTTCTTCTCTTCACTCATGAACGGATCGGCGCGATGGCAAAGGCACATGACATCTTCAACGTACATTGTGACCCCTTCGTTCTGGTACTGAACTCGAGAGATCAGGGTACGCTCCGCATTCTCCCGGCGGTCACTCTTGGCGTCTGTACCGAGGAGCTGGCTTCGGAAGGCCGGCCAAGTAGAGAATGTGGCCTCGCGGTTCTCGATCCACGTCCAAGGAGCGGCTTCAGGGCTGAAGTAGAAGTTTAGAATTTTTGCAGCGTCGTCCCAGCCGTTAAATTTCGCGACCCTTTCGTAGTGAGCTAGCCAGTCCTCGGTGTGTTCGAACTGCTCATCGTGGAGTGACTGAGGGGTGCGTGGGGTCTGACTGATGAGGCAGGACGAAGGGGTGGAAGGGATAGTCATGGTATGAGCGGCCGGTGTCGTTGCCATAGCTAGGGTGGAAGCTAGGGGCTCTTCATCAAGAGGGAGGTCTCGGGGGGCAAGCCTCGGAGCCACCGGCTCGCACGATGAACTGGAGTGGTCACGAGAAGCGGCCACGTCGTGTCGTCCGCAGGAGAAGGGATCATCAATGGCACCTCCCAGTGTCACGACTCAAGCCACGACTCAAGACAGGGAGACGTGCAGTTACACGGTACCGTGAAGGTAAGATCCGAGAGTAAGGTTTTCTTCTAGCTGCGATGAGTGTCCAGCACCAGCGCGCCTGTCGAGCCAACCAACCTTTCGTCGTCGTCAGCACCAAGCAAGGCAGTCGCGCGGCGCTAGGGACGTGGCAATATTTTGAGAGCCAACAGTCAATGAAATGGAGGAAAGAATTGCGGATTATTTTTTCTTCTTTATTTGTCAAGTTGATCACTGGTGATTTAGTTGTGGAATCATTTTTAAGGAAAAATAACCTGAAAATAAAAAACATGTTGCCGGAGCAACCGCAAGTGAAGTGGTATCGGGTGATCTGGTCTCGCAGTACCAAGGGCAGACACCATGATGTTGATCCAAGAAAGTGGTATTCATTCTGTTCACATCAAGTAAAGTGGCGTTCTATAGTTAGTTTGGCCTCTCCCACGTTTAGTCGGCTGTGTGGGAGAGAAAGGACTTGTCTCTGTACTCGGAAAGAAAGCAATCTTTCTCCTTAGGCAGGAGGAAGGGGTAAGGTTGAAGAGGTTGCCTGCTTGGGTCGTGTATCTTAAGGCTAGGCCATCCGCAGCCTCGTCACCCTCAAGCCCTTTGTACAGACCAGGAGTGTGAGCGGAAAACTATCAGCACAACTCTGGAAGCTGCTAGTTGGCAGGTGACATGGCAGGGGGCTGATTGGTAGGCTCCTTGTGCGACGCCATAAGGCCAAGTTACGTGACTTCACTAGCAGCTGCTTTGAGATAGAAATGGAACGTCCCGTGTGGGACCCTTTGATCGTGAGTCTGATCCTAGGCCAAGCACGCGCGTTGTAGAGGCGAATAAAATCTACATTAATGATTAGTCAAATAACATATCGTCTAACATTCGTTTATTCGCAGATAACTGTGTCATCTATCACCCTATCAATACTATTGCCGACATAACCGTATTACAAATCGATCTAAGTCCCATTGTATCCTGGTGTAACTAGTGGCTAATGTCAATCAATACTAACAAAACATCTGTCATATCTCCTCTTCAAAAACATTACTTCCCTCCGCCTAATCATATAACGTTTGGTTCAGTAATCGTCTGTGCTTCCTCCTGTAAATACTCATGCATTAACTTAACGCAGGACTTTTCATGGTATCACCACATCACTGCCATCACAAACGATGCTAACCGCTGTCTTGGCTTTCTTCGCCGTCATTCAAAATTTGCCTCTGCCTCTGTAAAACTTATGGCCTACCTAACCCTCGTTCGACCAACTTAGAATACGCATGCGCTATTTGGGACCCGCAATAATCATATGTTGCATATAGTTGTATATAGAGCTCGAATCAGTAAAACATCGAGCCATCCGCTTTGTTTTCTCTAACTACAGCTACTTCACTAGCGTATCTAATCTAAAGGCTCAAGCTAACCTGCCACTTCTCGTTCATCGACGTAAAATCTTTCAACTTTGTCTTCTTTATAAAGTTTATAATTCACAGCTATCCAACTCCGTAATTCTGCCCTCTCACGGGACTTGGCAACGTGTCAGCCACAACAGAAGTGTTTATCCATTATCTCCCCACACTACTGCGCATCTGTTTTCATTTTTCATCCAGACTGCGAAAGTTGGGAATGACCTTCCCCCTCAAGCCGTGCTCCACTCCAATTCGCAGTCTCTTAAAAAGTTCATAGAGAAAATAATTTATGTTTGATGACTAATGTATAACTTTGATTTTATGCCGCTATCCCTCGTGTAATACCTTAGACCTGGTGCCTTTGAGGTGTAATCTACATAAATAAATAATTAGTTAAATAAAAAATAAAATAATGATGAAGCTAGAGCACAATGCGCACACACTAACGATGATCTGTCATGCGAGCTGCGTACAGGACCTCATTAACGTTGTTGCGCTGAACATTAAGGAACTGAACATAAGTGTACTAAAAAAATTTCCTTTTTGAGACGCGTCTTTGGTCGCTGAAATGCTCCGATATCACGTGGATTTTTTTTTTGTAGCTGGGATTATCACCAGAAGCCTGGAAAACAAGCTACTTTTCGTAAATACCAACATTTCACTACAATGCTATTTTTCAAAAGGATCCTGCAACTTCTTCATTTGCGCCTTGGAGCTCAATGAATAATAAAGAAGTTATATCATTAGTCTTTACTAATAATTAGATTTTCAAGAACAAAAATAGATGCAGCATGCTAGAGCCAGGCGACGTTTAACACTCAGTTGTCTGGATGCTTTAGGTTTCGTTTTTAAATTATGGGCAGCAGATAGCTGGAGCACCTTGTATATGAGTATTAAAATTAATTTTGCGTTTGTTGCTTGCGATTCTCTTTCTCCCGTATCAGAAATGTATAACGGCTGATATGCTCCCGGACGACGTGAAGATAACAATGGGCGTTCTTCGGTATCTTCGCCAAGGCGTTCATCTGGCAGGATGATCTTCACAGCAGCATATTTTGTCTGCTTGGCCACCTTTGAGGTGGTTCCAGATTTCTGAAATTTATTTTTATAGTTGACTTTTCAGCGACAATTTGAATAAATGGCTCTTGAGAGGTCAGAAAAGAAACCTTCAAACGTCTTGATCTGACCGGCTGCGAGTAAATAAAAGTCAAGAAAAAAAGGACACCAAGTTTGTCTTCTAACTACTATTCCACCATGATGAAGTTATAAAGGGTGCACTACGTCATTGAATGTGATGAAGGGTCGCTTTGGTCGCGTGGCGGTAGGGTGGAACGTTTTTCAGCGCCCCTAAGAGCGCACAAGACGTACTTTGACTACAAAAACATGGCTTTCTAAGCGTCCCACAATTAAACAAGAAATAAGCTGGTGGTTTAACTTTGGCTAACCCTGGAAGGAAGCGAAAGTTGACGGTCACACTTGGATTAAACACATTGTGCGTTTCTCTAAACGCAAAGCCCGTTCATGATCGGTCTCTTCGGCGCGCAGCCTGTCAGGGCCTCATTACGATGTGCCTTCTTCGAGTTCCGACGCGCTGGTGTAGCAGGGTGTTCGTCTTCTTTTATCTCGAGTGTTGTAACCTAGGCAGGAGCCCAGGGGCTCTTATTTGTTCACGTATCGCCTCTCTAGCACCCTCTACAACCCCGTCATACTAATTTCACCTCACGCGACCTTAACCTTAACCTTTACACTGGTCGCTGGTCACTAAGTGGCCTACGTGACTTTGCCCCAAAGCCAGATGGCGACCACCAGGCTTAACACGGAAGTTTCATCTCTAAATCGCACTCAAGGTGAAAACCGTGCATCCCCGATGGCTTGACATTGACCTTAACAGTGGTCTCGGACAACTTGGTGGCCTACGTGAGTATGCCCAAAAGCCACGTGACGACCACCAGGCTTAACACAGAAGTTTGACCTCTACATTGCCCTGAAAGTGAAAATTGCGCATACCCGATGGCTCGACCTTGACAGTAGTCATGGACCACTTGGTGGCCATGACGTGAGTATGCCTAAAAGCCGCATGACGACCACGAGGCTTCACACAGAAGTTTGTCCTCTAAATCTCCCTGAAGGTGAAAACTGTGCAGAGCTCAGGGCTCGAACTATCTCGTGTAGTGAAGCTTCCGCTTCAAAACTAATATTGCATCTGTACATAAAACACCCCTTACATGCTGAGGTTGAGAAAATGTGGGCGTGCGCATAGTACCAAATGCAGAGCCGACAACCTGAAAACTGTAGGAGTGGATATCTAACAGCCGTGTCATTCAAGAGACTAAGTACTATAACGTATGGGCGCTTCTTATTATTTGGTCACTTGGGCATTTGTCATGCCTTGCCTACATTTAAATGACATTATAGATATTTAACCTTA
This sequence comes from Amblyomma maculatum, assembly GCF_055883805.1. Classification (NCBI taxonomy): domain Eukaryota; kingdom Metazoa; phylum Arthropoda; class Arachnida; order Ixodida; family Ixodidae; genus Amblyomma; species Amblyomma maculatum. The sequence continues at coordinate 155,687,410 of NC_139345.1, read as the reverse complement.
TGTGAATGCTCTTGGGTAATGGGTGCTCATCGTGGAATATTGGTCTTTGTGGACAGAAGAGGCACAGTAAACCAACGCGCTCCCTAGACAGCGCCGCACGTCCAAATACGTACCCTGAGGCGGCGTGAGGTGCAGCTCAGTCCGCACAGCTCCACCGCGCCTCCGGTTCCCCCCAGCTTCCTACATGCCACAAGCTGTTCTCCTTGAAGTACGCCGCCATGCGCGGGGCAATGCGCAGGACGAGCTGCGGATAGCGCGCACTGCCGCCGCTCGAGTGCGGCCAAGGGAGGCTCACCATTAGCTATCAAATGCGCGCCTCAAATGCGCACTCGGTAGGCTCCGAAACATTCAATTATCCGGTGACGCTTGAAATGTTTCCGCGCTACAGACGAGTAATGCGATGTTCAACGACTGCACTGCAGTCGCCAGCTGATCACGGGTATGCATGTTCGGCGGGAGCGGCAGGAACGGCGTGATGCCAGCCACGGTCGCGCCCGTAAAACGATAACGTGCGAGAAGTTCCGGGTGGCTGTCACTCTGAACCGATGCTTCAGACAAAGGTTCGGTGCATCCTTGTTCTATCCCCTTTCGTGAAAAGCTTGCGATACCGGTAGAACTAACTCCACACAGCGAGCTAATGGAGCGAAGTCCACTAAGTTTACAAGTGGAGTGGCTGTCGAACAGCGGCCAAGGTAGCCGACTCGAGATTCTCTAGAAAACCTAAGTTTTCTCCGCCGCTGGAGGAGTGAATCAAGTGGAGCTTGATCGTTGAAAAAAAAAATAATTCTCGATGGGCGCTTGGAGTAGAAGTTCGAGTGAAGGCGTGTTCGTGAATAACGCGGTTAATCACTGTAAGTGAAGGGTGGAAAGTGGGAGCGTAAGAAGGAAGAGGAAATGAAGGGCAGTAGTGGTGAGCTCCGGGTTAATTTCTACCACCTGGGTTTTAAGGTGCACCGACATTGGCTTTTACAGAAATGACATTAAGGCCGAGCAGCCTTCTCGCATGCAAGATGACCGTAGCTTGAAACCCAGTGCCACGCTATTCTCCACGGGATAAAAAAATGAAGTCTTTGCATCGTTGAAATCGAATAACGAGACTTACGATGCGACCAGAGATGACAACATAGTCTTTGGCGTGATCAGGTCTATTAATGTGCTGCGACCCCTGCGTGAATGCTTTAATTAATCATCTATAATCAGTCCCCAGCAGTTGAGGAGCAACTGAGCAGAGAGGCGGTCAGAATTATAATGCAGCGAAGGCTGGCCGGAGTCTCTGGCTCTGCGGAGGCAACCACTGGACATATTAACCAGCAGGCGCTTGACGCTACATCTTTATAGCATGAGATGAGCCTAGCCGGGCGACTTAAGAAAGCAGCGGGCATTAATTGGAATATCATAGGGCTTAGTGAGATAAGCACAAAGGAAGATCATACAAATGACTAATAAACCATTTCAAACATAGGACGCCAAAGGCCGGTCTCGTACTACAACATCTTGGAGTAGCAGACAAACGAAAAGTAGGTATGTGATTTCTCACCATCAAGGATATAACAGACGATATGAAGAGCTGTACAACATTAACGACACGGATGACGTTTATCGTCGTGCGCCTAACAAGTGGTGCCGATTGAAGGCGGTGCAAGAATAAGAGCTCGCGTCCAGTGTGATGACCAAGTTGTTGAATGCTACTGAGCAAAGGCAGAATCGGTAAAGAGCAGCACGAAGTGTCTTTTCTAAAAAAAAAAACCCGTGTGTAAGACTTGATTCTCGATCGTGCATTACAGCCTTCATTGGACATCTTAAGTATTAAATCACCTATATGGTTCGAATTGTGGTCGGCTTTTTTATTTTTTATATTCAGGTCTATAAGGGTTCTGTTACATGGATGAGAAGTAAACCCCGAAGCCGGGTTACATTTGGCAAAAGACGGTACAGTGTAATGAGGGGCTTCTTCAATGCGAAGGACGACAAGAAGCAAAAGGAAAATGAAGAGCATACGCGACTCTGGCACAAGGAATAGCTGCGGGAGGTACGAGGGTAGCTTGTAGAATGAAAAATGTTGACTATTATGAGTGCTTTCTTCCGCAGTTGAAGCAACTAAAACTTCGCCTGGGATGTCCTGAAGGGTGGGGGGTGGCACAAAATAAATAGAATACAATTGTGTGCCCTTTGTGGCATTGTTGTGAACAATGTTCAAGTGCAAGATTCTGTGACCACAGGGTGGCAATATCCTCAACTAGCCTAGACTTGCCGAGGGAGTGCAGAGAACTAGCAAAGAAGCAGCCAAACGTTGAGCTAGAGGTAAGAGAAAAAATTGGGGAGTTTATGATCTGGCCTTCGTCACCAGATATGCCACTTTAATCAAGAACGATGACCTTAGTGTTCATAAAAATAACAGTAATTATAAAGATATAATTGCTTAGCAGGGACAAGAAATGATGGACAGGCTGTTGGGCACAATATTGGCGAGCTCTATCAGTAGATGACACTTTTGATCAACGTATCCCAAGTCGCAAAATCTGCAGTAATGCTATAGCCATATAATCTGTAATGCTATATACATATAAAAAGTGCCGGGCCTCTTAAAATAATTAGTAAGCGTAAATGGTGTAATAATTGACTGATGGCATATCCGTGAAAGGAATCTCACATACATTTGGTCGCAGTAGGGTTTACACAGAAACAAAATATTAACAGAAGCCAACACTTTCTTGAGCGTCGCGGAGTAGGCACGTGCAATTAAAATTCTATGTATTTTTTTAAGGTGCTGTAAGATATATATGCATGATGCATGCATGATGATTCAACTTCTGGGCATTTGGGATAAGTTCGAGCACTCCTTCGTGCTCAAGAAAGATTTTACTGGCCCAGAATGCGCTCGACGATTGAACAATACGTTGCCAGTTGCAAGCAATGTCAACGCCACAAACGTCCCACTGCAACTCCATCTGGCTTGCTGCACCCTGTGAATACCCCGACCGCTCCGTTTGATTAAGTAGGCATTGACCTTATAGGTCCGTTTCCGAAGTCTTTGGATGGAAATCGCTGGATTGTAATCTGCGTGGACTATCTCACGTGTTACTGTGAAACCGCCGCTCTTCCATCTGCAACGGCGCATCAGGTGTCGCTTTTCCTGTTGCACTCAGTCATCCTACGACACGAGCTGCCACGGATTGTCATCACTGATCGGAATCGACAATTCACTGCTGATGTTGTTGAAGAGCTCATGCGTTTATGGGCCGTAACGTCCCGACATTCGACGCCATACCATCACCAGACAAATGGCTTGGCTGAGCGCGTCTACAGAACGCTGATAAACATGCTAGCCATGTATGTGGATGCAGGGCATAAGAACTGGTACACTATACTACCATTCATCACGAATGCGTTTAATACCGCCACGCATGAGAGGACTGGGTACAGTCCATTCTTCCTGCTGTTTGCCAGACCGCCACGCTAATCCCTGGATACTGTCCTGCCCTTCTCAAACAGTGAAGATCCCTGCCTGGCTGAGACCTTCTGTCTCGCCGAAGAAGCTCGAAGAGTTGCCCTCTTACGGTCTGGTGCTTCACAAGAACGTTCTAAAGTACGATACGATAGCAGTCACTGGCGTGTCACGTACTCTATAGGCGGTTTAGTCTGGCTGTGGCGTCCGATTCGGCGCCGCGGCCTACATCAAAAACTCTTGGCCCACTATGACGGCCCATATGGGGTTGTCAAACGCATCAGTGATTTAACGTATGCGCCTTTTATGTGATTTAACTGCCCGCCTGACAGCATCGGGTCGTCGGTCTGCCAAAAATGAAGTATGTCATGTTGCCCGCTTGAAGCCGTGTCAGCCTCGCACGACTGACGAACACGCCCAGAGGGCTTCGGCTGAGTAGGGGGGAAATGTCACGCTACTGACGACGATGAAGGATTGTGATGGTGTCAGAAGAAGAGGAAGAAGGGTTGGTTTCTGGGGGCTAGTAGGCTTCACCTGTGTGGGTATGTGCCATCAAATTAAGAGGAGAACAACAAAAACCTTCTCCCGCTGCAACAGCACTGTAAATAAACATCCCCTTTCTTAATTTACCGCAACTATAGATATAGAGATGGTTTGCTTGTGACTAATGGGCCAGAGCTAAATTCAAATATGATGTCACACAACTTTCCCGGTTATCTATTCGTCCGAAACTGCTGTTAGAATAAAATAGATAATCGGTAAAGGTGTGTGACATCCTGTTTACACACACACACACACACACACACACACACACACACACACACACACACACACACACACACACACACACACACACACACACACACACACACACACACACACACACACACACACACACACACACACACACACACACACACACACACACACACACACACACACACACACACACACACACACACACACGCACACGCACACGCACACACACACACACACACACGCAACGCGCACACACACACACACACACACGCAACGCGCGCACACACACACACACACACACACACACACACACACACACACACACACACACACACACACACACACACACACACACACACACACACACACACACACACACACACACACACACACACACACACACACACACACACACACACACACACACACACACACACACACACACACACACACACACACACACACACACACACACACACACACACACACACACACACATATATACCTCCCTCCTCAACTATAGACACGGTACTCCCTTATCGCTTTGACACCACAGAATCGACCACAGTCTCTCAAACGTCAGCATGTACAGATGATTGTCGCCAGTTGGCCCGATTATTTACAACCCAGAGCCTGGGTAGCCAGCAGTTCCTTCGTGCACCGACCTGTGCAGCTCCTTCATACACTACAGACTTCCTCGTGTGGCTTTGAGTTCCTGCCACCCCATCCGGCCTCTGTGCCAAACTTGCTTCCAAATATTATGGCCAATATCGGGTTATTTGCTAGACCTCTCCGGTGAACTACGTTATAAAGCCGCTTGCAAGGACACCAGATATGCGTCGTCGCGGGCGTGAAACAGTGCATGTTGACCGCCTCAAGCACTGTTATGATTCGCCTGTTGTGTCGACGCCATGAGTCGGCAGGATGCCTCCTTTTTCCCCTGGGGATAATTGTAGAGTCGCACCAACACTCGGTGATGGTCGCAAAGAAGACGACCGTATGTCGAAAGGCACGTACTACAAAGAAGACGTCAGATAAAAAGAAGACGCAACTTGCTAGTTGGACGTTCGATCGGAACACTGTCCTGAGATTGAACGTACCCTTATAATATATTGTTACAAAGAAGATCGGCAGTGGCGTGAGAGGAGCCCTCGTGCTCGGCCAATTAATAAATCATTCTTCATCCTATCGTCATGTTGTGCTGTCCTCTTTTCTTGTCACCACGAAACATTTTGGTGGAGATGCGGGGTAGGTCATCCTCATCCTCTCTTTGGTGCATCGATGCCATATGTAAGTCGGGACCATCGACCCAGGGCCCTGGGACACCGCCGAGCAGCTTCGCCCCAGCCCTTCCAGCCCAGACCGTACCAGCTACCACCGCCCAGCCCCCAGCCCGGACCTGAAGACAAGAACAAACACACCAACAAGAACCGAGACGACGAACCCGAAAGGAACCGATGGACACCAACACGCAATCCTCGCCCAAGCAGCCCGCCATGACCTCGAGCCATCGGTTTCATGGACTCTGGTGACGGATCGTTGAACAGCTCCAGGGGAGGTGGATCACCCACGCATCAGACATCGTGGTGGCAAGCAAGTCATTCACTCCTGCTTTTTCTTGAACATCCTCACTGTCGCGTCCCCATCAACTTCAAGCGAACCAATCGAGATGACAGCTCGGTTGCCCCGGGAAGTGTTACGATGATTGGCAGGGGCGGGAGAGGAGCTCTCGCGCTAGGCCAATCATTAAATCATCCTTCACCCTATGGTGATGTCGTGCTGTCTTTTTTGCTTGTCACCACGTAATATATATATATATATATATATATATATATATATATATATATATATATTATATATATATATATATATATATATATATATATATATATATATATATATATATATATATATATATATATATATATATATATATATATATATATTGTTACAAGGTTTATTTACACAGATGTTAGGATCCGCTGGAGATTAGCACACCGGAGCGGGCAGAACCAGCTTCCTCTTCTTTTTCTGCTTATCTCGCCAAACCTCATCTTCCTCCAATAAGGACCGCGGGAAGTGCGTGACACTGCCATCTTTGTAGATGATGCCCATCGGGCGAGTCAACGTTGTTCACGTTGATAGAAGGGCTTCATGCGGGCCACGTGGACTACCTGAGCTTTCTGAGAACGACGACCTTGGGTGGTCAGGTGAGAGACTACAAAGTTTATTGCGCTGAGGCGTTCCAGTACAACGAAATGACCAGTATAGTGGTGCAAATGTTTCTGGGACAAGTCGCGCTTACGCTACGGATTCCAAACCCACACCAAATCAACAGGGGCATAATTAACATCTTGATGACGCTTGTCGTAGCGTTTCTTGTAGCGTTCCTGGGAGGCAAGAGTGCGAAGTCTAGAGTCGACGAGCTTCTTCAGCCAAAGAGCGAGTATGCACGAGTAAAGTTTCAGCAGGGAGTGAGAAAGGTAAAAAGTGTCCAGAGTAGCTCGTGCCGGTCGCGCGTAAAGAAGAAAAACGGACTGTAGCCTGTCTTTTCGTGCCTAGCAGTGCTAAATACGTATGTTATAAACGGAAGGACTTCGTCCCAGTTTTGTGGCGAGAGTCGACAGACATACATTGCGCGCATATTGCTGAGGGTAGGAATGGTGCGTTCGGTAAGACCGTTTGCTTGTGCGTGGTAAGGAGTTGAATGGCGAAATTGGGATGAGCAGAGGCGAAGAAGTTCCTTTACAACTTCTGCTGTAACTGTCGCCCACGGTAGCTTATTAACACATGAGGAGACCCATGTCGAAGAATGATGGACCGTAGGAGTAAGGCCTAGACATCAGAAGCAGTGGCTGACAGTATGGCAGCAGTTTCACAGTACCGCGTAAGGCAATCTACGTGCACGATGACCCAGCGGTTTCCGTTGGAGGATCACAGAAATGGTCCTAGAAGGTCTATTCCCACCTGTTCGAATGGGGTTCATAGCGGCGTTATAGGCTGAAGATGGCCCGGCGGAGAGCAGGTTGGGTGCTTGAAACGCTGGCACTGGAGGCAGCTGGCCACATAACACTGATTAGTTTGACACATCTCCGGACAATAAAAACGCGTCTTAGTCCTGTGCAATGTCCTGGCGAAACCCAAGTGTCCAGCTGTGGCATCGTCGTGCATTACCCGAAGAACATGACACATAAATATTGTAGGAACTACCAGGAGAAACCGCGCACCTGCTGACGAGCAGTTCTTCCTGTATAGTAGACCGTCACGAATGCAGAATGAGGTCGTAGGGTTCCGGGAACTTGCTGCATCAAAAAGCGGTGCCAACTCCTTGTCGTTCCGCTGTGCAATCTTGAATTCACCGACATCGGGGAAGCTTGGAGAGATGGCAGCTATATATTCATCTAAGATCTCATTGTCGCAATGAGTAGTTTCAAGCGGCAACCCTGACAGGCAGTCAGCATCACCGTGCTTACGACCACTCTTAAAAGACACAGTAAAATTGAATTCTTGCAGGCGCAAAGCCCACCGCGCGAGTCGTCCACAGGGGTCACGAAGGTTTACAAGCCAACATAAGGAATGATGGTCCGTTATAATTTTAAATGCACATCCATTAACATATGACCTAAACCGTTGCACACCGAGAACAACAGCTAAGCATCCCTGTTCAGTTACAGTGTAATTACGCTCAGCCTTGGTCATATTCAACGACATGTTCATCGCCATTGTGGTGCTCTATGAGCACAGCACAAACTCCAACTGCGCTGGCGTCAGTGTGAAGTTCTGTTGGAGTTGATGGGCAGAAGTGGTGTAGTACAGGCCCTAATGTCAAAATAAATTTTACCTGTCGAAAGGCGGAGTCACAGTCGGCAGTCCATTTGAAAGGCACATCGTTTTGCAGAAGACAAGTAAGGGGATATGCTAGGCAGCAAACTTCGGAACAAAACGCCGGAAGTAGGAGCAAAGCCCCAAAAAACTCCTTAACGGTTTTAATGATTTGGGCGCTTTAATTTTGTCTTATTTTCTTCTGCGCATGCTGTAGGCTGGGAATTGTCTGTGCTGATCACTGTCACTGATTTAAAAGCGTCTTCGTCAAAGTTGGCAAGTTTTGGACCACGTGGTAATACAAGAGGTTCGTTAGAGCAGTTAGTCGTCCACAAAGAAGAATGGCCATTCATGACTGAGATGACGCACCGGGGAATAAGAATACTTTTCTTCGCGCAGTTGAGGGTGAGTGGTTCAACCACAGCATTGAAATCATCACTGGCACAGCTTGAACTAACAACTTGTCATCTGCTGACACTGCAGGAATGACTATGTCATCCGAAACCGAAAGCTTGCTGGGATTGGTCCACGAATTTTCACACAAAGCAGATTCAGTTCGAGTGATCACAGAAATGTCTCCATTGCGAAAATCGAGAGTGGCCCTTCATTGTTCCAGAAAATTGAGTCCAAGAATTACGTCATGCGTTGATCGAGCAAGTACTGCGAATTCAGTTCGGAATGTGGGGTCGGCAATAACAAGATTCACGGAACAGACTCCAAGTGGGTTAAGCTGTTCGCCACCAACACCACACAATATCGCCGCACTATCCCAACCAAACATAATTTTACGACCAAGGCAGTTTTTAAAAGCGAGGCTTATAATAGAAATGATGGCATCTGCATCCAACAACGCCATAGTACGTACACTTTCCACAAACAAATATATATATATATATATATATATATATATATATATATATATATATATTGTGACTAATGGGCCAGAGGTAAATTCAAACAGGATGTCACACAACATTCCCGATTATCTATCGGTCCGAAACTGTTAGAATAAAATAGATAATCGGTAAATTTGTGCGACATTCTACATATATATATATACCTCCCTTCTCAACTAAGACGCGATATATATATATATACAGGGTCTTGAATATTTGGGGGCTGGGATTTAAAAAATTCCTATGCAAAATCTACTGCCCCATTCGAGCTGAAATAACGTTCACAAAGTAGCAAAATATCGTCTACGTTATCTGATAAGTGATTCAACATCGGTACTTGCCTAGATTTTCCGAAATCGAGAAAAAACTGCTCTCGGCGGCGTGCACAATTTTCGCAGAAGAGTCGAAAAGCTATTTTGACATGGTGCGTCATCTGTCGGGCAGCGAGGCAAGCATGCTAACGGTCGGGCTGGAGCTTGCCTCACTGCTCGGCAGATGACGTGCCATGTCAAAGCAGCGTTTCGACTCTCTTCTGCGAAAATTGTGCACGCTGCCGAGAGCAGTTTTTCTCGATTTCGGAAAATCTAGGCAAGTACCGATGTTGAATCACTTACTAGATAACGTAGACGATACTTTGCTACTTTGTGAACGTTATTTCAGCTCGAATGGGGCAGTAGATTTTGCATAGAAATTTTTTAAATCCCAGCCCCCAAATATTCAAGACCCTGTATATATATTGATGCCAGTGTGACGAAGACAAGGAAGAGAAGCAGAAGACGACGAAGTTCGTCTCTCGCGCTCGGACAGTAGTACGTTCCTGGACTTTGCCAACACCTGGCTCTCTGTGTTAACGGCTCTGCGGCCTTCACAGGCGTTTTTGGTAATGTGGCAGCTGGTGGAGAACTGCGGGATAGATCGTTTATGTACTGGGCGCCCCATTTAAGCCGCGACTGCAGCTAAGGACGCACTCCAAGTATAGAAACGCCTGTTCATCAGGGCAGCCGGCGATTACGTGGCCTATCTCCCGAATTCAGTCTGCTTGCTGATCTATGGTCTACAAGCACACAGACTATCATTATGAACGCACAAGAGATAGCTGCCAATGTCCTGCTTCACCAGCGATACCCCCCTCGCTTTCATGGTCTTCCTCAGGAAGACGCCGAGGACTGGCTGGACCAGTTCGACAGGGTGGCCACCTTTAATGTCTGGGACGTGAACTCGAAGATGCGCCATGCTCTAGATGATTCGGCGAGGACCTAGTACGTCAATCATGTATCTCGCCTGCAGACAAAGGACACGTTCAAAGCAGAATTTCAGCTGGCAATTATTGGCACATTCCATGAAGAAAAGGCCGATATTCTACTTATAGTCTAGCTCTTGTTCCGGCGCTCAGATCCAAACATGTCGGAAGAGCGGAAAGTGCGATTATTGATGAGAGGTTTGAAAGAACAGCTCTTCGCCGGCCTTGTTCGCAGTCTGCCAGTGACCGTAGATGCTTTTGTCACGGAAGCTACTTCCATGGAGGGTGCTTCACTTGCTTATACGGCAGTACGAGCGCACGACTGTGTCAATTCTGTCCACATGTACTGAGAGATACACCGTGTCATCAGGAGACATTGCGTGAAACCATTCGAGCCATTTTGCGCGAACAGCTAGCGAAACTCTTGCCGACGCCGGTGTAGCCAGAAGTTGCATTGATCATCGATGTTCTTCGCGAAGAACTGCAACAAGCTTTGGGTGCCGCGCCGCTTCTTGCAAGCCCTCCACAACCACCTACAGGGAGTTACGCCACCGTCGCAAGCCGTTTTCTGCAGCCTTCAACACCAAGTTACGAAGCGCCTGCGCCAGCCTGCTTCCCAAATTCTACCTTCCCAGTCAACGTTCCTCCAATGACCCAGGCACCGCCGAACTGACACTCGGTGAACCGCGGGCTACCAGCCGTGGTGCTGCCATTGTGGCGAAGCTGGGCATGTCTGGCGTCGCTGTCCGTACAAACAAATGGGCCTTCGCGGGTTTCCTTTCGGTGCTCGCTGCCCGCAGCCGGGAGAGCGCCCACGGGAGATTGCCGACTACCTTTCGAACTCGGAATCAGTCCAGTGACACCGATCATCTCCGCCACGCCGCTACGATTCCTCCGAGCCGCAAGACCAGTCTAGAAATTCCTGTAGGGGAAACTAGACGCAGCAGCCGCTGGAGGTATGGCTGCTCGAGGACGAAAAGTACAAAACCCTACAAGATGGCCAAGCCGACTTTCAGTTCAGTTCAGTCGTTAAGTCGTGTCGGATGCTTCGCGACCCTATGGACCATATGACGCCACGCTTTCCGGTCTCTGAATATCTTCCTAACATCACATAACTTCATCTGCAGCGCCTCGAGGATGCCATCTAACCATCGCGTTCGCTGCCTGCCCCTTCTCCAGTGACCCTCAACCTTTCGCAACATCAATTCTTCTGTTTACTATTAGAGCGACCCCATTCCTTCTCCTGGATTCGTGCCCACAATAAAAGACAGAATGGTCGCCGGCCGACTTCTCACCAATTTCACCAACGAACACCGGTATCTCAATAAGGGAACAACGGTCGCTTATATTTATGCCTTTGCTGAAACTAGGTACGTGCACAGTTTAACTTGTGATTAACTTGAGAGAAAGTCGCCGACATGAAGTACGACATCAACCCGGCTCTACCGCAGACGGAGCAAGATATGCTGAGGAACCTCCTCAATCACTACAGAAGTGTGTTCATGTCGCTGACGCGCGTCGGTCGAACACACCTTGTAAAATATCGTACAAATACGGACGATACAGTACAGCCACTCTGATAGTCACCATATTGTGTCTCATCTAAAGAGCGTGCCGCAGTTATCACTCAAGTTAAAGAAATGCTCAATTAAGATGTTATTCGACCATTTCAGAGCTCCTGGGTGGCACCTGTCATCCTTGTCAAGAATAGAGACGAAACATTATGGTTCTGTGTTGACTACCGACGATTGAACAATGTAACTTAAAAGGATGTGTACCCCCTGCACAGAATCGATGATGCTTTAAATCGCGTATGCAACACCAAGTATTTCTCTTCCATGGACCTCAAATCTGGGTACTGGACCGCAAATCGAGGCAGACGAGAGGGACAGCGAGAAGACTGCATTTATCACTCGAGAGGGGCTGTAGGAGTTTGAGGTTGTGCCGTTCGGCCTTTGCCCCGCGCCAGCGACCTTTCAAAGGCTTATGAACAGCGTCCTCGTGGACCTGAAACGGCAGACATGGCAGATGTGTTTCGTATACCTGGAGGGTGTGATCGTCTTCGCCCCAAGTTTTACAGAGCACATTCGTCGCCTTAAGGTGGTACTGCTATATAGTCTATACAGTATATAAAGCTATAAAGACCTCCGGCCTTGGAATAAGGGCAGAGAATTGTCACTTCGCCTACGAAGAATTGAAATTTTTAGGCCACGTCATCAACAAGGAAGGGATCCCTCCTGATCTCGAGAAAACTGTTGCCATCGCGAATTTCCCGCTGCCACGAGACCAGAAGGAACTTCGGCGCTTCCTCGGATTATGTGCATACTGCCACCGCTTTGTGCCAAATTTCTCCAAAATCGCCACACCCCTTACGTATCTCACTAAGATAGATGTGCAGTTCCAATGGAAAACACCGCAGCAGTTTGCATTTCAGGATCTTCAACGCCGCCTTCAGTCACCACCCGTTCTGGTGCACTTTGATGAACACGCTAATATGGAGGTAAACATCGATGCAGTAATTTTGATTTGGGCGCTATCCTAGTTAAGGTCCAAGTCGTTCTTTGTCGAAGACCGAGGGTGATTATTCTGCCACTGAAAAAGAGTGCCTCGCCATCATGTGGGCAATTATAAAGGTCAGGCCATACCTGTACGGGAGGCCTTTCAAAATAGTGACGGATCATCACCACTATTCGCTAGACAGTACAGGGATCCATCAGGGCATCTTGCACGATGGAGTCTTCGCCTACAAGAATATGACATCACAGTGACCTACACATCCGGTGTAGACATTTGGACGCAGATTGTCTTTCCCGGCTCCGGTCGAGCCTGCCTCAACTGACGCAGGCGAAGACAACAACGTCTTCGTCAACGCAGAAAGCTCTACAGACTTCGGCGTACAACAACGCACCGATCGTAATCTTCAGGCAGTAATTGATTATCTGCGAAGTGCTAGCGGCAGAGTTCCCGTAGCTTACCGGTACGCTTTATCCTTTCTCTGCCTACGCGACGAAGCACTTTTCAAGAATTTTGCCCCCAACAGTAGACATCACTTGCTTGTCTATGCTACTAATCTACGCAACGAAAGTTTTCATGCCTGCCACTACGAACGAGCTTCAGGCCACTTTGGAATGCCTAGAACACAAGCCAGAATTTGAGAAAAATACTACTGGACTCCTCTGTGACATGACGTTACGAATTACGTTCGCACTTTCCGTGACTGTCTGTGCCGAAAGATTCGTGCTGTCAAGCCAGCCGGCTTCCTAAAACCCGTAGAGCCTCCCTACCAGCCGTTTCAACAAATCAGGAGGGATTTTTTAGGGCCATTTCCTACCGCAAGCTCCGCAAAAAAGGGAATAATAGTCGCCACCGACTATCTGACACATTATGCAGAGATAGCGGCTCTTTCGAGTGGAACTGCTGTTGAAGTTGCAAAATTCTTTGTATTGCAAATCGTCCTGAGCCACGGTGCTCCTCGAATTGTGTTGACGGACCGAGGTGCTGCCTTTTGTGCTGAGCTTATGCAGCATATTCTTGACTTGTCACACAAGTCATCGCAGGAATACTTCCTACCATCCCCAGGTGAACGGATTAACCGAACGTTTAAACAGAACGCTTGCCGACATGATTTCAATGTACGTGGACGTTCAGCACAAAACGTGGTATGCAGTCCTAACTTACGTAACATTCGCGTATAACGCAGCCATCCTAGAAACGACCAATATGACGCCGTTTAGCCTTGTTTATGGCCGCCAAGTCACCATAACACTCGACGCTATGCTAGCCTATGTCGATGACCACCCCGATGATGACGTTGCGTACTTTTTGCAATGTGCCGAAGAAGCCCGCCAGCTCACTAAGCTGCGCATTCGTGAGCAGCAGGTGCAGGACACGCGACACTACCACCTGCGGCACCGCGAGGTTGAATATCAAACGGTTGGTATTGTCAGGGTTTGGTCTACAGTTCGACGACGCGGACTTAGCGAAAAGCTCTTGAGTCGCTACTTCGGTCCTTACCGAGTTCTGCGCCGCGTTGGCGCTTTCAACTATGAAGTTCTTCCTCACGAGGCCCCACTATCAAGCCGTGCCGCACGCACAGAGACGGTCCACGTCGTTCGACTCAAACCTTATCACGCCAGGACGCCCTCCTTGTGACTCCGTGAATCGCCTCGAGAATCGGGTCGATACTTCTTCACAGGGGGAGCTAATGATGACAGTGTGATGAAGACAAGGAAGAGAAGCAGAAGACGACGAAGTTCCTCTCTAGCGCTCGGGCCGTATGTCCCTGGACTACGCCAACACCGGGCTCTCTGTGTTACCGGCTCTGCGGCCTTCACACGGCTTTTTGTTAATGTGACAATATTGTGAGCGCTTTATGGCGCTTCATCTTTCACACGGGTGTACGTTCTCCTTCATCTCCATCCTTCTCTCTTGAGGAGATCCATCTTCATTGCTCATTGTGTGATCCGCTTCGCTGCGTGACCTGGGCCTCAGGTCTCTAATAAACGTGGTCCACCAAGCCCGTTCTTACACGTGGTGGAGGCGCGTATTGATTTACCCGCTGCCTCTTCACCTGCACCTACCTGGAGCTCCACTCCGGTCGCCGCTTGACCGCTACCACCATCGTCATGACCCAAGAGGGGACCACTAATATTTAAGGTTCTTTCTACTCCACCCATGCTCCCCCTACTACTTGGACTGTGAGCAGCCGTCAGTGCGACCCCCAGATGCTTCCCGGGCTACACGGCGCCGACGCTGATGACTGGCTTGACAACTACAACCACGTCAATGCCTTCAACCGGTGGGACAACTCCCTCAGACTTAAGACGTGTCATGTTAGGTGACTGATGTGGCCAAAACATGGTTTTTGAACCGCGAGTTGACAATTGCGGACAGAGCCCCATTCAAGAAAAAGTTAACGCGAGATATTCGGCGCTCCTGCAGTTCGAATGCAATCAGGTAAGAAGCTGGATGTTCGAGTTATGCGATCCGGTGAGACTTATACCTCTTTATTGAAGACGTCCTCGCGTTTTGTCGGCGTGTAAATGACACCATGCCAGAGGCCGAGTGGGTCCTGTACGCAATTAAGGGCTTTGGATTACTCGCCTTCAATGCCCTGGTCATGCAGAACCCTACCATCATCGACGCCGTGATCTCGACCTGTCAACGATTGGAGGAACTTCAGTCTATCCACCTTAAGCCTGATCAGCCTTTCTTCCGTTCCACTGAAGCCTTCGACATGTGCTTATCTGCAGACAAATTCGTGAAGGCTCAAGGTGATTCGTGCCGCTCCGCACCTGAGCCATATCCTTCAAGTACTGGCCTGTGCAACATTATCAAAGACTCGGCCTCCATTATATTTATATATATATATATATATATATATATATATATATATATATATATATATATATATATATATATATATATATATATATATATATATATATATATATATATATATATATATATATATCTTTCCCCTAAGCAGATTACATTACTCATTTCTGTGATTATCCAAGTAAAAATTATAAAGACATAAAACATAATCCCCAATGCTTTCCTTGGCCTCGCCGACTGTTGGATTCTTTCCTTCATGTATTATAACGAGCACCCTCATTTCCCCGTCATTTATCTGCTTATATATATAAATATATATATATATATATATATATATCTTTCCCCTAAGCAGATTACATTACTCATTTCTGTGATTATCCAAGTAAAAATTATAAAGACATAAAACATAATCCCCAATGCTTTCCTTGGCCTCGCCGACTGTTGGATTCTTTCCTTCATGTATTATAACGAGCACCCTCATTTCCCCGTCATTTATCTGCTTATATATATAAATATATATATATATATATACATATACCGGGTGTCCCAACTAACTTGACCCAAGGGATAAAAAATAATACATTTGAGGTAGGTCAGTGAAACCAATTGCATTCAACTGCCAGCATCCTTGCGCACTACAGGCAATTTTTTGTTTTGCAATTAGTTAATTGGCTAATTATGTTAATTTTTCTAATTTAATAAATATTCACCTTAGACCAAAATTGTGAATTGGAAAGTTGTAGAGCACCTTCAGAAACCCCCATTCCATTAATTGCGATAAAGAAAGTCTCACGTGTATCTTTTTTTCCGGGCTCAAAAGAAAGCCCGCGAAATACAAATAATACCACGTGACTAGCGCATTTGAGCGCAGCGATCGTGGTGCTCTCAGTCGTGGTTTGAGCGAACGAAATCAGCTGCGGCCGTGACCCGATGGTCCCGTTGCAGCGGCAGGCAGAAATGTTGGCGATGGTTGGAGCGAGCTCGAGCTCGCCCGTCGTCACCGCGATATTGGCCAGGCCTGTGCACCGCAGCAGCCTACATCCCGACAGGCGGATGACGATAAAGGACCGGCAAATGAAGGTGCAGCGCTAATTTTAGTCGAGTCAGATGTCATCTCGTCCGTTTACCCAAGCCTGTATGCGCAGATTCAGTGGCTGACACCTTATCGCTCATCCGTTTGCCGTAAAGTTCGCTGATGGGAGAGAAGGAGAGTTTGTTAGAATCCCGGTGGTGTCGGCTCGCCGCCCTCGCTGCTACTGCACCATCACGTGGGCCGGCTGTCGGACTCGGGCGAAGAAGCCATCGCAGGCGTATCGGCCTGCCGTTTTAACGGGGCAAAGGAGACACGGCCGCAGCTAATTTCGTTCGCTCAAACCACGACTGAGAGCACCACAATCGCGGCGCACAAATGCACTAGTCACGTGGTATTATTTGTATTTCGCGGGCTTTCTTTTGAGCCCAGAAAAAAAGATACACGCGAGACTTTCGTTATCGCAATTAATGGAATGGGGGTTTCTGAAGGTGCTCTACAAGTTTCCAATTCACATGTTTGGTCTAAAGCCGATATTTAATAAATTAGAAAAAGTAACATAATTAGCTAATTAAGTAATTGCAAAACAAAAAATCGCCTGTAGTGCGCAAGGAGGCTGGCAGTTGAATGCAATTGGTTTCACTGACCTACCTCAAATGAATTATTTTGTATCCCTTGGTTCAAGTTAGTTGGGACACCCGGTATATATATATACATGTACATAGTGAAATGTGGATTTAATAGTTGGTTCGAACGTCTAGCGCTGGCAGTAGTTCGGGCACAGCAGGATCGAATTACCAGCCGCAGGACACAGCTTCAGCGCGAAAGAGATGGGCGTCGGAGACAAGCGATGGTGAGGGCGATGCCAAAGCGCTGTTTGTTTTTTGTCTTCTTTACATTTCTCCCGTATGAAGTCGCCATCCTGGCTAGTCACGGAGAAGAGACGACCAGAGGGTTGTAATACGGCTTGAGGCGGCTAACATGGACAACCTCACGGCCGCGGCGGCGGTGGTCGGAAGAAGGCGTGACTGACTCGCTGATGTAGTTAACAGGAGATGAGCATTCCAAGACGCGATAAGGTCCGTGGTATTTCGTTTCTAGTTTGCTGGTGACAGGAACGCATAGCCAAACGAAGCTGATGGCCAGGAACGTTGGAGTAGGGGTATCGCTATCATGCTGATCTTTGCGATAGCCTTGAGTGTTGGAGGTAAACGTGCGAGGTAGCTGACGGCACTCCTCGGCTTTCTGTAGAATATTGGACAAAGCACTGTACTCAGAGGCATCTGGATGGTATGGCAAAATTGCATCCAGAGTACAAGATGGTTCACGGCCGTATTAGAGAAAGAAGGGCGAAAAACCAGTTGTTGCTTGGGTAGCAGTATTGTACGCGAACGTTACGAATGGTGGTACCTGGTCCCAGTTGGAGCTCCCAGATTCAGATGTAACATACATTGCGAGCATGTCCCCAAGCGTACGGTTGAAACGCTCCGTGAGGCCGTTGGTTTGCGGGTGATGCGCGGTTGTAGCCCGATGTATTGATTTGCAAGACGAGAGGAGCTCTTGGACTACTTCGGAAAGAAAGACACGACCTCTATCACTGAGTAGCTCGCGCGGGGCGCCGTGTCGAAGAATGAAGTGGTGCACAAAAAAATGGGCTACCCCTCGGGCTGTCGCCGCGGGAAGTGCAGCAGTCTCCGCGTAGCGGGTCAGGTGGTCGACGGCGACGATGACCCATCGATTACCGGCGGCACTGCATGGTAGCGGGCCATAAAGGTCGATTCCCACGCGATCAAACGGGCGAGCTGGACACGGTAAAGTCTGGAGAGGGCCAGCGGGGTGGCGAGAAATCTTACGTTGTTGACAGGCGGCACAAGAGCGAATGTAACGACATACGAAATAGTACATTCCCTGCCAGTAATACCTCTGACGAATTCGATTATAGGTTTTCAGGACCCCGGCATGAGCGCTTTGCGGGTCAGTGTGATGGTGGGCACAAACCTCGGAGCAGAGGTGGCGCGAAATGTCAAGAAGCCATTTTCTGCCGTCTGAGTTGTAGTTCCTTCGGCAGAGGAGGCCGTCCCGATTGGTAAAATGGGAGGCCTGTCGGCGGAGTGTCCGAAGATGCATAGCCGCGGAAGTAGTGCCAAGGATATCTAGCAGGTTAGAAACCCAAGGATCTTGTTGTTGCTGGAAAGGCGAGTGCTGACAAGGATGCTTGAGGAGGGGATGATGAGTTAGGCGAACGCACCGGTGACTGAGAAAGAGCGTCGGCGTCAGAGTGCTTGCGGCCAGAGCGGTACACTACCCGGATGTCGTATTCCCGAAGCCTGAGAGCCCAGCGCCCGAGACGGCCAGACGGGTCCTTGAGAGACGTAAGCCAGCAGAGAGCGGGATTATCTGTAACTACCTCGAAGGAGTGGCCATATAAGTAAGGACGGAACTTCGTTATAGCCCACACGATTGCTAAGCATTCCTTTTCGGTAACGGAGTAGTTGGACTCGGCTTTGGTAAGCGCACGGCTTGCGTAGGCGACAACGTATTCGGAGAAGCCAGGCTTGCGCTGGGCGAGGACGGCGCCGAGGCCGAAACCACGGGCATCGGTGTAAAGTTTGTAGGGGCAGTAGGATCGTAATGGCGAAGGGTTGGCGGTGATTTCAGAACATTGCGTAGCGTCGCGAATGCATCATCGCAGGCTGGCGACCAAGAGGAGAGGTTAGGGGCACCTTTCAAGAGCTGTGTAAGGGGGGCTATGATGGTTGCGAAATTCCGAACAAAACGACGAAAGTACGAGTAGAGGCCCACGAAGCTTCGCAGGTTTTTCAAAGTGGCCGGTTTCGGAAAGTCAGCAACGGCGCGCAGCCTCTCAGGATCAGGTAGAACTCCATCTTTGCACACAACATGTCCGAGTATTGTGAGCTGGCGGGCACCGAAGCGGCATTTTTTGAGGTTCAGTTGAAGACCGGCGCGGATTAGGCAGGTGAAGACCTGGCGAAGTCGAGTCAGGTGGGTCGGGAAGTCGGTTGAAAAGACGACAAAATCATCGAGGTAGCATAAACAGATGTTCTATTTGAGGCCATGCAGTACGGTGTCCATCATTCTTTCAAATGTGGCTGGGGTGTTACAGAGTCCGAATGGCATATAAAGGCGGTCTTAGCGCGATGCTCCTCTGCCATGGGCACCCAGAGCGCAAATGAAGTGAGGAAAAGAATTCTGCGCTTTGAAAGCAGTCTAGGACATCGTCGATTCGTGGGAGGGGGTATACATCACGACGAATAATTTTGTTGAGGCGGCGATAAACAACACAAAATCGTATGGAGCCATCCTTCTTCTTAACTAGGACCACAGGAGACGACCGTGGACTACAGGATTCTCTAATTACTCCGCGTTGCAGCATGTCATCGACATGTTGGGCAATAACACGGTGCTCATTCGGGGACACCCGATACGGCCGCTGATGGAGAGGTGGGTGAGCGCCAGTGTCGATGAGATGGGAAACGGTTTCGTGCGGCCCAAGGAAGATTGCGGAATGTCGAATAGGAGCGGAATTGGTGTAGAAGGTCAAGAAGGTGCTCGCGGTGGCGCGGTTGTAGAGCGCTGTCCACAGATTGGTCAAAAAGGTCCCGCTGTAGCGGATCTGAAGCCACACGAGTTGGAGTCAAGGCGTCAACTTAGAAAACAGGGAATGACACATAATCAAAGGCGAAAAGAATGTCCACGGGCTCGATGCGGCCGAGGCACTCCTCTTCAATCAACATAGCGGGAGACGCAAGAGGATTGGCTACCAGAAGTGTGCAAGCGCCGTTGTGCATGTCAAGGACCGCAAACGGCAGCGGTAAGTGGCGGCGGCGGCAGACAACGTTAGAGGGCACAAAGAGGACTGTCGCGGCGGTGGTAAAAGGGGCAGTGAGGGGAACCAGAACAGCGCTAACGGATGGGATGGTTGTGTCATGAGCTACGAGGAGTGTGGCCGCAAAATGAGGACACGACTCGTGGAGCAGGACATCATACGATGCATCATTTGGTTCAATGAGCTCTACTTGAGAATTGGCGCAGTTATTGATAGCATGATGCTGGCAGAGGAAATCTCAGCCGAGAATGACGTCATGAGAACATTTGGGAAGAACGACGAATTCGATGATGTACAAAGTTGCGGCAATGACGACGCGAGCAGTGCAGACATCTGTCGGCTGTGTACTGTGAGCGGATGCGGTACGAAGCGATAGTCCCTCGAGAGGCGTAGTCAGCTTTTGGAGGCAGCGACACAGTTTTTGGCTGATAACTAATACAGCGGCACCGGTGTCGACGAGCGCCAGAGTATGAACACGTTAAACGATGACAGCAGTAACATTCGCGGGATTAAGACGAGGACTTTGAAATTCTGTCGAATATGCAGTTCGTGCCTCGCGAACTGCGGCGGTTAGTTTTCCGGCTGAGTAGCGGGTCGTCGGCGCATTGGCGAAATGGAGCGGCGACGTGGTGATGGCGAACGACGAGGCAGGAAGTCCGGAGGGTCAGGGGATGCTGTTGGAGGACCTGATGGGACGGGGAACTGGGGGCCCAAATAAGGTGGCGCAGGCCGTGCAGCAAAGGCCATATTTATTCGGCGTCGGCAGTAGCGTGTAGTCTGCCCAGGGATGCCGCAGTGGTAGCAAATAGGCCTGTTGTCTGCAGTGTGCCATGAAGATGGTGTCTGATGCAAGAGGGAGCAAAGGCTGTTGGTGCCGAACGCATAGGGGGCGAAGCATAGGCATATGCTGGCTCAGGAGGTGGACCTGAAGTAACTTCGGCATTTGTGCGACGCAATACCTGGGGAGGAGCCGGCGCGAATGTTGGAGCATAGCTCTGTGGCGCAACGCCGGACGATGAAATTGTGGGCGTGGGGAACGGCCTTGAGGGTGCGACCGGAGCTGATTGAGGAGCAGGATTAGGGACGGCTTCAGATACATGTTGCTGGATTGCACGTCGAAGCTCCGGAACAAGGCCAGTTGGTGACGACTCCTTAACATATGGCTGCAGGGACAGTTGTCGCGCGACCTCCTGACGTACAAAAGCCTTGATGTCTTCAGAGAGGCTAGATGACTCCCTCTCCTCGGCTAGTCCAGCGAGTGATGCATGAGGCTGGTGAATCAAAACGCGCTCCTTGCGGAGTTCGTCGTAGCTTTGACAGAGGTCGTAGATTCCTTTGACTGTAGTGGGGCCTTTGGCGATGAGCATGTTCAAAGCACCGTCATCAATTCCTGTGATGACATGACGTGTCTTAACGGCCTCGGTCATGGTCGGGTCAACGCGGCGACACAAATCAACAATGTCCTCAATGTAACTGGTGAACGTTTCACCGGGAAGCTGCAGTTGCGACCGAAGACGCTGTTCCGCGCGGAGTTTTCGGACGGCGGGGCGGCCAAAGTCATCACAAAATTTGGTCTTGAAATTTGCCCAAGTGGTAAAGTCCGACTCGTGGTTTCGAAACCACAGATTAGTGACGTCGCTCAAGTAAAAGATGACATTATTGAACTTACGATTGTCGTCCCAGTTAATTTGACGGCTGACCAGTTCGTAAGTGGATAGCCAATCGTCGACGTCGTCATCGCTGCGTCCACTGAAGGCAGCAGGGTCCCGTTGACGGAGGGCACCTGTGCAGGTGACTGGTGGAGGTAGGTACAATGAAGTAGGCTCCGTCATTGGGGTGGTCAATGTTCTGCTGCGAAGTTCCAGGGCGAGATGGGTACAGGGACCCTCAGATTGACCTCCATCAAATGAAATGTGGATTTAATAGTTGGTTTGAACGTCTAGCGCTGGCAGTAATTCGGGGACAGCAGGGTCGAATTACCAGCCGCAGGGCACAGCTTCAGCGCGAGAGAGATGGGCGCCGGAGACAAGCAATGGTGATGGCGATGCCGCAGCGCTTTATGTTCTTTGTCTTCTTTACTATATATATATATATATATATATATATATATATATATATATATATATATATATATATATATATATATATATATATATATATATATATATATATATATATATATATATATATATATAGGGCTTAAGAACTGGGACACCGTACTACCCTTCATCACATGCGTTTAATACCGCCACGCATGAGACAACTGGGTACAGTCCATTTTTCCTGCTCTATGCCAGACCGCCACGCTACTCCCTGGATGCTATCTTGCCTTTCACAAGCCATGAAGACCGCTGCCTGGCTGAGACCCTCTGTCTCACCGAAGAAGCTCGGAGAATTGTCCGATTACTGTCTGGTGCTTCTCAAGAACGTTCTAAAGTGCCGTACGATGCCAGTCACCGGCTGGTAACGTACTCTCTAGGTGATGTAGTATGGCTATGGCGTCCAATTCGGCACCATGGCCTACATCAAAAACTCTTTGCCCACTATGACGGCCCAAATGTGGTTGTCCAACGCATCAGTGATTTAACTTATGCAATAGGCCGCCTGACAGCATCGGGTCGCCGGTCTGCCAAAACCGAACTATGTCATGTAGCCCGCTTGAAGCAGCCTCGCACGACTCACGAACACGCACAGTGGGCTTCGTCTGAGTAGGGGAGAAATGTCACGCTACTGACGACGAAGAAGGATTCTGATGGTGTGGGAGAAGAGGAGGAACAAGCGTTGGTTTCTGGGCGCTAGTTGACTTCATCTTGTCCCGCTACATCAGCCCTGTAAATAAACACCCCTTCTTATTACACCGTAACAGCTTGGTGAAAGATGCTCCATACGATCCCTACCTACAGCGCTGCAAGACCAACGGGAGCTTCGACGTAGTCGCTGCATCGCTGGACTGCCACCGCTCACGACTATCATGGACCACACCGACTCAAACCGTCCAAGCCGCGACGCTACAAGCCAGGCTGGCGGCATGCCTGCCCACTCCAGCCCTATACCGTCCCAGCCTTACCGGGAACCACCACCTTTTGCCGGAGAAGAAGGTGAGGACGTTGAGAAGTGGCTACTTGATTATCAACGAGTTAGTCGGTACAACCAGTGGGACCTTCTTACTATGCTAACAAACGTAGTTTTCTTTCTCCCTCGCACGGCTATGACCTGGTTTGAGAATAACGAGGACAACGTGACGACTTGGAAACGGTTCGCCACCGAGTTGAAACTGCGTTTTGGCGACACTGTTCCCTGCAAAAAGCGGACTGAGCAGACCCTTGCTCAAAGAGCTCAATTGCCCGATGAAACTTGTACAACTTACACAGAAGAGATCCTCAAGTTAAGGAAATGTGTCAATTCCAACATGCCCGAGGAAGACAGAGCAGGTCACATTTTGAAGGGTATCGCGGCGGACGTGTACAACTCCTTAATCACCAAAGACAACCTTGACACTGTCTCCGATGTCATTAGACACATCCGCGTGTTTCAAGCTTTGAAAACACGTCGTATTGCGCCGAAATTTGGGCGGCTGGCCAACGTGCCTACCGTGGCCAGTCTTGATGACTATGCCCAACTAGATCTTCCGTCAACTATCCGGCAAATCGTGCGCGAAGAACTTCTACGGATCAACACGCTTCCCCTGCATGAATCTGCTGAGGTTTCTGTCCAGAGGGTCTCTAGACGGCCGGCCTCACCACCGCAAGCGATTCAAGTGCGCCTTTCTCCCAAGCTCCGGAAAATGCAGCTTCTACAGATTATCCGCCAATGCATTTTGCCAACCCGACAGCGTCGATGCTTGAAGCCCCAAGGTATCATGCCACCTCAAGTGCACCTAGATCTTCTATTGGATCTACCAGGATTCCTGTGCAGCATGAGCATTCAGCCAGACCTACGACGCACCCTGCTGTGCCTGGCTTTTATCCACAACAGCATTTTCTACCTTCCCCACAGATATGCTACCGCTGCGGTGTCGAAGGTCACATCACCAGGTACTGCCGCAGTAGATTCCCGCCACGCTATAACCGCCCGGCGCCTCCAGCAGTACCCAACAATCGACAACACAGCCCCGTTTTCCAGCAATCCAATACTCCCCGTGGGTACTACCGAAAGATCCAGAACGAGAATCTCCGCGACCACTTTTTTACCATTTTATTCGTCTCCTCGAACTGAGAAAAAAAACAAAAAAATTGAGGGGGAGCCCGGACCAGCAAAAGCTTTGCCAGGCTTAAATCAATTAAAAATAAATAAAAACGAGCAGCAGCTCGAGATAAAAAAAAACACTTTTTAAAAGCGATAGAAGGTATTAAAAAAACACAAACAAACGAGGTCCATGTCGAAAGTTGGTCCACGCTGGTTTAAGAAGAATAAAAGGACAACTCCAGAAGGTAGCATCCAGACCTGCAAGTGAAACAAAACACGAACCGGAACCAGAAAAGAAGAGAACAGCAGCAAAACCACCGTCACACAAAATGACAAATAACAATACGGAGAGAGAGGCAGACGTACGAAACTCAAAGCATAAAAAAAGAGAGACTGGGGTAGAAAAGTAAACAAGAAAGTCCCCAACAAAGAAATAAAAATCGGGTGAACAATAGAGAATTGCTGTCTCCTACGACATTGTAATCGTTGGTCCACAAATTAAAGAGAAAATACTGATTTTAGGAATAGAAGAATCAAGTAAAAGAAAGAATTAAGTGCCGACACCACGGACAAGAGGTAGGGGATGAGAAAGAATTGCAAAACCTAAACAAAACATTAAGAGAGAAAAAAAAAATCTCCGCGACCATTCCCCAGCATCTGATCGAAGTGTTACTCCTCCACCCGCGTTCCGTGCGCGTCGTTCTCCATCACCGCGGCGGCGCTCCATGTCGCCCCATCAGGAAAACTAACCAGCGCGACCAATGGGGGTGAGGCCGCTGGAAATGTGCTGTGTGCCAACATCCCTCCAACTATAATGTTCAAAAACAAAATTCGTGTGTTCATTGATGGTGTGTGTACATTAGCTTTGGTAGATTCGGGTGCGACTGTGTCTGTGGTGAGTAATCAGTTTAGGCGCTTGTTGGGACGCAAAGTGATGTTTGAATATGACCATGCTTCAACGTTTTGTGGTGTGAGTGGAGAGGGGTTGCGGCCACTCGGTGTGTGTAGTGCGCAAATGTCTATGGGTGGTAAGCCGAATTCGTAGTCTTACCCCACACTACGCATGACATCATTTGAGGAATGGACTTCTTGAAGTTTTGTGGCGCTACCGTGGACTGCCGAAGTCAAGAGGTTCATTTTGATGGCTTGCATCTGCCGACTCTTTTTGAAAGTGGCAGTAATGAAGAAACAGTTTTTAGTATAACCGACGACACAGTAGTTCCACTCTTGTCTGCCATGTTCGTCCCCGTGTCCGTTCCACTTCTTGAGCAGGTTTCATTCCACGCCGTGGTGCACCCAGTTCATTCAGCATGCTTAAAAAATTGTTATTATCCCTCACTGTATGATCTCCGTACATCACGGTAGTGCCTCGTTATGGACAATCAATCCATCGTCCGAGCCAGCAGTTTTACCAACGGGATTGAAGCTTGCCTCCTGTGGACCCGATGCGCCCCATGTGGTTGCTTTGGCCACAGATGCTACGAGTGCCACCGTACGTCTGCCTGCTGATGAAACTTCGATCTTCCGCATGATCAGCGCCGATCTCAGCTCATCTCAACGCCGTACTTTTGTGAATATTCTTCTACCTTTTTCGCCTATGTTTGACTTTTCTCAAACAGGTGGATCAACCTTTCGCCCTGTACATCGGACCCATCATACCATCGACACTGGTTCGGCTCGTCCCATTCGTCAAAAGCCATATCGCGTGTCCCCATCTGAGCGCAAAGTCATTCATGAGCAAGTGGAGGACATGCTACGGAAGAAGGTGACACAGGAGTCATCTAGACCTTGGGCTGCCTCTGTTATTCTTGTACGCAAGAAAGACGGTTCGTGGCGATTCTGGATCGATTATCGGCGTCTAAATTCTGTTACGAAAAAGGACGTCTATCCTCTTCCTCGCATAGACGATGCCCTCAACTGTCTCTCTGGTGCGTCCTTTTTGTCTTGTCTTGATCTCAGATCTGGCTACAGGCAAATTCGGATGAACCCTGCGGATAAGAAAAAAAATACCCTTCGTAACGCCAGATGGCCTCTATGAATTAAATGTTATGCCATTCGGGCTGTGTAATGCGCCAGCCACATTTTAACGCATTATGGACACAGTTTTGCGCGGCTTAAAATGGGACATTTCTCTTTGCTATCTGGACGATGTCGTCATATTTGGGAAGTCCATCCAAGAACACAATGAGCGTCTAGTATGTGTCCTGAATTGTCTGCACAACGACGCCCTAATGCTAAACTCGAAAAAGTGCCGCTTTTGAGAGCGCCAAGCGCTGGTGCTAGGACACCTTGTCAATGGTGATAGTGTAATGCCGGATCCCCAGAAAACCGCCGCTGTTGAGTCTTTTAAACCCCCGCAGACAGTGAAGGAGTTGCGCAGTTTTCTAGGGTTGTGTTCATATTTTAGACGCTTTATACTTCGCTTTGCTGACGTTGCTTACCCATTGACGTGTCTTCTCCACAAAAACTCTACTTTTGACTGGACACCAGACTGCGACGCGTCATTCCGTCAACTGAAGTTTCTTTTAATATCGAAACCCATCCTACGTCAGTTCGATCCTACTGCAATGACAGAAGTACACATGGACGCTAGTGGAATCGGTCTCGGAGCAGTCCTTGTTCAACGGCACGATGAACGAGAGCATGTTATCGCGTACGCAAGTCGTACCCTGAGCAAGCCGGAGCGAAACTACAGTCACCGAACAGGAATGCCTGGCTGTAGTTTTCGCTGTGCAGCGTTTCCGTTCATATTTGTATGGACAATCGTTTACTATCATAACTGACCATCATTCACTATGTTGGCTGCGGAACCTTCGAGACCCATGTGGTCGCCTCGCACGTTGGGCCCTCCGGTTACAGGAATATGACTTTGCCGTGGTGTACAAAAGCGGGAGGTGTCATGCAGACGAATATTGTTTTTCTAAGATGCCGATGGCCACGACTGGACCTGAAAGCGATTATTTCGACAATTATATATCGACCCTCGAGCCAGCGTTCCCCGACACGAATGTTTTCAAAACGGAACAGCAAAATGATAGCAGTCTGCAGACTGTCTTTGCCGCCGCCCAAGCCAGCGTACCTACGAGCCGTTTTTGTTTGCGTGATGGCCTCCTATGGAAAAAGAGTTATTCGCCTGTCGGCCAGCGATACCTACTCGTAGTTCCCAAGGCGCTTTACAGGGACGTATTGCGTGTTATGCATGATAATCCAACTTCTGGGCATTTGGGATCGGTTCGAACACTCCACCGTTCTCAAGAAAGATTTTACTGGCCCAGAATGCGCTCGACGATTGAACAATACGTTGCCTGTTGCAAGCAATGTCAACGCCACAAACGTCCAACTGCAACTCCATCTGGCTTGCTGCACCCTGTGAAGACCCCGACAGCTCCGTTTGATCAAGTAGGCATTGACCTCGTAGGTCCGTTTCCGAAGTCCGTGGATGGAAATCGCTGGATTGTAATCTACGTGGACTACCTCACACGTTACTGTGAAACCACCGGTCATCCATCTGCTAAGGCGCATCAGGTGTCGCTTTTCTTACTGCACTCAGTCATCTTACGACACGGGCCGCCACGAATTGTCATCACATATCGGGGCCGACAATTCGCTGCTGACGTTGTTGAAGAGCTCATGCGTTTATGCGCCGTAACTTTCCGACATTCGGCGCCATACATCCCCAGACAAATGGCTTGACTGAGCGCGTGAGCAGAACGCTTATCAGCATGCTAGCCATGTATGTGGACGCAGGGCTTAAGAACTGGGACACCGTACTACCCTTCATCACGTATGCGTTTAATACCGCCGCGCATGAGACAACTGGGTACAGTCCACTTTTCCTGCTCTATGCCAGACCGCCACGCTACTCCCTGGATACTATCCTGCCTTTCACAAGCCATGAAGACCGCTGCCTGGCTGAGACCCTCTGTCTCGCCGAAGAAGCTCGGAGAATCGTCCGATTACTGTCTGGTGCTTCTCAAGAACGTTCTAAAGTGCCGTGCGATGCCAGTCACCGGCTGGTCACGTACTCTGTAGGTGATTTAGTATGGCTATGGCGTCCAATTCGGCGCCGTGGCCTACATCAAAAACTCTTTGCCCACTATGACGGCCCATATGTGGTTGTCAAACGCATCAGTGATTTAATTTATGCAATAGCCCGCCTGACAGCATCGGGTCGCCGGTCTGCCAAAACCAAACTATGTCATGTAGCCCGCTTGAAGCAGCCTCGCACGACTCACGAACACGCCCAGTGGGCTTCGTCTGAGTAGGGGGGAAATGTCACGCCACTGACGACGAAGGATTGTGATGGTGTGGCAGAAGAGGAGGAAGAAGCGTTGGTTTCTGGGCACTAGTAGGCTTCATCTTGTCCCACTGCATCAGCACTGTAAATAAACACCCCTTCTTAGTACACTGTAACAATATATATATATATATATATATATATATATATATATATATATATATATATATATATATTTAGTGACGCGTGTTAGAGGTAGAAGGAGAGAGACCACAATCGGAAGTAGAGGACGTTAAAGTGTAGGCCCGTTCTTGGTGCCCTCGTTCTCTGGTTCAGCGGCTACAGTAGGTCTTCTGTGGAACAACTGTTACAATATATATATATTGTTACGGACGACAAGGAAGAAGAAGCGTGCAGTGGCGCGGGCAGGAGCGCTCGCGCCAGGCCCGCGAACATTCATTAAACGTCCTCTACCATCGTCATCGGTCATGTTCTGTCTCTTGTCTTCATCGGCTTGCCGCTTCGTAACATTTGGTTGGAGGTGCGGGGTACGGCATCCCCATCCTCGCCTTGGAGCATCGACACCATCTTCAAGCCGGGACCATCACCGAGCGCCCAGGGACATTGCCGAGCAGCTTCGCCCCAGCCCTTCAAGCCCAGACCTGAACAACTACCACCGCCCAGCCCCCAGCCCGGACCTGAAGACAAGGAGAACAGACATACCAATCAGAACCGAGACGAAGGACCAGAAAAACCCGAATGACCCGAAGGAACCGATGGACACGAACACGCAATCCCCGCCCAAGCTGCCCGACGAGACCTCGAGTCAACGGTCCCATGGACTCTGGTGACGGATGGTTGACAGCTCCAAGGTAGGCGGATCACCCACGCATCAGACATCGTAACGGCAAGCCGTTCTATTCTTCCTTCTTCCTCTTCTTCTTCAAGCATCCAGACACGCCCATCATCATGCCATAAAATCATTAACATCGCTAAACTTCCTCTTTCACGATCGGGACGATTGCTCGGTGGCCCCGGGTAATGTTACGGACGACAAGGAAGAAGAAGCGGGCAGTGGCGCGGGCAGGAGCGCTCGCGCTAGGCCCGCGAGCATTCATTAAACGTCATCTACCATCGTCATTGGTCATGTTCTGTCTCTTGTCTTCATCGGCTTGCCGCTTCGTAACAATATATATATTGAAGAGGGGTTTATTGGGGGTTATTCGAAGGACTGGAGACGGCGACCGATGGCACAAGACGATCGTAGAGCGAAGCACAATTTCGTCCGAACAAGACAGTCCGAGCTCTCAGTGCGCGCGCCAGCTGGTCGGTGTCTTCATTGTCGTTAGTGTCGGCAGTGTATCATCTTCTTCCATACAATTGCCTCGGCGGAAAGAGGGAGCCATCCTGGCGACTTAAGGCGAGGATATGACAAGGGGATCGTAGTATGGCTTAAGTCGACTGACGTGAACAACTTCTCGGCCGCGGCGGTGGTGGTCCGAAGAAGGCGTTGCCGGCTCCACGACGTAGTTAACTGGTGATGGAACGCTCTAATACACGATAAGGGCCATTATACTATGCAGAGAATTTGGAATCAGCCGGAACGCAGAGCCAAACGAGGGTGTTGATAGGAACGTCAGCAGCGGGCTTGCCGGGATCGCTCTCATGTCGGCGAAGATCTTGAATGTCCGACGTGAATGAACGAGCCAGCTGACGGCACTGCTAAGCATTATGAGCCACAGCAGAAAGAGAAGTGTACTCTGAACTGTCAAGGTGGTAAGGAAGTATGGTGTCCAGTAGGAAGGAAGGCTCATGACCGTAGAGGAGAAAGAATGGGGAAAATCCAGGCGTTGCCTGAGACGCTGTCTTATAGGTATAGGTGACGAACGGAAGCACCTGATCCCAATTAGACGCGTCAGAAGAAACTTACATGGCCAGCATGTCACCAAGAGTTCGGTTAAACCTTTCTGTGAGGCCATTGGTTTGAGGATGGTAAGCTGTGGTGGTTCGATGTATTTGCAAGCTTCCAACTGCTCGTGGGCCACTTCTGATAGGAAGACGCGGCCGCGGTCACTGAGAAGTTCACGAGGAGCCCCGTGACGTAGAACGAAGTGACGTATGGTAACGGAGGCGACGTCACGAGCACTAGCCGTAGGAATGGCTGCAGTCTCCGCGTAGCGAGTCGACTATTATCCAGCGGTTGCCTGATGTCGAAGATGGAAGAGGGCCATATAGGTCGATTCCGACACGATCAAAGGGTCGCGCTGGACAAGGCAATGACTGTAATGGGCCGGCGGAGGGGCCCGGAGTAGACTTCCGCTGCTGACAAGCAGTACAGGAGTGACTATAGCGGCGGACAAAGTTGTACATCCCCCGCCAGTAGTACCGCTGGCGGAGACGCTCGTATGTCTTCAACAAGCCAGCATGTGCGCTTTGCGGGTTGGCATGGTGATGGACACAAATTTCTGTTCGAAGATGGCGAGGAATGACCAAGAGCCATTTGCGACCATCCGGGCGATAGCTTTTGCGATACAGCAGACCGCCCCGGATCATAAAATGGGAAGCTTGGCGACGAAGGGCTCACGGGAATGAAGATGTTGAGGACGCGGTGAGGACGTCTAGGAGTGAAGATATCCAGGGTTCCTAGCGTTGTTCAAAAGGAAGATCGTCGGAAGTAAGCGCTGCAACGGAGGGTTCGGATATCGAGTCCGATGGTGCAGAAGGCAGCGGCGAGCGCGACAAGGTGTCAGCGTCGGAGTGTTTGCGTCCCGATTGATATATCACATCAAAGACAAAATCTTGAAGGCGAAGAGCCCAGCGGCCGAGGCGTCCTGAAGGGTCTTTCAGGGAAGCCAACCAGCAGAGGGCATGGTGGTCGGTGATAACGTTGAAGTGGCGGCCATATAAGTAAGGGCGAAACTTTGTTAAGGCCCACACGATTGCGAGACACTCCTTTTCCGTGACGGTGTAGTTAGATTCAGCTTTCGTTAGCGCTCGGCTAGCGTAAGCAACTACATATTCAGAAAAGCCGGGTTTGCGTTGAGCGAGGACAGCACCGAGACCGATGCCGTTGGGGTCAGTGTGCACCTCTGTAGGAGCGAATGGGTCGTAATGGCGGAGAATGGGCGGCGAAGTGAGTAGACGTCGGAGCGTAGTGAAAGCATCATCGCAGAGTTTGGTCCATGTAGACAAGTCGGCGGGACCATTTAGCAACTTTGTAAGCAGTGCAATGATGGTAGCGAAATTGCGGAGAAAATGGCGAAAATATGAGCATAGGCCGACGAAGCTGCGCAGCTCTTTAACAGAAAGCAGTTTCGGAAAATCAGTGACCACACGTAGTTTGTCCGGATCGGGCAGGACACCATCTTTGGACACAACATGACCCAGTATTGTCAGATTGCGGGCGCCCAAACGACACTTCTTCAGGTTAAGTTGAAGACCGGCGCCAGTGAGACAGCTCAGGATTTGGTGCAAGCGCACGAGGTGCGTCGGAAAATCGGGAGAGAAAACGACAATATCATCCAAGTAACAAAGGCAGGAAAATCGGGAGAGAAAACGACAATATCATCCAAGTAACAAAGGCAAATGTTTCACTTCAGGCCGTGTAAGATGTTGTCCATCATTCGCTCAAACGTAGCAGGAGCGTTGCAAAGACTAAGCGGCATCACAGTAAACTCATATAGCCCATCAGGGGTAACAAAAGCTGTCTTGGGGCGGTCAGACTCAGCCATAAGGACTTGCCAATAACCAGAGCGCAGGCCCAGGTACGAAAAGAACTCGGCTCTTTGTAAAGAATCGATGGAGTCGTCAATGCGGGGTAATCGGTATACGTCTTTACGTGTAATTTTGTTAAGACGGCGGTAGTCAACGCAAAATCTTATGGAGTCATCCTTCTTTTTCACCGGTACCACTGGAGGCGACCACGGACTAGATGAAGGCTGAATTACACCACGTTGTAGCATGTCGTCGACCTGCTCAGCAATAACACAGCACTCCGTAGGCGAAACACGGTAAGGGGGCTGGCGAAGACGGGCATGACTGCCGGTGTCGATGTGGTGAACAACCTCGGTCGCACGGCCCAAGGAAGTCGTCTGCACGTCAAACGAAGACCGGAACTGGTTGAGGACAACAAACAGTTGCTCACGGTGAGTCGGGTCGAGGTCACTGGCCACAGATGATTGAAAAAGGTCCCAACTGGGTATATCGGAAGACGCAGTAATCGTTGTTAGGGAGGCTACGTGGGCACTCTGTGGTAAATACCCGTCAACATCAAACTGCGAGATGAGGTCAGCAACTTCAATATGGCCAAGGCATTCGTCACGAAGTAGCGGGACCACAGCGGTTGAGGCATTCGCAACAATATCAGCAGCGCCGCGGTTAATATCGATGATAGCAAAGGGAAGGAGTTTACGACGAGAAGCGAACATGGGAGAGGGCGCAAAAAGAACAGTCGCGTTTAAGGAAAAGGGTACACAAACGGGAACAATCATAGCACAATTGGGCAGAATGTCGGTGTCCGCGGCGACAACAAGTTTGACGCAAGAAAAAGACGGCGCATCGTCAAGAACCGAGCGCAGAGAAGGCGACGTGGGCGCGGGCGCAGTCAGTAACAGCATTGTGGCGGGACAGGAAATCCCAGCCAAGAATTAAGTCATGCGAGCATGACGCAAGTACTAAAAACTCGACGATGTATAAGACGTCCGCGATAACGACACGCGCTGTGCAAGCAGTAGACGGACGAACGGAATCGGCGCTGGCGGTGCGAAGAGAGAGTCCAGAAGGCGGGGTGGTGACTTTATTAAGCGAGCGACAAAAACTTTCGCTAATGACGGACAGAGTGGCCCCTGTATCGACGAGTGCAAGGGTACGAACACCATCAACAAAAACTTCGAGAACCTTCGGCGGAGACAGACGAGGACTTGTGGTAGGCGATATGTGCGCAGTTCGTGCCCCAGGAACTGCGGCCGCTAGTTTTCCGAGTCTTGTGTCACGCTGCGATGCCGCATTGGAGACACGGACCGACGGCGAGGGGACGGCGAGCGGTGCAGTGGAATGTGCTGACGGCCTGACGAGTTGTGCCGCTGCCCTGGATATGTACCCGAATGTGGGCGAAGGTGTCGTATTGATAACTGCAGTCATCCATAGTGCGTGCAGGGGCAGAGCGCAGAGTGAGACGGCACAGGCGGGCGAAGTGGCCGGAAATACCGCAGGCATAGCAAATAGGCCGGTTGTGATTCGTGCGCCAAGGATTGTAGGGAGGCGTCGTAGATCGGAACCGTGGCGCGACAGATGCTGGCGCCATAATCGGCACGTACGCAAAGGACTGTGGCGGCGGTGGGTGGGCGGTAACTTGTGCATACGTGGGAGGCATCTGTACTTGCACAGGTAGAGGCGGCACGACATCAGGGGGGCTGTAACTTAATGGTGCAGCAAGAGGTGTGGGCTGCAGTGGAACAGGGTCGGCATGAGGTGTGACAGGCGCTGGCTGGCCAAAACTGGGAAAGGCATCAGCAACCTCCGGCGTGATGGTGTGTAGGAGAGAAGGATTAAGCAGCTGGGCTGTAGATGACGGGCGTGGGCCAGACAAAAGCCCAAGCTGTCGGGAGACCTCATCCCGAACGAAGTCTTTGATGGCAGCCAAAAGGTCTTGCTCACAGCCAGGCCAGAGATGGACGCAGCAGGTGCGGGAGAGCGACGAGTGCAGAGGCGTTGCTTGAGCATTTTGTCGAAACTTTGGCAAAGGTTGTATACTGATGCCACCGTGGTTGGGCTCTTTGCCCACAGCATGTGAAATGCATCGGCATCAATGCCCTTCATTATGTATTTTATCTTGGCAGCATCATCCATAGACGGGTTGACACGCTTGTATAAATTAACGTCTTCAATGTAGCTTGTGAAGCTTTCCCTTTAATGCTGAACGCGTACGCGCAGGGCTTCTTCAGCGCGTAGTTTCCGAACTGTGGGACGACCGAAAACGTCCGTGAGCTTCGCCTTGAAGTTGGCCCAAGTTGGCATGTCGGCCTCATGATTTCGATACCAGAGGTTAGCAATGTCACTCAGGTAGAAGATGACGTTGTTGATTTTCATGCGGTCATCCCAGTTGTTATGATGACTCACCCGCTAGTAGGAGGCCAACCAATCTTCAACGTCCTGTTCTCCCTGCCCGCTGAAAACTGCGGGATCTCGCTGCCGTATGGCACCGGAGCATGAGATGGACTGCGAAGGGGCTGCCACTGGCTGTTGGCCTACCTCGATTGTCGCCAAAGGTATCCGTACGGCTGCGGAGATCCACGGTGATCGTTTAAGGGTCGTACCTCGGCACGTTCCACCAAATGAAGAGGGGTTCATTGGGGGTTATTGGAAGGACTGGAGACGGCGACCGATGACACAAGACTATCGTAGAGCGAAGCACAATCTTGTCCGAACAAGACAGTCTGAGCTCTCAGTGCGCACGCCAGCTGATCGGCGTCTTCATCGTCGTTAGTGTCGGCGCTGTATCATCTTCTTCCTTACAATATATATATATATATATATATATATATATATATATATATATATATATATATATATATATATATATATATAGGGAGGGGGTTGACGCTCGAATGGGTCCGGTAGGGCATAAACGCAAAGGAAGTGACGCACGGTGGAAAAAAACAACAACACTATATTCCGACGTTTCGGCCGGGGTCCGGCCTTTGTCAAGGCACATTCCTTGACAAAGGCCGGACCCCGGCCGAAACGTCGGATTAAAGTGTTTTTTTCACCGTGTGTCACCTGTTTTATATATGTATATACATATATATATATATATATATATATATATATATATATATATATATGTATTGTAACCGGTATGGCGCCAAACGTCCAGGCACCGCCCTGAGCCTAGAAGACTGCCAAAGTCAGAGAGCGGTCCGAGCAGCGGTCTGAGCGCGGTTCCAGGCAGCCAACTTCGTCGTCTACGCCAACAGCAACCACTTCATCGTCTACGTCAACTAGCCACTCATTTTCTCCGCTTCGTCGTCGACTATAGTTTGTATCACTGCACCCCTCCTATGTAGCATCGACTCGATGCGACGCGGTGCTACTGGGAAGAAGTTAGCGAAAGGGTGCACTAAAGTGTCACAAGGACCCAGCGGCGTTGACGAAAAGTTCAGTCATGCACGATCATGATAGGGCTTCAGCCGAACCACGTGCACGACTACAGGACGCTGTGGCCTTCGGGATGGAGCTGAAGGTACGGAAACAACGACGTAGGTGACGTCACCTGGGACGCAGAGCATCCCAGGTGCGATGCTCTGCGTCCACATACATAGAAATAATGTCGGTGAGGGTGCGATTGAGGCGCTCCACGAGCCCGTTGGTCTGAAGATGATACGCCGTCGCACATCGATGGTTAGTGTGAGTCAGAGTCATGACCAACCGGATTAGGCGAGCCGTAAAAGCTGTTCCACGGTCAGTGATTACCACGGCGGGGGCGCCATGACGTAGGACAATGTTATGAACGAAAAACTGAGCAACTTCGACTGCAGTACCTTTAACAAGGGACGCGGTCTACACGTACCATGTTAGGTAGTCTGTCACGACGACTACCCAACTGTTGCCCGACGAGGACTTCGGAAAAGGACCAAGAAGATCCATGCCCACTTGATGGAAAGGGTTCTTCGGTGTAGCAATAGGCTGAAGAAATCAAGCGGGTTTCAATGGCGGAGACTTCCGACGTTGGCAGTCACGAAATGAGCGTACATAAGCCCCCACCGATGGGAGTAACCTGGCCCAATAATACTTTTGACGAAATCATGCAAGTGTACGGCTC
The DNA here is from genome assembly GCF_055883805.1 of Amblyomma maculatum. Lineage (NCBI taxonomy): Eukaryota > Metazoa > Arthropoda > Arachnida > Ixodida > Ixodidae > Amblyomma > Amblyomma maculatum. The sequence goes on along the minus strand of NC_139345.1, from coordinate 155,650,793 downwards.
ACTCCCAGGTGGCCGGCGGTGGGTTCATCATGACAGGCACTCAATATATATCGGCGCAACCAGGAGGGCACAACAAGGAGCAACGTCTCTTCACTGTTAACAAAATTTCGCTTGTAGAGCACGTTACCACGCAGATTGAACGTTTGACGGCCACGATGAAAAACACGGGGATTACGAGCTTCGGCGTCCTGCAGATAGTCGACGCGTGACGCTAACTCTGGGTCCATTCTCTGCAGCTGCGCCATTTGGGTACTAATAGCCCCCAGAAAAGGAAAATCAGCGGCCGTTTCTTCTGGACATATGGCGATGGGCGAGCGCGACAGACAGTCAGCATCCTGATGCTTCCGTCCTGATTTGTATACGACTGCTCCGTCATATTCTTGTAATCTAAGGCTCCATCTAGCCAATCGTCCTGAGGGGTCTCTGAAGCTCGCGAGCCAGCATAATGAATGGTGGTCGCTTATATCGCAGAAAGGTCGGCCGTAGAGGTATGGTTGGAACTTGGTGAGGGCCCATATTACCGCCAGACATTCTTTCTCAGTTGTTGAATAGTTGTTTTCGGAGCGGGTAGTGTTCGGCTCGCGTAAGCGATGACCCGTTCCGCACCATCTTGCCACTGAATTAGTACTGCACAAACCCCAATGTTGCTGGCATCAGTGTGAACGTCAGCTGCAGCGTTTTCGTCAAAATGGCCTAGTATCGGGTAATTCTGTAGGCGGCTGCGAAGCTCAAGGAAAGCGGCCTCTTGTTCACTTTCCCACAGGAACGGCGTGTCACCTCGAGTCACTGTGGTTAGCGGTTTTGCGATGTGCGAAAAGTCTCGTACAAAGCGTCTGTAATAGGAGCACAAACCTAAGAACCGTCAAACAGTTTTCTTGTCAGTAGGGTGCGGAAAACCAGAAACGGCAGCTGTCTTTTCAGGGTCCGGGCGAACACCTTTTGCGCTCACCACGTGACTAAGGAAGAGAAGTTCCTCAAAGCCGAAGTGACATTTCTCCGATTTGATTGTCAGGTTGGCGTCTCAGAGAGCTTTTAACACAAGGCGTAACCTTTCTAGGTGTCGGTCGAAGGTGGTCGAAAATATGACGACATCGTCCAGGTAAACCAAACACGACTGCCACTTCAAACCGGACAGAACGGTGTCCATCATGCGTTGGAACGTGGCCGGTGCCGAACATAGGCCGAACGGTAGCACCTTGAACTCATATAAGCCATCGGGTGTCACGAAAGCCGTCTTCTCCCGGTCTCTCTCATTCACTTCTAATTGCCAGTACCCACTTTTTAGGTCTAGCGACGAGAAGTATCGGGCATCTCGCAGTCGATCGAGTGCGTCGTCTATGCGCGGAAGTGGGCAAACGTCCTTTTTAGAGACGAGAATAAGTTATCTGTAATCGACACAGAACCGTAGTGTTGTCCTTCTTTCTGACGAGAACAACCGGCGAAGCCGACTGGCTTGTAGACGGCTGAATAACATCGTCGGAAAGCATTTCGGCGACCTGTCTCTGAATCGCTGCTCGTTCCGTTGGAGAAACGCGGTATTGGCGTTGGCATACGGGGCGCGTGGTCTCGTTTGTTATTATACGGTGCTTGGCGACCGGAGTTCGGCCCACTTTGGAAAACGTTGCGAAGCAGTCTGCAAAATCTACCAAGATAGCCGTAAGCTGATCGTTCGGAGTAGGCGAAAACTAGGTGTTTATTTCGACAGAAGGCAGAACGTGACGAGGTCCAGTGTCGTCTTAAAGGGCTTCTTCCATGGTGCACAAATGTGGACACTCCGCGACGTCTTGGAGGAAGATCACAGGTCACAGATCACCGAGATCACAGATTTGACGAGGTGCTGAAGTTCGTTCGAAACGTTGGTGAGCAGAACGGTAGTGCAGCCATCCCGTAGGTGGACGAGACCTCGGGCAACAATAAGACCCCTCTCAAGCAGCAGCGGGATATGACCCTCCGCCATGCCCTCAAAGTCCTGAAATAGGTTATTGTAAGGCCGCAGTGAAAAGCGACTCGCACGTGGAGTCGAGCTGGCGGTCGAACCCCCCACGCGCCGAGGCCAAGGAGCGAGCGCCGTTGTTTTTTCTCCCCTTTTCTCCCCTTTTCTTGGGCGCGGGCTCGCGGGGCGCGCGGGGGGCCTGGTTTGTTTCGTCCTTTCGCCCCGAGGCGCGCCAAGAAGCGAACGACATACGCATCCAATTATCAGCCGGGAACGACAGTGGTACGCTTCTGCGAACCACTTTACGGCCAGCTCGTCCAGCAATCTCAGCGATCTCCCGCCATGGCGCCAAGCATGGGTGCATGGAGACGCCGTTAATGAAGCTTTTTGCACTGCCACAAGCGCTCGCTAAATGTCCTGCAGAAGGCGACAATAGGCGCGACCCTCGGCCCTCCCAAGTAGGCAATCAGCCCAGCGGCCTCCCGCGGTGTCGCGAGACATTGGGTCCGAGCGACGGCGACTGTACACTGCTCTGGGACAGCGCCCCCTCCCCCCCCCCCTTCCTTTTTTTTCTCGAACGGGACGGCGGGGTCGCCTAGTCTCCAGACAGATCCCCCGCGGCGTTAGGCGGCAGCTGCAAGGTCGCGTCGCAAACACGCCGGGGAGAGGAAGGCAAAGACAGGCGCCGTGTGAGAGGGTTTGGGAACCAGCGAGTGGAAAGAGTGTGTGTTTTGAATGTTGTATTTTTATTTGAAGTAATTAAGGACCTGGGTCCGAGATTATTCCCAACCCACGGGGGTTGTGGCATGTTTTTAAATAATTTGATTGGCTGCTTCATTTTCGGGGCGGATCACCTAAGGTGACCGCCCTTGGGTCTTTGTTGATGTCTGGTATCGAAAAGTGGTCCTCGGACCATGTTCGGCAGTCAAGATTGAGGCTCCGTGCTTAGCACGTATTTACAGTCCCTAGGCGTTAACCGAAATGCTCGGTAGAAAAGTAAGGGCTTGTAGAGTGACTTCTCTGTGTGAGAGTCTATTTTGTTTCAAGTTGCAGTTATCTGTGTAACTTGTTACTGTAACTTACAGTTTGCCAATGTAAACTAATTTTCTCATGTAAATATACATCCTCGTTGAACGTCATTGGATCATCGGCTCCTACTTTTTCAACTTGTGGAACCTGTCGAGTTCTCCTCACTACCTGTCGAAGATTAGTAATTCATTACTGTTATTCTGCACGCGTATTACGACACTGCACCGTGGTGGCAACGTGACATCATCCTCCACGATACGCAGAGCATGGCTACAGGGATCGCGGATGTCGAAGTGTGCCACTGCCCGTTTAGTCGAGAATGTGACTCGTGCCTCGTGTAGGTCGATTACAGCACCGTTTGCCTGCAGAAAGTCGAGCCCCAGAATCAAATCTCTCGAACATTTGCGCAAGACAACGAATTCCCCGACGTAGACGAAACCGCTGATGCCAATTCCGGCTGTGCGCCTTCCGGCCGGACTAATGAGGTGACCTCCAGCCGTGCGAATGCTAGGGTCCAACTATGGCGTCACAACTTTGCTTAATTCCTGGGCGAGGGCGTGGCTCATCACTGAATAGTCTGCACCGGTGTCAAGTAAAGCGATCGTGTCAGTTCCGTTAAGTGTCACGCACAAATCAGAAGTAGCGCATCGGATGTTGTCGCTACCCTGCCCCTGTGAGAAATCAGCGTATCGGTGTATCGGCGGCGGAGGATCTTCAATTTTTCCGACAGCAGCGGCTTTGCCTCCGGGGACCGCTGGAATTAGTTTTCCCGGTGTGGACGGGGAGAACGCCGCTCAATATTGCTAGCGTCTCTGCGAGGGCTTGGGGAACGGCGCCGCAGCGGAGATGACGATCCTGAGTCATAGCGTCTGTATCTCCCAGGCCTCTGACGGGCCGACAGATGAGCTTCAATTTCGAGTGGCCGTTCGCCGTTCCGTGGACAGGGCGAATCGGGTCCGAAGCCGCGAAGTCCCACTCGGCGCGACGGGCATGCACGGTAAAGGTGATTGGCCTCCCCGCAGTGGTAGCAGATGGGCCTGCGGTCCCGCGAACGCCACACGTCCGACTTGCGAGGGCGTGGAACAGGCATCACAGCTTGAGCCGATACGTCATACGGACTGATGTGGGGCCACAGGCAGCTGCTTGACGTGCAACGAACGCGTACATTCGTTTGTCGTCGACCCGTGGAGGCATGGTAGCGACAGGATCGTAAGCCTGACGAACAACAGATGTGTGCGTGGGCATTTCATCGACGCCCTGCAGTACGTTGGGGACCGGGAATTCATGAGCAGCCTGGCGTACTTTATCTCTGACGACTTCGGTCAGTGATGTCACTGGCGCACTCTGAGGCAGACGGAAACGTTTGAGTTCCTCTCGAACAACCGACCGAATGAGGTCACGTAAGGCGTCCGCACCGCCTCCATGGCATGACGAAAAAACATCTGGGGCCAGGCTGCTGACATCTCGATTGTACTGCCGGGCCCGTTGTTGAAGCGTCGTTTCCATGGTCGTTGCCTCCGCGAGGAATTCAGCAACGGTACGCGGTGGACTGTGAACGAGGCCCGCAAACAGCTCCTGCTTAACTCCATGCATGAGGCGGCGTAGCTTCTTCTCCTCTTTCATATTGGGGTCTGCGCACTGGAAAAGACGGGTCATGTCTGCACAGTACATGCGCACACTTTCATTTGGCCGCTGGTTTCTGGACTGAAGAGCAGGTTCAGCTTTTTCGCGGCGGTCGGCGTTGGGGAAGGTGGTCAGAAGTTCACGGCAAAATGCTTGCCAGTTGGTAAGGGCGCCCTCGTGGTTTTCGAGCCACGTACGCGCAGACGCTTCTAGGGCGAAGTAAACATTATTGAGCTTTCGCTCGTCACTCCAGCCGTTGTACCGAGCCACTCGCTCGAAAGTCGCCAGCCAATCCTCAGCGTCTTCGAAGACGTCGCCGTGAAAAGATGGTGGTGTTCGCGGCGGGTGGCAAAGGATCGGAGCTGAGAGCCTGGGATAAGCGGCCATGTCAAGGTGGCTCGAGAGTTGCGGCTGCGTGATCCTCGTAGGGGTGGAAAGGGGCCCAACCTCAGGCGACTCTTCGCGGAGGCGGCGACTGAGTCGCTGGTGGACCGGAGTGAGATCCGTCGTGAAGCGTGTAAACGTGGGAAAGACACCCAGCACCTCCACCAGACTGTAGCGGGTATTGCGCCAAACGTCCAGGTAACGCCCTGACCCTAGAAGACTGCCGAAGTCCGAGAGCGGTCCGAGCAGCGGTGTGAGCGCGGTGCCAGGCAACCAACTTCGTCGTCTACGCCAACCAGCAACCACTTCATCGCCGACGTCAACTAGCCACTGATTGTCTCCGCTTCGTCGTCGACTATAGTTTGTATATATATATATATATATATATATATATATATATATATATATATATATATATATATATATATATATATATATATATTGGACATTGGAGGCAGTCGCTATAATAAACAGTGTACGTATCGTAATGGCATCATTTCTATGCAGATGTGTGACCTTTTACATGCGCTTTTTATTCGCTGCATTGATCTAGTGCAGTGGTATGATAGCAAGCGCATGGGCATGAACTTGAATCGTCGATGGTCTATGCCGGGAAGTGCTGTGATTAGAAGCGGCTTTGTTATAAACGCAATGGGGCAGCGCAAGTGGGCGTTCATTACTTTTAAAATCTCCGCCTTCTGGTTTTTGCTGAAGATGGAAGCTTCAGACGGAGAAGGTAAGCCATGTTTACATTTATTTTCCAGCAATGCTAGCACTCTCTGTTCAGGAAACTTTCGAAAATAAGGTTCTAACCGCCTTTGTCACACTAGCATTTTATGTCATTTGAATCGAATGCCATTAGATGCATCGAATGTCATTTGGTTTCTTTCAGTGCTACACGGTAAAATATAATGTCATTCGCAAATGGGGGCCATTACAATCAGCTATAAAAATACTGCACTTAAGGAACATCAGTGAGCATAAAAGGCGTTTGAAATCACTGTGTAACATTTTAAAGCTGATCAAAACATTTCCGTACAATAATTTAAGCGAAAACCATTACTTTTGGCTGTGCTGTGGCACTTTAGCCATAAAAATCCAAGCCAAGTATCGAGTCACCCACAAATTCTATAAATGTAAAAAAACAACATGAATGAACACAGTGGTGCGCGGATACAGAGTGCATAGACGCACGGAGACACGTAGGTTATGCAATTGTCGTCCAAACTGTGAGAAGCTCAGTCACAAAGTTCCGAGATAAACGTACGGGGAGATGTGGCCGCCAGGGAACACAAAGCCGAAAATGATCGCAAGTCATTGCCATGACTGGACCACTGCTTTGACCGAGAGTAATGCCGTTCCGCGAGAACCTGCAGTGCGAATATATTACACCTAAATTAACAGGTTTTAAAGCAAAACTCTAAAAATATAGTTTTTATATTTCACTTAGCGCAGAATAAGTTGTTGCGTTACTTGTTTTTTCTGCGTATCGGGCGCCAAGAGTACACATTTGCTTCGCGGTCGAATGCGAATGAGTTCCCAAATTCTTTCGGTGAAGAATGTCATTCGAACATAATGACATAAAATTGGCTGTTGTGACAGGGGTATAACTTTTTTTCAGTCGAAGAGGTTGTCTTGCATTTCGGTAAAATTGGCGTCGTCAAGAGGCCGCGAAGCAGCCTATTAGCTGATACTAGCGCAATTGTACTCTTCACGCCGCCATGTCCGTATTGATAAACCAAAATCAATTGCTCTGAAGTAGTAAATTAGTAGGAGTGCTGTAAACACCTGTCACTTAATTTTAGCTTTATTACAGCGCCTAATTTTGATGCAAGTGTCCTATCAGGACTTCTAAAACTAGTAACCAGATAGCTCTCTAATGGTAATCAGATAGCGGCCCCATTTGCGACAAGAGCCCTGAAGAAAATGTGACCAGTTTACTTTGATTCTCCCGCTGACAGAGGAACTATGGCTTTCTTAATTTCAGTGGTAGATTGAAGGGTACAACTACCTGCGTTGTTGCGAAGTATTCTCTGTATCAGTTCTTTGCAGGAGCCGAATCCCTAGGCATGAGCCACTCCGATGTGCCATTTAATCCACTAACCTCTGCTTTCGTTTCATGATTGTTGAAACATAAAATGGCGCTGATAATGCATTGCAAGACAGCATATGAAGAATACGCAAGAATTAACATGAAAAATGCCTGCTCTGCTATGGGCTTCCGTGTTTATACACAGGGCAATCGATTTCATCCAATGTATAGGTAAAATCATATGTTTCAATTGAACTTTGTGCTTGTGTTATTTTGTATCTGAAATACGACGGTATGCCTAGCATAAAACGGCACCATTCATTTTTTCATGGAGCCTTATTAGACAATTTTCTCTCCAACACAGCTCTAATACAGCTCCAAGAAATAACCAATGGTGGCGTTTTGTTTTAGACATACCATCGTATTTCAAATGTAAGAAAATAGATTTGCCCATAACCGCAGTTTAAATTTAAATTTATATGGTTTTACGTATCTATTGGATGATATCGACTGCTCTTTGAATTGTTTTAAGCTGGGAAGGCCGTAGTTGGCGGTGCACTTACTAGCACTAGTTCTTATTGTTCATGTTCATTCCTATGTAGTCTTGATATGCCGCCTTGGAATGCACTGTAAATATCATTTTAAATCTCAGCAACTATAAACTAAAGAAGAGGTTAATGGGTTGAAAAAAGAGTAAATAGAGTAACACGATATAGAAATTGCATCTGATGGGCTTCAAATCGAAGTAATACTTCTATGATTCGTGACCGAGTTTCAAAATCGCCACGTCAGTTATTCGCAGACATCAGTCATTCACTAACCATGCTGTCTACTATCTAAGCTACTACTCGCCTCCGAATCAGTACGGGGACGGATTCAGACGCTGCTGTCAGTACTTCATATTTGAGTGGAAAAAGTGAGTGACATTCAAAATGACCGGTAGACTTTTGATTTCTAGCATAACAACTGCAAATGAAACCGAATGAAATGCGATGTTCCCTGCAGGAAGTCTTTCGGAAGATCACTTGTAGCAAGTCAAAAATGTTTCGAGTCGACATGCAGCGAGGAGCTATAGACTTCCTCAAAACAAATCTCCGTGCGTATCCCGAGGACAAGTTTGCACAACGAACGAAAACAGGAATTAAAGTATCGTCAGCGTTCCGTAGCTCTCGGTTGCTCAGCGACTGGGAGCCCTGCACCTATGCACCTTGCTGAGCGCAAATATAATGCCTCGCCGTTTTAGTTCCAGATGGCGGAAAGTGTACAGACACTGAATGAAGGATGGCAATTTTCTAAGCACAAGTCTGTCGCCTCGCGCAGCGACTCAAACGCAAAGCTAATGGATGCAGAGTGAGGTTCAAAGGGACAATAAAATAAAACGCGAGAGAAAATAAGTAGCGATCGGGCGTAACATGTAGTCCAACTGTTTCCTTCAGGCAACGAAGTGTCAGTTGTTGATTGGATACGGTTGTCGTTCAAAAGAGCAATGACGAACGTTCTTCTCGCACAGTGTAGGTGCTCGGGTGTAGCGATGAAGCTGACGCCTGTACAAACATATCGTGCGATGGCGTTACACCACGTATTCCTGAAGCTGCTTACGTGAAAGCATGGCATGCGCAATCTGGCTCGGCGTGCTGCTGGTTTACGGGGCATTCAGCATGTCACAAATTTCTATAACAGCATTTCACCCCTGCGGAAAAATCCCTGGTAAGTGAATGGGAATTATGCGACTAGGGAACAGCTAGCACATTCAACAAAGAGAATAATGAAGAGGTTAATCGCGCAAAAAGGCGAACAAAATGACGTCAATTTATGCCCTGCATTTAAAGATATGACCCCTCAGAGGAAGAATCTATATACTTCAGCTGGCGGACTCCCCTTATGGATTTTATCGGCGTAGTACACAATTGTTTACCTATACACACTTCCTACATGCCTCCAAGCATAAAAATATCTAAATACTTAGTTTAAATCTCCCGCCATCCGTATTTCCTACATTCTTGCCAGATGAGGATTACATGCGCGACGCTGATAGTTTGACATTCGCTGATTCGTGTTTTAATGATTTGTTTGAATGTTGCATGCCGCCACTTACTCCCTTAAACATTACTTCCCTATTCATGCACCTACACTGTCCATGTAGTCATAAGCTACCAAATTATATGAGAGGCTACGCGAAGGAGAAAGGAAAAACCTACGTGGTGTAATCTTTCTTCGGATCCAAGAGTGTAGGGTGGAATTGCCATAGCAATAAGCACAGGTGGCGGAAATCAGTTTGGAGTGCTCCACTACTGCACTTTTGCCTATTACTGAGCTCTCTTCCTGAAAATAAATTTTCGTTCGCGTGGTCTGAGGATATGCCATGATTTAAATGTAAAGAGTCACGAAGGTGGTGTCATGACTATCCGCATTACCCACCTAGGTATAAATGTGCGTTGCGGTTAATGCATGGAAAACGTCGCCACGCCTCAGTCCATGGATTGAAGCATTGGAGGTTGGGAACCTGATATGCATGCAGGCCGTTGTTAAATTCAAGGGTCAAATGAATGAGGATAATAATAGCGATGTCAGTGACGATGTAGTCAGTGACAATAATAATGATGATAGTAGCGATGATAATGATGGCGCCTTTCATTGATAACGATGACAGTAGCGATAGTTGATGAGAATAGTAAGGACGGGAATGACGATGCAGTTAGTGAAGACAGCCTTGTAAAGCGATTTTAGTCATTTCCTTTTTTGAGCAGACTTAAGCGCAGTCCTGTAATTTATTTTTTCATTTTGGTATCTGAACCGTATTAACCCTACAGCTTTAAAGCGTGGAATTATAGCTTTTGAAACTCGGGCCAGGAGCAAGCCGAGGGCACAGTCAGCATGCACTGCGCGCCTGCTCTTCCTCTCCGACAGAGGAAAGAACACAAGTTACAAGAATATATGTTTAATGCACAGAAAGCTGTATTACAGACACTGCACTGATCCACTAGACCTCAGTACAGACCACAGAGTAATATAGACAGAAGCGCAGACTCCGCTTTTGGGAAGGGCGAAATTACATTCTCATTATAATAATTAATTCTTTCATTCACAAACCTTTATTCATGAGCATGACCTGAGGACTAGAGGGAAAGGGGGTGGGTTAAGTGAGGCTGAGGGCGCTAGACTCAGACAGGAAGTCTAGCAGGTCACTAAGTTGCGCTTGGCGTTGGTATTGGGGGCTGTCCAATCTTCGCAACTCTGAGTGTGGTGAGCAGATGTGTAGCGGGCGCGGAGGCTAGCCGTGCCAGGACCGGCCCAGATCAAGTGCTGGCTGCAGGTCAATGGAGTCAGCAGCGCAGTTGGGGCAGCTGATCTTGGTTCGGCGCCATTGACTAAGGATGTCCGGTGTACGCTGCACCGGCTCGCGCCTTGTGAGTTAGAACTTGAACAGGACGAGAGAGGCCGGAGGGGATTGGAGAAGTAATATCGGGGACAAGGTCCCGCAACAAACCCCTCCTCTGATGTTTAAGCCGCGTGATGACAGAGTCCGGTATGATGAGGGAGACGGGAGAACAGTAGGGGTGGTCTCAGTTGGACGAGTCCACATCAAGGCTATGCCGGCGGTCTTCATCTAGCTGCATGCTAGCGGCCCCGTGGGCCGCATTGTTCCCGGTTCCTTGTGCGTGATGTCCAAGTGTCCAATGAATATGTACCTACCGAGACTTGTGAGGTCTCTTGCAGGTAGCGGCAGCGCTGTTTGATGCGGTGTTGTACTGAGGTCCTGTAAGAACGAGCTTGCAGGGTTTTTATAGCTTCTTGACTGTCGGTGTAGACGTGGATGAAACGATCTGTTCCTTTCGTGCAGTGTTGAAGGGCCTCGTCGATGGCCGTTAACTCGAATTCAGTTGCGGAGTTGCGGGGTGAAATTTTGCTACATCGGAGAAAGCTTGATGGCGATCAGATAGGTGGTGCTAGAATTTGTCCCCGAGCGACCAGGGTGTTTCGATGCGCGCCCGGCGCGCGCAGGAGAGGTTATATGCAGTACGTGCCACGTGGGTCTGCTCTGCGTATGCCTGGCCGTTGCCTAGCAACGGAGACGCGCGCTGTTCCTGCTCTCTCATTCTCATCTTTCCTCCTGGCGCAACACGAAGTACAGAGAGCATTGGTGGCATGATTGCTGGCCTCGATGGCGGCGGCGATGCGCGGGGGGCAGCGCCGCTTGAGCGCTTGAGTTCGGCTGTGGAGGTGTGTTATGAATGTGCAAGGTAACAGTCAATGACGACACGGTGAAACTTTCATGAGAACAAACGACAAAACTGTATTGAACTTTACATTATATGGGGAGGTTAGACAAGGGAAAAAACACATGCACGACTTCTTTCTTTCAGTTCCCGAAGCAAAGTGTCCGACCGACTGACCCGCAGGCGAGCCTTTCTCCCTCGGCGCCGAGGGGGCGCCGCACACACACGTATGCTTTCTGTCAGTTTGCGAAACAGCGAGAACATGATCTGCAGAAGAGTCTCTTTCCCGGCGCCGGAGCGCGGTCCCCCGCTTGTCTCGACTTTGGACTCCCAAGCGCTAGATCACGAGGTACAGCAGCAGAGGGGTCGGTGGGGAAGCATCGTCTTACTCCGGCTCGGCTCCCGCGACGCGCCATGCACAGGATGCGGCAACATTCCTCGCACGCAATACAGGAGGGAGGAATGCAGAACTGTAAAACACTGAACACGCTCAAAATTCCATCCCAGGAGAGAAGAAAAACACAACAACCTCCCGGGCCCCAGCTGTGGGAGAGGGTAGCACTAAACACACAACTCGAGGGGGTAGAGAAGCTGGACCGGCCGTCGCAGTGTGGTTCCGTTGGGCAGCTTCACGACGCAGGCTCTAATGTGGCCATCTCTTCCTGGGATCGATTCCACTATTCTGGTAGTCTTCTACATCTGTCGAGGCGCCTTTTTGTCGTGAAGGGGAACTAGGTCACCGACGGAGGTCTTTGTAGTACGCTGGCTCTCACACGTGTGAGCCGACCTAAGAGACAAAAGATATTCCTTACGCCAACGTCTCCAAAACTGTTCAAGCAATTGTTAATGATGCTTTCACTTTCGTGTCAAAGCTTGGGTTGACGAGATGACAGCAGGATAAGATGATGGTAACGAGGTAAATCTCTTTCCAATCAGAAAGTGGGCTGGCGTAAGAACATATGGTTCTTCTGGCGATGCAGGAACATGGGTCAATGGGCGGGAGTTCACGATGTCTTCGACTTCCTGTAGAACTGTTGTAAGCTCTTCGAAGGTGAATCTTGCCTGAAGTAGAATTTTGAGCAAGCAAACCTTCACAGTTCTCACCATCCTCTCCCAGAATCCACCCCACCATGCTGCTCTTTCGACAATGAATTTCCGCCGAATTCTTGCCTTAACACAGTGGTCGTGCAACTTTCCGTCAAATAGGATATCTTTCAGTGCTGCAATTTCCTTAGAAGCCCTCTGGAATGTCTTCGCGTTGTCACTGTATATAAGAGATAGTAATCCCCTTCGGGCGGTAAATCGTCGGAAAGCGAATAGAAAGACATCAGATGAAAGGTTCGAGACAAGCTCTAGATGAACGGCTCGAGTGACAGCGCACGTAAAAAGTGCAATGTACGATTTTGAGACCGTTTCCGTGTCTTTAGTGAAGAGCGGTCCGGCAAAGTCTATGCCAACGACTTTAAACGGTTCCGAACGGCATACTCTTTCTGCTGGCAAAGGTACCGTGGGAGCTCCTCCTGGCTTTGCACGACCTCTCAGGCAGCTGTTGCAGCGATTTATAGCCCGTTTAACCTGCTGAAGGCCGCGTGGAATCCATAACCTTTCTCTCACTTCAGTGAGAGTGTCTCGGGCGCCGCTGTGGAACGTTCGGAAATGAGCGCCACGAATAACGAGCTCCGTGAATGGGTGGCTAGGAGGAAGAAGAATGGGATGTCTAACCACTTCATTCTCATCGGAAAAGTGCAACCTGCCCCCAAGTCGGAGTAATCCCTCCTTGTCTAGAATGGGCTGTAGTTTCTGAATGCTCGATTGAGAGCTCACCGACAGTCCTTGGCGAAGACGTGATACGTCGTCCGGTTAGTACTCCTCTTGAACGGATTTCAGCCAGGTTAATTCTGACCTTTCGATCTCTTCCGCTACGAGCGAAGATGTCACTTTGTTCGACGGATTACGGCACGCAGTTATGAATCTGAACACCCAGGCAGTTATGCTCAAAACTCGACAAAAACAGCTGTAGTGGGTCAAGTCCAAGGTCAGCTTAAACATCCGTACTTGCAACACTTTCACTTGTTTTCGTTCTTCCGAACTTTCTTCGGCCTAGCTCTCTTGTATGTAGCTTTGCATAGTAGCCTCGTACTCGGCTCCGAATTCCGGAGCACGTTGAATTCTTTTCCCAAGGCTCTTGAGTCGCTTCTGTGCTTGGGATCGGTTATCTGAAAGGTGTCCGCTGTTCTCTTTCCAAGGAAGGGCGACTTCGTAACAGCCGTTGTGCATAGTGATGTTTCTTTCAAACTGGTGAATGGTCGCTTCTGTTTCCTCATCAGGTCCTCTTTTGTGATCTATGATGCCGATGCTTTCCAAGTCCGGTGTTAAGCGCCGTGCTTACCCTTAGAACACAGATGTTATATGAAGTGTCAACTGAGGTATGCACAGATACTGGGCCTTGAAAGATCCTACCGAAGACTGAGCCTAGGGCAACCAAGTCAGCGTTTTGCTGACAACGTTGAATTTCGCCTGTGATAAACTTCCACAGGTGCTCAGAGCCAATAAGAAGACCGATACCTGACACCGCTGGCATACCTGACAACAAAAGTTTGTCAGCTATGGGACGTCCTGTCTGCTCTATAATCTTGACAAACTCCTCCTCAACAGGCACTTGAACTAAGTCGTTGAAGATAAAAGGAACCTCAATAGCTTCGATTAGGTATTCCTTGTCATTGTACTGGCTGCGGAGACGAACCTCTACAAGACGATATCCTTTAGTTGCAGAGGTGGCTGTCCCGAATGTGGTCAGCTGTAGAGAGGTTTGGCCACTTTCTTGCAGACCCAGAAATTTCGAGATGTCCTCACGAATAAAACTGCGGTGACTGCCGCCATTCACAATACCTCGAATGTAGCCGCGTCAACCTTCGCCAACAGCTCAAAGCCGGCAAGTTTGTAACAGAATTTCACTAGTCATAGAATTGTGGCTGCTGGCATGCAATCTGCTGACATCCAAATTTGGGGTGAACTTCCTTTTGTTTGGCTTCCAGTTAGGGTTGCATACTGATACGGCATGCCTGCCGCTGCATTTTCCGCATTTCAATCGACGGCGACAGTCTTTCGAACGATGCCCTCGCAATGTACGTCGGAAGCAGCGATTTTCTTTCTTCAGTTTCTCTAATCGCTCCTCACGGCCCATGTCACTGTTGCAATCAGCAGTGCTGTGTGTCAGAGATCCGCAGAACAGACACTGCTCTTCTACGTGGGAAGTTGCGTGCAGTACCGCAGATGTAGGCGGTAAGGACAATTGCTTCCTTTCAGTTCCCTGTCTCATTGGCTTGTCTCGACTGAGACCAGTTCCAGCCCTTTCGCGACTTTCCACCTCTACAGTCCAGTAAGTCAGAAGTTGTTCAAACTCATCGTCTGTGAGACCCGTGGCAGATGTGGGTTCCTCGCTGCTCGGAGCGTTGTTTTCGGAAGTAGATGAGCACGGATGGTTGGCCAGTTGCTCATAATATCCCACGACGATGTCGGCAGGTAAAGCTTTCAAAATAATGTCGATCATCATCGTGGAATAAGTGTTCGAGCTCGCGTTCAGTCCCCTTAGTCCGCGCACATGGTACTGAACGTGATCGAGTAGCTTGCGTAGGCCTCTCACGTCGTCCGATGACGTAACCGATGGTAGCGCTCGAAGCTGGGCCAGGTGCTCCTTGATGATATTTCGGGTGTCGCCGAAGCGCTTGGAGAGGATGGCCACAGCGTCTTCGTAGCACTCTCCCGTGCCGGTAATGCGGCTGTCGATGAGGCCGCAGCTCCGCTTAGTAGGCTTCGCAGATACTGAAACCTCTCGCCCTTTGTGAGCTCCACATTGTCATGGATGGCTTCTTTAAATTGTTCCCAGAATCTGCGCCACTGTTGAGGCTCTCCGTTCGAATGCTGCAAGTTGAAGAGTGGGCAGCGTTACTGCACTACGATGTGAAGCTTCAGGGCCGATATGTTGGCTCCCCCGATGTGGTTCTGCTCACTGCGCTGTCAGGAGGTGCGGAGATCGGCGCTTTGTACGCGTCGCCGTCGCCCTCTTTCTCACCACCCGGCGATGAAGGTGATTCATCAGTCTCTAAAACATTCTACGGCACCTAGCCAATGATGATGCGCGGCTCGACGGGAGGAAGAGAGAGCGCTCTAACCAGCGAAGCTAAGTGTGTGTGCGCGCTAGCTTTGGCGCATGTTAACAGACAGACGCGGCGCGCCCTATTTAAAGAGACCGCGCCGCTTGTGTAGTCAGTCAGTCAGTCAGTCAGTCAGTCAGTCAGTCAGTCAGTCAGTCAGTCAGTCAGTCAGTCAGTCAGTCAGTCAGTCGGTCGGTCGGTCGGTCGGTCGGTCGGTCGGTCGGTCGGTCGGTCGGTCGGTCGGTCGGTCGGTCGGTCGGTCGGTCGGTCGGTCGGTCGGTCGGTCGGTCGGTCGGTCGGTCGGTCGGTCGGTCGGTCGGTCGGTCGGTCGGTCGGTCGGTAGGTCGGTCGGTCGGTCGGTCGGTCGGTCGGTCGGTCGGTCGGTCGGTCAGTCAGTCAGTCAGTCAGTCAGTCAGTCAGTCAGTCAGTCAGTCAGTCAGTCAGTCAGTCAGTCAGTCAGTCAGTCAGTCAGTGGTTGCGGCTTGTTCGCCAGTGCTTCGACTGGACGCCCGGGGATAACCCGCTGCTGGCAAGCCCAGGGACCTGCGAGGCAGCGGTGCTCGTCTTGCATGGCGGCCACATCATGACTCTCGAGGCGTCGGACTGCAACAGTGCCCGGTGAACAATTTGGTGTTTGTTTTTGTGACTCTCTCGTGTTTGATCTGTTGTAAATTCTCTGTGTTATTGAATACCTCTGTAATTGCATGCTTAGCGTTTGTTTTTCTGTGAACCTGTCGTCTGTGCAATTTTAGTGTTTGTGTATTCCTCTGTATTGTCTCTTGTTGTGTATAATGTTTGTTTTGTTTATACTTCTGACTCCGAACCTTACTCTGGCTTGAACCGGCGACCACCACTGGGCACCAAACGGCCACCCCCTTCTGTCACTACAAGGTAGTTGAATTCCGGCTGAGCTTGCCACGCAGGTCGAGGGCATCTCCTTTGCGACCGGTACAGCTACCCTCACTCACTCTAAGGGTGTCTGGGAGTGTGCGCACCATTACGGGCGCATCGTTAATAATACCCTCTAATATCAACGGGTGACAGCAGCTGAGCCTCTCTTGCCTTGAGTTGACCAAGCATACCCGTGGCTGCATCCTCATATCGCATGACGGCATCGAATTCGGAAGCGAAGTCTTCATCAGCTATTCCGTCTTCCAACTCTGTTCAATTTCAGAAGCTCATCGTTGTTGGCCGTAAGCCTTGCAATGATTTAGCACAGCGCTCCGATATCTGTCGATGGCAGGGTTGCCTTTCCCTCATTGATGAGTTTTGTATTTTGCTGTCGACGCGCCGTTCACTTTTCCCTTGTCCTCTGCATAATTGCGTCGTTGCGGTCCGTGCAGTCACTTTATCCGTTGCAGCCTGGTGGCGAGTTTCAGACGTTCTCCTAGTCCTGGAGATTGCAGTTCCCGGGTTTCTACACCATGTTATGAATGTGCGAGTTAACAGTCAATGACAACACGGGGAAACTTTCATGAGAACAAACGACAAAACTGTATTGAACTTTACATTATATATGGGGAGGTTAAACAAGGGAAAAAACACAAGCACTACTTCTTTCTTTCAGTTCCCAAAGCAAAGTGTCCGACCGACTGACCCGCAGGCGAGCTTCTCTCCCTCGGCGCCGAGGGGGCCTCGCGCACACACGTCTGCTTTCTGTCAGTTCACGAAACAGCGAGAACATGATCTGCAAGAGAGTCTATCTCGGCGCCGGGCCGCAGTCCCCCGCATGTCTCGACGTTGGGCTTCCAGGCGCTAGATCACGATGTACAGCAGCAGAGGGGTCGGTGGGGTAGCATAGTCTTACTCCGGCTCGGCTTCCGCGCCATGCCTCGCACACAACACAGGAGGGAGGAATGCAGAACTGTAAATCACTGAACACGCTCAAACTTCCATCCCAGGAGAGAAGAAAAAAACAAGGTGTAGTGTTCTAGAATGAAGGGAGACGAGAGCGGTTGCGGCTCCTCAAAGTAGCACCCGCATGCGCATATGTATAGCGCGGGAACAGCTCCAATTCATCCAAGACGCGTTCTGCGTGAGAGTGCAAAACAACTTGAACAAAAGAAAAACATTAAGACAGCACCAGCAGCCGCGCTGATCACTTTATCAACATTGGCAGACCTAGGGCAAATTGGCCTGTTTCCTTACCAAATCTACTGGCACTTCGGCTGTTTTGCGCTTTATTTATTTATAGCGGTATAACGGTTGTGCAATAGAATGAGGGCAGGCTGCTGACCATTGAGTATATGGATTCAGAGTGTATCTCTAGTTTTATTTCTTGCTAACACATCACAGCGCACAGACGGTCTCATATTCGAGGACATGGTGAATTCTGCTAGGCAGCTACGAGATCGCGCTCCTGGTATCTTCACAGTGCGACGTTTACTTTTGTGCCTTTGATTTTACCGGGGCGTGGCATTAAATAGTAATTAAATAATTACAAAACCGTAACAAATAAGTAATTAGTCGCTAATTGGTAATCAGTCATTAGTTTAATTAATCAGTAATTATTAGCAATTAGTATATTTTTATTATTGCCTTCATTAGTAATGAATTAGTTATTGATCATTGATTGATATATGGCCATATAAGGCACGCATTCGCGCATACAGTGGTGATGCTCTGCGTAGGCATGACAATATTCATGGTGCTCCGTGCCACAGGGAAAGTGGCGCGAAATAACTCGCTGCGGCTCAGATCTTGGCTCAGACAGTCAAACGCCTGTTCCCGCGTTCGTCGTCTCCGTTGCTAGGAAACGGCCAGGCATGCGCAGAGCAGACCCATGTGGTACGCACTGCAGAGAATCTCTCCCGGCGCGCGAATTAGGCACCCTATCACCGACAACGGCCTCCGAGATCACCTCCGCGCGCACGAACACACGCGCGGAGGTGATCTCGGAGGCCATAAACCGACGCTGTTGAAGCGTGCCGCCGCCGCACCACCGCTCTCGCGGTTATGCGCTGCCGCTGCGTCTGTCGTCTGCTTCCTGTCGCTGCAGTTGCGTATCGTCGCGGGAATATATCCCTTGGAATCGCGTTTTCTGCTTCTTAAAGCTGCACTGAGGCGTCGTCTGTTGCTTGCTTCATCACTGCTTCATTGCTTCATCGCTGGTATATATCTCTTTCAGTCTCGCTGCGCTTGCCTGCTTCACGCAGTTCACCTGCCGCGTTGCGCTGACTCCTTCCTAAACGTGAAGATCCCAATGCAGACAGCGCGTTTCAATTCTTTGCATGTTATCTGGCGTTCTGTGGATGTAAGCGTTGTGAGTGTTAAGATACGAAAATCAGTACGTCATGTAAAGTTCCCATAGTTCACAAAGTGTGTTTACATAGGCGAGAAGTGGCTGAAGTGGATGATTCTGGATGAATTTCTGCCACCTAGGGCTTTTGAATTCCATTGACATCGCACAGCGCTTATAATCTGCATATTTATTGAATTTCCACACCCCAACGTTGTAGATGCACCATCGGTGGAAGAAAGATAGTTCACTGCGTAGCGAATAACTTTGTATGGTTGTAAATGACTGAAGGTAAGTCTTACAACATAAGAGTGAACAGGTTTTCGGTCATGTAGCCAAGGCCATGTAAGCAAACACCGAGGCAAAAGTACTTTGGCGCAGATACATTGCTGAAAGCAACTCTGAATATTTTGGAAGTTTATTTCAAAAAAGAAAGAAGAAACCGACCACTTCAGTGCGCGCTTACATTCACCTATCATAGAAGAACAGCGAGTAGCTAGATCACTCTAACAGACTAATATTGTTTTTGCACTACAAGCGCCATTTCATGTTCTCCCCTGATGCTGAGCGCACAACAGCTTTGGGTTCTTGACTTTGGTGAAATACGGTGGGAATTGCGCCCTGGACTAGGCGAGGACCGTTTTTATTCATCAGGTAACACTGTAGTATTTTACTAAACGAAATTTATCCTTGAAATGCCGCGCACACACCCTGTGCGTTTCAATTAAGTCTCGACCCATCTAGGCCCATTCCGCTTCCACAGCTCGAAACGCTTGAAATGAGATGGCAGCCGAAACAAGGGGACTTTTTCGTTTCCTTCGCCGTACCCTGAATTACAGCCAAAGACAAAATACTTCATCGCCCACCCTACCATCCGCATATGAAAAAAATTCAGTACACCGTACGCGCTCCTCCCACGTCTGCCATGCTGCGTGCCGTACCGTCGGCGTACTGGTTATGTCGCTGCGTGGTTTGTCGTCTGCATGCCCCTGTCGACTCATTATCAAGGGAGTATCATCATCAGCCTGACTATACACACTGCAGGGCGAAGGCCTCTCCCATATTTCTGCAATTACCCGGTTCTGTGCTAGTTGCATCCACTTGACCCCTTCCAACGTCTTAACCTCATCCGCCCACCTAACTTTCTGCCACCCCCTGCTACGCTTTCCTTCCCTTGGAATCCAGTTTGTTACTCTAAGCGACCATCGGTTATCCTCTCTTCGCACTATACATGTCCTGCCCATGTCCATTTCGTCTTCTTAGTTTCCGCTAGAATGTCGGTAATTAGAGTTATTTCTCTGACCCACTCTGCACGCTTCTTATCTCATAATGTTACCGCTGCCATTTTTCGTTCCATAGCCCTCTGGGTTTTCCTCAACTTAAGTAGAACCCTCTTGGTTAGCCTCCACGTTTCAGCCCCATAGTTGAATACAGGCAAGATGCAACTGTTGTATACGTTTCTCTTGAGCGATGCCGTAAGCTGCTAGTCATAATGTGCGAGTGCTTGCCAAATGCGCTCCATCGCAATCTTATTCTTCTTGTTATTTCCTTTTTATGGTCCGGATCTGCAATTACTACCTGTCCTAAGTAGACATATTCGCCTACTACTTCCAGTACTTCGCTACCTAATGTAAACTGCTGTTCCTTCCCGAGGCTGTTGAACATTACCTTAGTCTGGTGCATATTGATTTTCAAGCTTGCCTTTCTACTTTTCCTGTCTAGGTCATCAATCATTATTGCAGTTCATCCCCCGAGTTGCTTAGCAAGGCAATGTCATCAGCAAATCGCAGATTACTGAGATATTCTCCACCTACCCTTATCCCTAACTGCTCCCATTCCAAGTCTCTTAATACTTCCTCTAAGCAAGCTGTGAATAGTACTGGGGAGATTGTGTCTCCTTGCCTAACTCCTTTTGTTATGGAAATTTTGTCACTTTCTTTATGCAGAACTATGGTTGCTGTGCAGCCGCTATTTATATCTTCCAGCACTTTGACGTACGGCTCGTCTACCCCCTGATTTCGCAATGCCTGTATCACCGCCGACGTTTAAACTGAGTCAAATGCTTTTTCGTAATCAATGAATGCTATGTATAAGGGCTGCTTATATTCCGAGCATTTTGTCTATCACTTGGTTGATGGTATGGATATGATCGATAGTAGAGTACCGTTCCCGAAAATCTGCTTGATCCTTTGCTTGATTGCAGTCTAAGGTTGTCCTGATTCTATTAGCGATTACCTTAGTAAATACCTTATACGTAACAGAGAGTAAGCTGATTGGTCTGTAATTTTTAAGGTCCTTAGAGTCCCCTTTCTTATGAATGGGGATAATGTTTGCATTCTTCCATGGTTCCGGTACTGTCGATGACACCAGGCACTGCGTATACAGGGTGGTCAGTGTTTTTTATCACGATATCCCCCTGTCCTTCAACAAACCTGTAGTTATCTGATCTTCTCCCGCTGATTTCTCTCTTTTCATGGTTTCCAATGCTTTCTTGACCACGTCCTTCGTCATTGGTGGAACGTCTGGCTGTTTTTCCCTACCGCCAATCTCATCACGGTCCTGACTACTTTGGCTACTGTACAGATTTGTATAGAACTCCTCGGCTACTTGGAATATCTTGTCCATATTCGTGATGACATTGCCCGCCTTGTCGCTTATCGCACACATCTGGTTTTTGCCTATGCCCAATTTATTCTTTTCCGCTTTAAAGCGTCCCCGGTTCTTTACAGCATACTCAATTTTGTCTATGTTATACTTTCTTATATCGGCCACCTTGGACTTATTGATTAGCTTTGATGCTTCGGCGAATTCTATCTGGTCTGTTGGATGGGAAGCTTTTACACTATAGCGTTTCTTAATCAAATCTTTCGTCCCCTTAGACAGCTTACCGGTATCCTCTCTAACTATCCTACCGCCTACTTCTACAGCGCCCTCAGTGATCATATCTCTGAAATTGTTCCTCGCTTCTAGGGTAATGTCGCCATCCTCGGTTAGAGCTGAATATCTATTCTGTAGCGAGATCCTGAAATCTTCTGCCCTCCCCCTCACCGCTAATTCATTGATGGGTTTCTTTCTTACTAATCTGTTGTGTTCCTTTTTCAGATTTGGACTAACTCGGGACCTCGCCATCCTGTGGTCACTGCATCGCACTTTCCCGATTACTTTTACATCTTGCATAATGGCGGGAGTTGAACACAGTATGAAGTCAATTTCATTTTTAGTCTCCTCGTTAGGGCTTTTCCATGTCCATTTCCAGTTCTTCCGTTTGCTGAAGAAGGTATTCGTGATTCCTAAGTTATTGCGCTCTGCAAACTGAACTAGTAACTCCCCTCTGCTATTCCTAGAACCAATGCCATAGTCACCTACTGCCTGGTTTCCTGCCTGCTTCTTCCCTACCTTCGCATTGCATTCGCCCATTAGTACAGTATATTGCGTCTTTACTTTTCGCATTGTCGACTCTACATCTTCGTAGAAGCTTTCAACTGCCTGGTCATCATAACTACATGTAGGCGCATGGGCCTGTACAACCTTCAGGTTATACCGCTTATTAAGCCTAATTACCATGCCTGTCACCCTCTCATTAAAACTATAGAATTCATCTATATTACCCGCTATATACTCATTGACAAGGAAGCCTACTCCTAGTTCTCGCCTCTCCGGTAAACCTCGATAAGACGGTACATGTCCATCCTTCAGTACAATATATGCCTCATTCGGCCTCCTAACCTCACTAAGCCCTATGATATCCCATTTCATACCCTCTAGTTCCTTTAGCAGCACTGCTAAACTAGCTTCTAGCTAAAGTTCTAGCGTTAAACGTTGCCAGGCTCAGTTTCCAATGACGGCATGTCCAGCGGAGCCAGGAATTGTTACCACCCCTAATGCGTCATACTTCTGAGCTGCCTGGTGCATTCCACGATGCGGACATCGCCAGCTGCATTGAGAGTGAGTGAACATTGTTGCGGCGGTGCGGTCTCATAGGGACATGACATACATTCGGTCGAGCATTCTGCTGCAGCTACGGGCGGAGAGGCCGAGCGGGTTTACGAGACGCAAGCAGCGATAGAGCTGAAAAGCAGGAACGACACCGGGAGATTCGAAGGTACGTGGGGCAGAATGGACGCGAAAAATGGCATTTATCTTCATAAGCACCAATAAAATCTCACATTCACTTAACGGTGACATTTGATTGCAGGCACTAAAACGCATATCCCTATTGTCTAAACGATGATGTGAAAAGCAGTAAAGGAAGATTATTTCGTAGCTCTATTGAAAAAGCAAGCGCGACAGAAGGCCAATTAACAACATTACGTGTCTAGAGCGTATCGTCAAAACGTGCTGCGAAGTACTTATTTTGTTTTTGCGAAAAATAAGCCCAGGGATAGTCTGCATGCATACCTGAGCACGAATTTACATGAAAAGCATGACATGCGGCAAGCAAACATGTGCCATGTACATGGCACATTCATTGCTTTATTAAAATAAAAGATGCTGTCAGTACGTTTACTTGCTTTTTCCATCGTGGGAAGGCCGTTAATATCATAAACATTGAAGTGAATGCATAGTGCTAGGCATAACCAGGCAACTACACTTCATGTGTGGCACAAGTGCAAACGAATGTTAGATGCAACAAAGTTATATCTTGTGAACTGACAGACGGTCTGCTGCCCTGTTCTTCACATAAGCATCACGAGTTAGGTGCAGCTCTGCAGTTGATATATAAAACAGTTGTGCGGAATCAATTGCAGTAAACATGGTTCTTCGTAATAAAGCAAAATTAATCGCCACGATGTCACGAAAGGTGACGCTGGCAACACAAAAATGCTTTCACTTCCTACACAGAGAAAAGGAAGGAACATATAGGTAGAATGATGGTGAGGGGCAATGACACAGTGCAGAGATATAATTGCAATGAGACAAGACACTTGCTTTATATGCATACCGCATGAAATGGTGTCTGTTAACGTGCGCATATACTCATCAACAAACACTCGTAAAAGAAAACGTTAACATGTATCTTGAAGCCAGGCATCTCAAATGGTCGTGTACATATGTTTTCAGATAGAACTGTGTGGCACCAACAATATCTCAAAGAAAAAAAAAAAACGGTTGAAGTTAAGGGCACTAAAAAGAATAAAAAGCTGATTCTATTTGTTACATTTTTTCAATGCCTAGAAGAACTTTACACAAAGAAGTGGGGGAAAAGATACAATCGGCACCCGCTTCTTTGAGTTTATTGCAGTCAGTCTGCAGCGATGAAGGCGGGGACATGATGGAAAAAGCACTATTAAACGTAATGATATATTAAGAGAAAAACGGCAACAGATCAAAGGCTTATGTGGCCCACATCACAATAGCTGGCAGGAAGGAGGACAGCAGTAGTAACCTGGCAAATATACTATTGTGTCAGAAATCTGGGCAGGCAGACAACTGTAGCGCCGCACTCTCATTACCCACGCAATTCACGATGAATTCAGAGGGAGCGTCCATGGTATAAGGTGTATCAGTACTAGCATTTGAATAAATGGCACCCACACCTTCACCACTGACATCACGCCGTGAAACACCGCTGATTGCAGCAACGGTTAGAACACAAAGTCGACGTTTAAAAAATGCCTTGTTGATACCTCGTTGCCTCTCGCTGCGACGTTCCTTGCACAGCCACGATACCACATCACTTTTCAGGTTGGTGAACTCACGAACCGTACAGACAGAGAATTCGAGAGCATCGCGGTGCAATTTGAAATGCCCCGTCTCGCACAATTCAACCGCTTGAGCTAGCCAAGGTGCAGACTGCGATTGCTGCGCTTTGCAACAACCGCGCAGATCGAGGATTTTTCTATGAGAACGAAGCGTTTACAACTGGAGCCCAGATAGTGCCCTCATGTGGCTGAAATTTGCGTCTTCATTGCTATTCCTGAGACCGGTTGGCCAGCTCAAAAGTAGCCTTATGTCATCGTTTCAGAACTCTTTGCTATTACAATAAGGTGTATCAGCTTACTTCACCACCCAGAGCAGTTTTCTACCAAACTGTGGTGAGCTAACCAGCCCCTTACACTATATAACCTACCCCATATTTTTTTACGTGGTCGGTTCAATGCGGTCCCAAACGTGGCGTCCAAATTTCATCATTTACGGAAATGGCAGTATATGCTATGTTATGCAATATCATTTTGACATCACCGTATAGTGTTTACGAATGACGTATTTCCCACTACACAACGTCAGCCAATCGGATTTAAGGATGCGCCCATGACAGTGAGCAGCTCATTGCACCCCTTTCGCAACATACAAGCACAACTGCTTTCCTGTCTGCCATGAATACTTGTTTTTTTGTCCCCAGTTAACTATATTTATAATCCAGGTAGCATTCATAGCTCTTCTAAACAGAATTGAGTAGTGATCATTTGATTGAAAACAGCAAAATATGCTCTACTTGATGCCTTCTAATCTTACAGCTGTCAGAATGTTACACAGTCCCCAACACGAATTAGTCTCGAAAGAAGAGTCCATTGTTAGACTTGTTTCACGAATCATTCCAGTGAGCAGACCTTTATAAGTGTGCTGCTAAGCGACATCAGCAATTACTTACCGATATTTTGTGTTGTGCCGAGCCCTTATCCCCAATGTATTCGACAAAAAATAAACAGGAAGTTAAAGGGGGCATGAAACGGCTAGAAAGGTCACTGACAAACGTTTTAAATGTCTAGAACAAATGCTTCCGAGCATTTGTTCAAAGTAAAACTCATCGGAAAAAATCCAGCGATTTATTATTAATTTTTAAAAACAGCGTTTTTTGAAATTCGCGGGCTGCGCCATTTCCGCGTGGCGGCGAGATTTGGGACTATTCTGCCGTGATTACCTACGTCACCAGTCACAGAGTGACAGGCCACGACAGGCTGCCATTGGCTGCAGCCGCGACGCCCTCTACGTCACTGACACACTTCCGGCAGCTGCGAAAGTCGTCTGCTCGAGTGCTGCAATGCATGCGTGAACCCGAGCTTGGCGCTTCGGTTCGCGATGTTAACCGTAAAGGTGGTGGCGTCCGACTGAAAGTGCGCGTCGGTGCAGGAGTGCGAAAAGAGCACTAGCTGGTCCGATTTAACACCGTACCGACTAAATAGGCAGCATCAACCTTTATGTACCGACCGACGGCGTAGCAGCGTACTGTAGTCCCGTCTCGTCTTTGCCGCATCGACCATTTGTGCGGCGTGTTAATAATTAAATGGAACGTGCGTCAAAAAAAGGTGTACCCTCAGCTTTATTGCGAAAGTACACAAATTCGCACCGCTTAAGTGCAGCACCCGAAGCCGCCAGGCGCGGGCGCTGCGGCCGACGGTACTCCGGTCGTGCGCTGCTCCCTGCTCGTCGCTAGGCCTTGTTTCTTTTGCATCGCAGCCACGGCGGACGGCATTTTAGAATCGTCCGCTTCGCTGCGTCTCTAGTGTAGTTGCTCGCGTGCTCCTGTGCACGATTCTTGCGTGTAGCTTCGGAAAACAGTGACAACCTGCGCTGCCGAACTGCATGTGGCGAGCTGCTTTGCTCATGTTTTGCGGCACGCGTGCATGTTACGCATTGGCACTTCCTAAACTATGTGCGTCCGACTGAAAGTGCGCGTCGGTGCAGCAGTGCGAAAAGAGCACGCAGGTCCGATTCAACACCGTACCGATTAAAAAGGCAGCATCAACCTTCGTGTAAATGAAACGTGCGTCAAACAAGGTCTGTCCTCAGCTTCATCGCGAAAGTACACAAATTCGCACCGCTTATGTGCAGCACCGGATGTCGCCACATTACCCCAGAGATGCCGTCCGCGGGCGCTGCGACCGACGGCACTCCGATCGTGCGCTGCTCCCTGGTCGTCGCTAGGCCTTATTTGCGTCGAAGCCACGGCGGACGGCGTTTTGGAATCACCCGCTTCGCTGCGTCTCTAGCGTAGCCGCTCGCATGCTCATGTGCGCGATTCTTGCGTGTCGGTGCGAAAATCAGTGACAACCTGCGCTGCCGAACTGAATGTGCCGAGCTGCTTTGCTGATGTTTTGCGCCGTCGCTTCTGGCTCGGACGATGCGTACACATGAGATAAACACGCGTGCACTTTGCGCATTGGCACTTCCTAAACGATGTGCGAAAGGACGTCAAAAAACAAAACAAAAACACAACACTATTCGTTTTGTTAATCTCAATTTTAAGATTCGCGGACGAATAATTCGTGCTCACCTGTCATCCGATATCCAAACTCTGTAGCGATCATCAGTCCGTGCTCTCGTCGGGGATACGTACGCGTATACATTCCATTCGTTATGCACAAGAGATGCCTCTCGCCGACCATAATGAAAGCTGCTCCGGACTAAAAGCGACGACGACATATGTTTGCACGCGGGCAACTCGCACACTCGATCGTCTGCCAGCATCTATGCAGAGCCGATGCTATCGCGTCAACTCCGCGAGGGGTCACCGGCCGCCGTTGGTCAAACCGCAGAAGACGGTATCAAAGAGACTGACCCAGGCAGCGCGTGAGAAGAAAGCGGTCTTGTAGAAAGCCGTGCTCGGCAGGAATGCACGCTAATTTGCGCTGAATGGGACAGGGATATGAAGGAAAGTGCTCCCTCCGCGGCGGCCGCCGGTATGTGTGGACTCCCACCTGCAGGTATGCGCTCGCGAACGACCCGAGTCGTTCGGGCTGCTGTCGCACACAATTCCGAGAGGTAAAGAAACTGAAGACACCGGCGGCCGAGGAAGACAGCAGACAAGGTTGAAAGCTATGCAAACGCAGACGGGACGGGAAAGGCAGACCGTGAATCCATGGGCGACGCTCGGGGGAAAACAGGCGCGACGACCGGAAGTCTGAGAACCGAGCGTCACCCGATGACGCTTCGTGGGCGGGGCTAGCGGGGCGGAGTTCCCGAGCTATTTTCTTCGTTTTTTTTTCTGGTGTCTCGGAGTGTTGAGTTGAGGGGAGCGAGGAGGAGCGCCATTTTTAATCGCCAATATCTCTGGTGTTAATGAAGCTAGCTAAAAAATTATTGCGGTGAATTGACCTGTGAGTGAGTACCTATCTCTCGACCGATTTGCTTTACCCCGTTTGAGGCATTGCATGGCCCCTTTAAGGCAACAAGAAAACTATATGACCGTAAATGTGAGAAGTTCGAAGATATCATAGCCAGCACTGACTAGGCTGAGAGAGAGAAATAAAAGTAGATCAAGCGTACAAGTTTGTTACTCTAAGAATATTTACGACTACTATTTTCCGATAGATTCATATAACATGTACCGTAAAAGTAAGAAGCATTGTTATTTTTTTAAAGAACCTTATCAAGAACTTGAAGAACGTAACAAGTTCTTTGCCACATTTATCAAAACAAAATATGTAAACGTTCTGATAGCTTAAAAGCAGCTCCTAGCTCCTAAACAAAATTAAGCATTAGCACTATGACAGTAGATTCACTACGTCGGCGGATTACCCTTCCCTGAATTGGAAAAGGTTCTAAGAACTACGAACCGGCTCAAAAGCGTACTATTCCCGATGAATTTTTTTTGAGGGTATAAAATATCAGGAGAAAACCTAGCCAATGAATTTAATTCCTATTTTCTACGTCCGGGTGTACAGTGAAACAGTGCCTTAGGCGATCAATGTGAAGCCTATAACATGCGGTCTCAACTTTTTTGTAACGATATTTATTGCCTCAGGGCATCAGTAAGGTATGAGATGAATTATGAGCTAATGAATAAATACTCCTACCATTTTTCACCCAACATCTCCAGACGAAATAGTCGGTATCATATATTCACCTAGGAACAAATACGCATGCAGAGTAGAATACACAAGCACATAGCCGATATAAAGTTTGCCACAAGTTGCACGTCAGCCCCTTTCAAATATCTGCAACCTCTCTTGTCTAGTGTAAAAACCGCAAAATTTTAGCAGTACATAAGCGTGGAGCAGTAAACACCCTTATTAATTACACTCCAGTTTCAGTCCTTCACATGCTTTCAAAAATACCTGAACGTGTACTAAAGTGTTTCCGGACTTTCTGGTTTTCTGAAACTAAAATCAACAGAACAGGCACGTTTGCCTGCAAAAGACCACATAATTCAGAATTTCAAAAAAGAGGTTTTGACAGTTGTAGTATTTTTGCACTTTAAGAAAGCTGTAGGTTCAATTATTCACAATATCTGGCTCAAAAACTTGCTCTGGTATGACATTAGAGGTGTCGCGTATGTGCTAATTAAAAACTACCTCAGCAAACGTAAGCAATTAGTTTCCCGTCATGAACCTCGCTCTGAATTTCTGGTATTAAACTGCGAGGTTCCTCAGTGATTTATCTTGGGTCCAACATTATTTCTTCTTTATATAAACGATATACTGAACATTCTAAATAACCTCACATAATGTTATATGCGGGCGACGCGAGGGGTTTCTTCTCAGCGAAAAAATGAAAGGTGTGTTTAACGCAGCTAATAGCCAGATGGGTCACCTCCAAGGCTAGTTAAATCCAAACAAAGTGCAATTAAACAAGGGGTAAACCAAAGTGGGTCATATTTAGACCCGAGCGATAGCAGCTGACGTGTAACTACGATTTGAAATTTGGGGGCAATGTTGTTGAAATCACTACCTGCACCAAAGTTTTTCGCGTGTGGTTTAATGAGAATCTTTATCGGTCAAACCACGTTAAATCAGTTCGAGCAGATATTCGCCCATCGATAGGGATGCTAAACATATTGAAGCACTTTATTTCATTGAGCCTCAAAAAGCAGCCGTATTACCGTCTAATACACTCACCTCTCCACTACTAGGCCTGGGGCACCATCACCAAAACAAACCTTGAATCACTTTTTGAACTGCAAAAAAAGAGCGGTAAATCAACCTGTAACTTTAACTTCCTTTCGCACAGTTGTCACAAAATAAACGTCATACAACTTGAGACATGAAACGAATTCCTTACCATTAATACATATCAACTACGGAGCTCAGGCTATGCATTTTCGTTTACTTACCTTATTAAACAATCACCAGAGTATACTAGAAAAGATGTATACATGCCATTGTAGTCACTCTGTCGTGAGTTCTAAAACACATACGTAATATAATTTTTTTTTTCAAAGCTTTTTTACATAACGTCCTCATATGAGCGGTGATATATCCTTAACAGGCTCGATAAAGGTTTTCGTTATATTTGTTTCTAAATGCTTGTTTGTTCACAGCATGCTCAGAGGTTGTAAAATTACGTGTGAATGGAAGTGCTACTTGGTGGTTTGTTGTTTTCGTCAGAGTGTATAAATGCTCTGGGTGTTGAGGCCCTTGTCAGGTAAAAATATTGCTTTTTGCCGCAACACCCTTGAGGTGCCACCCGATGACACTAAGTAGCGAGAATCGGTTAAGGCCATGTAGGAATTAATTCCTAGTATATAAATGAAGTTATAAAATGTGGTTTCGCTCTAAGACCACTAACATGAATAGGATACACTGTATGACAGTTTTGCTGCAGTCGGTAGGTGCAGAAATCTCGAGGCCACCAAGATTATGTGCAAATTAGTTTCATTGTGACCTCCTGATTTCGGAACACGAACTTCGTATGATGTGGTCGTGAAAGCACAAATGCGAGATAGAGGCTGGTAACGTTTCAAACGGCATTCATTTATTGCTCCAAGGTTCTTAACAAATGTGGTTTTGTGTACCAAAAGAGCGTTGGCGCTTGAAGTCCTCGTCAGCAGCTGCTTGCAGATCAATAAAGTTACCGGCGGCGCCTGTAACCGGCAGCCCACCCACCGGCAGCGCCGTAGCCGCCAGGAGCATACCGGCCTCCAGCGTATCCGGCAGCACCATAGCCGTAAGGAGTGTTGCCTCCGTAGGTGTAGCCACCGAGTGCCGCCCGGCCATTCAGAGCGCCTCCATAGCGCGCGATGCCGCCGTATCCATAAGCGCTACCAGTGCGACCGTAAGGGTCTGCTCCGTATCTTCCGTATCCACCGTATCCATTGTTGTAACCCTGGCCCAGTGCCCTTGAGCCGTAGGCAGCGGGCGCTCCTGCTCCACCAGGAGTCGGTGGCACTACCGGAGCGGCGTTGAAGACCGCATCTGCGCTGGATCCCGGTGCAGTTCCTGGCTCGTTGGTGTCGACTGTGGCTCTGAATCCGTTGGCATCAGCTATGTAGTTCACCCGCCGGTAGAGGCCGTTGACGTCCCGGTAGCCATACGAGCCAGTCTTGGCGTTGCTGGCGTCACCCTGCTCGCTGTGGAACAGGCGGTTGCCGTACTCATCCACTGTGTCGTAGCCGAAACTGTACGGCTGGGGTGCCTACGCAAAGAGAGCACCCAAGCGTAATTTGGAGGGATGTGAACGCATAGAACCTTCACGAAGAAACGATTGTCATGTTGCAATAATGGTGCGCTGTTTTAACACTGCCACAGCTAGTGAAGAAATAAAGAAATGTATAACGAGAATAAATAACGAAAAAAGTTGATGTCAGGCAACGTTTTCGGAAGCGAACAAAAGTATCAATTCTAATTGTAGTAAAAATGCTTTAATTTCTTTTCAAAATTTTGCTGCTGCAACGTTAAGGAAATAATAGGTTGCACTCGAGCATGAATGCTTTCAGGTAAGCGCGCCCTTCTTACTCCGCTGCTTACTGAAAAATACTTTGATCTCTTGGCTCGTTTGCGCAGTCTGCAGAACGCGGTAGCGACGGCAATGACGTTGCAATATATACGGTAATGAACTGGTGCAATGGCAACTTCGGACTGCTGAGACATTATCCATCAAACTTTTATGGTTTAAAAATATGCGCCACAAAAAGCAGCCATTTCGTACAAGGCGAAGTTAAAAAAAAGAAAAGAAACGAACAGCACGAGTTTGACGCAATATTTCTTCTTAAAGTATACCCCACCGCACAAAGAAAAGTAAAATTGAAGTTTGGTTGATTTATGTTCGACAACCTGCCTCAGTAAAGAAGAACGATATCGCTTACAGTGGCGTAGTTATCGTATCCTCGGTATGGACCTCCAGCGGGTTGACCCCCGTAGCCACCGTAGCCACCGTAGCCACCGTAGCCACCGTAGCCACCGTATCCAGCGCCCTGGTATCCTGCCTGGTGGTGCGTCAGCGTATAAGCCCGCGCCGCAAGGCAGGCGAGGAGTAGTTGAACCTGGGAATAAAAGTGAACTACTTATTACCGTAGATATAAAGACATAGATTAGCTATCGTTTAAATAGTATAAAGTTCCGTATGTGTGTCTTACCACTGTTATATGGTGAAATGGAACGTAATTTCAATTTATTAGCTCAAAGTATAAACTTATGGGTTATTTTTGTAACCTAACCATTTCATTCAAGCTAAACGCGTGCTGATGCTGCGTACTAAACATAATTGTTATGTAGAAGTGAACAGATCGCTGAATAATTTATCAAAAATGTTAGTTGAGCTTTGGTTCAGTTTGGTTCGGTTTATGTGTTTAATATCCGAAAGCGGCTCATTGTGGAGGACTCCGAAAACTTGGACCATCTGGGATTTTGGACCTGCACTGACATCGCACAGCACACGAACGTTTCGACTGTAAAGCGGCCGTTGAGGCCGGGGTTTGATCCTGCATCCTCGGGCACAGTAGTGGAGTGCGCTAACCACTGCGTCGCCCCGGAGGGGTGTTAGTTTAGCGTTGAAAGCAAGCAATGTTTTAGTATTCTTTTGTAAGGGGTATTAAAATGTAGAAATAACTATATATGAAAAAAAAGGAAAATTTCAAGGGTTATCTGCTTTAATCTATTCTACTGTCTCTAAAGTAAATATATATTTTTTATATGGCAGTATAGAGCCATAAATCCTTTACGTTGCGGGGTGCATTTATTGCATCCACGGTCACATTAGTTTGCAAAGATCAGTTACTTTTCACCCGTGTGCAGCTATCAGGGAGTGGATGCTCTTCAATGAGGTCTATTTAAGGTTGGCGCCATGGAATTCTTTCGACCGGTACAGTGTGACGCCCTTAGTTTTGGTCCTTGGAAGTATTGACCTGCGGGCATTCATATGTGGTGTGTCTGCAGCATTTAGATAAGCTAATCTGTTATTCAAACAAAAATGTTTTCGTTATTGAAATGTGTGTTTAAGGTAGGAGCAACGCTATTAAAACGATTACGAAGAATTATAAACAAGGACGTTAACAACAATCCACTAACCACGGTTCGGAGCTGTTTCTGAGAACAAAATGAAGTCAGAGGCTTTTAAAACAGCCAAACAGGGAAATAAAACATCTTCATAATAGAGTATTGGACCCAGCTATCAAAGATATAATGCAAATTAAAACCACAGCGTCGTCATCGCTGAACGTAAGTGACAATGCCTTGAAAGTGAGTTTAATGCACCTAAATTTTACAAGTTATTATAAAAGAATTAATGGTTCAGTGTACGGAGGAGGATCAGACATGGCATCGGCTGCCCTCCCCGCTTTTTGTAGACATTGAGCGTAGTTATGGCTACCCTGTTTGTTCCATTAGCAAAGCCAGCGTTTGGAGCAGCCTGGCTGCCGACCGAATACCGAGGTCATTTGCAGCCTATACCCTCTGTGCCATTATGAACGTGTTGCCAACTACCCTGCCCGTTGTCAGATGAAGGGGAAAGGCCGGAGGGGTCCCAACTGGGCACTAGCGCTCCGGCTTCAAAAAGGGCAGGCTTGAAAATTATCGCAATTGTGTAAGCCGCATGTTATTCTCGGTGCGAAAATCGCACTGACCAGGCATGGCGCAATGTTTTCCGATTCCAAAGAGCTCGGGTCATCGCAGAACGTTGGCAGCTGGATGAAATAAGCATTGGTTTTGGAGGAATTGGGGGAACTCTCTTCTCGTTTAAAGCAACCAGCGAATGCGGAGCTTGTAGGAGAGCTGGGGAAGGAAACCTCGTAGAATCCGGGGAATGGCTAGAGGCAATACCGATTAACTGCTAATAGTCTGGGTTGGCTTCACCCAGACGTTGTGAGTAGTGCAAAAAGAACATACACACACAAGTGCAGACGACAGGGAACATTGTGCGTGTTCTCTTGGCGCTACCCACAATGGGTGGATCCAGTAACCATGTAGTATAATTAAGAGCTTTGTCATGACTATGTTTTATGTCTTAATTATGGTTCCGGGCACCCGAATTTTCGAAGGTAGAGGGAAGGTCAGGAAAATATAAGCCAGTTGAGAATTTTGTCGGACATGAAGATCGTCAAAGGTTCGTCGTCGGGACTTGTCAAGTCGAGGATCCCGGGACGTCTTTTAACGATGAGATTACTTTGGGATACCGTTAAATAATAATATTCACGTGTTAGGTATGCTCAAAGCTTCCATTCATCGGCGTTTGAAGATGCGCTCGCATCGAGTAATTAACCCTGCTGCAAACAACCAACGGGCCACGAGCACAAAAATAACTGAAAATAAAATTGTAGAATATTGTACTACATTTTCTATCAACTGATTTACCAAATTTATCGAGGCTTATGAGTAGCAAAATTTTACTTGTGAAGTTTCAGACCTGCGCTCACGAGTAACTCAGAATGAGATAGAAAAAAAAAATATGGCGTGTTCTTAACTGATTGCCCGACAGGTATGAAATATTATAAGATGGTTTTGTTAACGCATGGAGAGAGGTGACCGGAGCTTCCAGTGCGTATGAAAAGCGTGCTTCCACAGTTTATCCCGCGCTCAGAAGGAGTAATTAGGACTGTAAAAAACAGCTCGTAAAACAATATTTTATAAAACAGCGTAAAATTAGAAAGGTGGTGAGAAAATACCTTTCGGATATATTGATTGTTGTTGTGAAGAAATTCAATATGCGAAAACATGAAGTGCACAGGAACTAAAACTCTTCTCCAGAAACCAAAACGTTCGGGTATGTGCTTTGAAGTACACGGTGACACCCCCCCCCCCCCCCCCCTTTCCTTTTTTTTTTTCTGAATGCCTTGTAGAAGCTGCCGCAGGTCATGGGTAGAGACCAGGCTTTGAACCCTACCTTTTAGGTGCGACACCCCTTTGAGAGTGTGCCTTAAAATGAAATTATTTTTGCAGGCTAAATGTTGTTATAACATGGGCATGGGACTTCCTTATATTTCAGTTCGTTGGACAGTCCCAACATTATTGAATGCTTATAAATGACGCGATAAGATACGATGCTTATCAGTACCATTGGAAAGGGAGTACGATTCCACCATACACGGGAGGACTACATACTTCTTTGAAGCGAACCGCACAAGACAGATGAAAAGTCTCACCTTCAGACACATCTCGGCTCTTCTCGAGGCCTCTACGCTGTCTTCAACTGGAAGTTGTCGTGCTTTCCGACTAGTAAAGGCAGAGAAATATGAGTGTTGATGTCTTCATGTGTGCGGCGAGCAGCTTTTATACCCTGCTCACAGATGTCACATGCACCTTTGGACCAAGCACGTGACAAGGAGCACGTGTTTTCCTTCTCTCTTACTCTTACATTTACTTTTTTGTCCTTCGACATTTCAAAACTGCACAGGTCGTGCAGAGCGAAGCTAGGACAGCGGGTGAGTAGCGCGGTCGACTTAAAGCGCGACTACTCCTAAGCTCTCGCTGCACGCATGCGAAAGAAACACCCGAGGAGGAATTTCACACTTTCGCGCCTGTCAGCTACGCGAAGGTTCCACTCACAACGCGCTATACGGATTTGTCGGCGCAGTTGCTTTTTCCTTGCTTCATTGTTGTGGCGTGCGCTGGTTTTACGAAATGCCGTTGCTTACTCGAGGCATCTCGCAATTACTGCGCTGACGAAGCGAGATGAGATGCGAGGGAGAAATGCAGTGTTGACATATGTTCCCCTCGGATATTCTGCTGCGGCTCTTGATCCTTCGGAAAAGGAGTGAAACTCATTGGCTGGGATGAAAGTTTAAATAAATGTCCTCGAATACTGTCTAGTTGTTGGCTCAAAGTTTGCCGAAGTAGTAAACCAGCGAATGGTTGTAGATTTTCATTTCATTTCATTTATTGAAGCCTTAAAGGCCCGATGGCATTACATAAGGCGGGGGCAATAACATTGTATAACAGCATACAAACACCAGTTCAAGAAACAAAAACAAGGAAAGAAAACGAAACCAACAAACAAACATTAACAAAATATACAAGAGCAAACTAGTGTGCATTGTCAAATAAAACACTGAAGGTGACTCGTTAGTTTCGTTCGAATTTCACGAAAAATTTAGATGGTTATAGCTCATGATCGCAAGAATTCTCGCGGCAAAAAAAAAAAAAATATCTACAGAGAAGCTAATGAGAAATAAAAACGCACACATGCAGTAAAACCGCAAATTAGGCATGAATCGGCCATTTAGGTTCACTGCTTGTCAAAATGCGAAAATTAAGAGCCTACAAGTGACACATAAACGCCGTTAACACATCCATTGTCTGTTTTTTCTTAATGTATAAGCTGTGACGGCCTGTTACATAAAACTAACCTTGTGCTTGAATAGACTGGTAGCTTGGAAATAAAATGAGTAGCACCTTACTCCTTTTTTATTATTTTTTGCTTCACTCTCAATGTGCCGAAACTTGTCGATACGTCTGTGGCGATAATGATTTAAAATCATTTTTCAGAGTGGTGTTTATTTATAAATAAACAATGGAATATGTTGGATGACAGCGAAGTTTGTGTCCACGCTGTCATTACAAGGTCACGAATCTCTCAGGTACAAAAAAAAAAAAAAAAAAAAAACTGTGGACGATACACAATACGGGCGACACGTCTTTTGCACCGTTTCTTAAGCAAGCTTCCTTGACCTCTTGTGCCACGTATATCATCAGTTCAGCGTATCAATTGTAGATGTGCCTTCTAAACGGGCCGTTAGGTATATAAGTGATGGACCTTTGTGGAAACAAAATACATCATGCAAATAACCACTGAATTAAAAACGCTCCATTAGGGCCTCTAAACTTAACGCGAGCACGTGGTAACTGTCATCTCCGAGAGTATGCTGTTTCAGTCGTCACTTCGTTTGTGAGAAAAAGGCTTATACTCTAGCGCTATATTAGTGTGACACAAAACTTCAAGGAAGACAATGAATTAAAAGAAAAAAAGACAGAAATATCTTTTTAATTGGCCCCTATGTATCACTCGTAGGTAGCGGATTTTTGTAGCTTGGACAGTTCGTGAACGTTTTGTTGCAGCATTACGACTATATTTCGCGTTATCTGGCCGATTGCGCTTTTTGCTTCTAATTGGTGATACTGGTTATAGTCCTCGCTGGTGTCAGTATAATGATGATGGAAAGTTTGGACACGTAATTGCTTTTGTGTAGTTTGCCCGTCTTTTAGCGTAGTAATTTTGTTCCTTTAGCAAATCAGAAAGACCAAAGAGTGGCCGTAAAGTGTCAACAAAAGTGAAATTTATTGCTGTTTAACTGTCATTACAGGGTTTTTCGTTAGATTTACATAGAGCAGCAGAATAAGTAAAGTCACGAAAGTATAGCCACGCAGAGAGGAATACACTCTTCGCGCCTCAAACGACTTTCTGTGTTGCCCTTGCAGGCTGGACTACTGAACGCCTGCGGTCTTGATTACAATGCCACGATGCGCGAAACATTAGTAATTTGTTAAAAGATCATTATTTTTGGACTCAAAACGATACGATAATTTACTGCGGCATGGCAAGGCAAATGAAGCTGAGTCCGTAGTGTGTAAAGGGAAGCGGTTTTAACACGGTCACTTTACGGATCCCTTCTCCCAGAAAAGCCGGCCTCATCACCATCGATGCAAGCGTTAATATTCCTCAGCGAAAAATTGCTCTTAAAGCAATCAATTATTGAAAATCAAGAACACGTAAAATAAATTGTGATTACAGCCAAAATTAGCATGATGGTGCCTGCAATTAAAGGAAAGTGATTCCACTGAAAATAAAGTGAGTTAAGTTAACTACGGTGGCATTCAAAGCCGCGAGGTTCGGGTTTGGAGATGGGCTTACTGCCCATTGGCCACGAGTGCTTTTCGTTTCTTTATTTTCGGACAAGAAACAAATACCGTATAACCACAGAAGTGAGGGACGTGCCAACACTGTGTTGGCACATAACACTAAAAGTTTACTAGTGGAGCCAAATCGTAAACACTCAACCACTAGGGGTGGTCAGGCTTAGCTCTGTTTCCCGAATTGCAGAGAAAACGATTCCCTTCGTCGATCATCCTGATGACGTCAGCAGAAGAGTAAAAATCCCACGTCCACCGGGAATCGAACCTCTATCCCTCTGAACCCCAGCCGAGTGCTTTAACACACTGCGCAATGTCCGGCTTCTTTTTGCCTTTATTGTCTTAGTTCCACAAAGATTACAGGCTGGTCGATTTTTTCGCATGTGAAACGGTTGACATAAAGTACCTGCATATACAAAACGGTCAAATTGACCACATGTTTCAATAGATTAACAAACTTGGGTACACATGACCGAGTTTTTCCTACATCAGTTATTTGGCGGATGGCATCGCCAAAATACTCTCGTTAAGTCTGATATGAAGACGAACATAGCGAACAGCCATTCGGCGTTTTCACACGCTATGCAAGCCATCATTATTTTCTGCAGCTACGACGTATTTGTGCAAGAATTGCTGCAGGAAATTCCAAAAGAAAATCTCGTCCCAACAATCTACAAACACGTGTTCAACACTCTCCTGCTTTCTGCACCAAATACAGTTCATACCCCATGTCCCAAATAATTCATGCCTTCATATGTAGAAGCGCTAAATTCAATTCAAAAAACGTTTTCACAGCAGGCTTTACAGGCATTCTTTTCACACGTTTCAGCACAATTCGCCCGGCACAGAAGTGTATAATGACAGCATCACATCATAATTCTTTTAGTCTACCGCGAGAATCATAGCGGGATTCCGTGAGTGATAGATACAGCACTTTTCCATTGTTGTAAACTAATTATAAAACACAGGTGAACTTTTATGGGTTTTACGGTAAGCTGGTTGTGTTAGACAAGGGCCAAGCCATGTACCGTGTGCAGCAGCATAGCTCAGGCTGCAGTGCTATCGAAATTTTGCAGTCGTGCGCGACGTGTCCGCCTCCGGATGTCCTACATGGCCAGGACACAAGGCGTATGCAGGGGCTAATTGAATTCTTCGGTGTTGATTGGAGTTACGCGGGTGAATGCAGTTGACGACGGGCTCTCTGCCTTAGAGGCCCACTGTCCACCCTCCGGTCGAAAATATTTTCTTCCCCGGTGACTGTGAGACTTCGCCCCTGGAACGCAAGGCCGCAAAATGTTTTTGAAAAGAGTAACTAATAAGGCAGTTACAGCCACCGCAATCACCCGATTCTATCCTGCCTCTCTCCTTCCGTTCCCTCGCAAAGGTTTTTCACTCTCCTGCCCGAGGTCGTCTAGCCTCCGCAATACAAATTCCCCTTCCTCCTCCGCGTTTGGCGGGAGGTGGGGCGTGGCTCTCCGCGAGCGCGAAAAAAAAAAAACGGTCGAGGGAGCGCGCGCCGCTGGATTCAGTCTGGCCGTGGCGAGGGAAAAGCGCGCTGCGAGCGGTAGACACCCATCCTTCTCCCGTCAGTCAGCGAGACGGACCAATGGACGTCGTTCCCGGTACGTACGTCATTATCGGGGCCCGTCTGGCCAGCGCAGGAAGAGGTGAAGCTGGCTTCTCAAAGGAGAGCATGAGGGAGCTTCGAATTTATTTTCGATGCTTTGCGGCGCGCGTGTCGCTGTAGAATTTTGCACAGACTATCTCCGGTACCTGATCGAAACACTGGGCTCCTTTTCTTAAAAAGGCCTTCCCTGGACAGTGGCCCTTTAAGGGAACATCACTAAGAGGATAATGCCGCAGATGCCGATCATGTAGCTGAGAATGCGCCTGGCCCAACCGGTGTTTTTCGTCATGGCATTCTGCATTCAGTAATAATTCCGTCCAGATAATAGGCGATGAAGTTAGGGTTCGTGGCTGCCTTATCCAGGTTGGTGTTCTTTAGCCTGGAAATGACCGGGAGTCGATGGAGGCGGTAGCCCTGAGCACGACTGCAGATTTTCCAAAGCCATCCAAGTTCTGCAAGCACAACATCGTTGTTGTGGTTGTGGTTGGCCTCTTGAAACGTGGCACCTACCAAGCATAGAAGATTAGCCAAAGCTGGACATTTTCCAAAGTCGATTATGCGAAAAAGATTTGCGCAAAGCGGGAATTTCAAAAAGAAATTAGCGATGTAACTATAAAAGGTAATATTTAGAGTATAGAATAACAATCAGGGGTGGCAGAAAGTTAGGTGGGCGGATGAAGTTAAGAAGTTTGCAGGGTAAAGTGGATGCAGGTAGCACAGAACCAGGTTAATTAGAGAAATATGGCAGAGGCCTTCGCCCTGCAGTGGGTAATAGTCAGGCTGATGATGATGATGATGATGATGAACTATCTTAATACATTTGAAGTGGAAAGAAATCTTAAAGAATATTGAAACTATTTAACAAGTGAGCCAACCAGTTGCATGCATGCATACGAATCCCACAATCCGTAACGAGCGCAAATCATTTGGCACCCGCACCTGACTATAGTAGAACGGGTAGCCACAAAGGGAGCCCAGCCTTGAGAATAATGATACCTACAGGTGCGCCCTTCTCGTAAGTGTGAACCGCAGGCAAAGAGAGGAGAAAATACTCTGTGTATTCAACGTACCCCCATGAGGCCCATACGCTTGTCGTACTCCACCCACGTCAATACAATACATACAATACTTTTTATTCAACATCAGGATGTTGGGTGCGCTGGCAAAAAGCCAGTGATGAGCCTTGACGAGGCCGATCCATACGGAGGCAGTTTGGTAGTGGCACACATACAAAACCTAGTTGAAATAAAGAAAAGCATGGGTTAACGTTCAAATATTGAGAACATGAGGTAGCACAGGTGTCAGTCAGTTGTTCATCAACTCTGATTCGTCGTTTAATAAATGCAGGAACATTTGACAGCCGTAATTTGTGCGCGTCCTAGGTAACAACCATTTAAAATTTGTTCTAGTTCAGTACATACTGTAACAAAACAGCTGTTTTTGTGACGCTTGTCTCGTATCGTTTGAGAAGTACCGTTTTGTATAACAGGGAAAGTGCGGTTCTTCAAACATTGGTGCAGAATGTTCAAGTCGAGGAGCGTTCACAATATATCTAACAGCTTTCTTTTGTGAGATATGCAAGCGGTTGCTGCTAGTGAAAGATGTGGACCTCAGACCAGAAAACAATAGTTAACAACCGAAAGAAAGAGTTAGTTATACAACATTTGGTTTCTATGCTTTGACATGAAGTGTCTCAGTTGACATAAAATGCCAACAGCCTTAGACAACTCGTTAACCACAAGGTCCACGCGATCACTCCAAATCAAATTTTCATTCAAAAGGACACCAAGACTTTTGACTGTTGGAAATAATTGAATGAATGATGACCCCATTCTAAGACAAACTGGCGGCAGTAAAGTCAGTTTATTGTGAGATCTAAAAAGCATTGCTTTTTTTTCAGTTTTTATTTTTTAGGAAATAACTTTGGGACCAATCTTGTCCAGAGTGTAAGCAATCTATTACTTGTAACTCGAGATCTACCAAGTTCTCTGCCCTGAAAATAAGGAAGTGTCGTCTGTGTAAATTACACAACTTGGATGATTACTTATGCAGAAGATGTGATTAATGTAAATGACGACAAGCTCCCCACTATACTAACCTGTGGAACGCCTGAAGAGATATGCAAGGCGTCTGATAAACAGGTGTTTATTATAACCTGTGGTATGCGAGAGCCTAAATAAGATTGAATTATTTGAAGAAATTCGCCCCGGAAACCATAAAGTTAGCTAACATTTAATTGATGCGATCGAACGCTTTAGAAAAATAGAAGGAAATTCCAAGCGTGAGTAGTTTGGGCTGAAAGGATTGAAAATAAGTTTTTTTTTTTTTGCGTTAATAGCGCGGGTTCAGTAGAAAACTGTTTCCTAAAGCCATGCTGGCTGGGGTTAAGAATGTTATGTTAGCCGCAAAAATCATTTATTTGTTTGTATAGTATAGGTTTGAGACACTTTGAGAAAACAGGTAGAGTGGAGACAGACAGATAAATTGACACATAATATTTGTCAAGCCCTTTCTTATTCGCATGCTGCTGGCGAATGTTATGGTGGCTGAATTTACAAGCATATTTATGGACATTTCATTGCTTACGAGAATTTTCATTGCGATAGCATTTCTTGTTTTATGAGTGACTTCATCCGAGGACGTCGCGACAGCTTGTCCTCATGTACAGATACTTCGGGAAAACAATGGGATCTACGCCGGGACCCGAACCATTATTCTCCTGCTGGCATGCCGCCTTGCTCAAAAGGTGTCGATAGCGCTGTCTACGTAGTTCACGTGTCCATAGGGCGCCGGAGGGCATCGAGAGTAGACAAAATAATGTTGAAAGTAAAGGAAAACTTAGGTAACTGAAATAAAAAAAATTCACAAGTTCCACTCACAAGTTCCAATGTAGGTACAACAGTGCTCTCGAATAAACGCGAATGCTTTCGCTTTTCTATACTGAAGCAGACTTTAGTACTGGGAATTTGTTATTATGTTCTTATCGAGTAAAAATTTGAAGCTGCTTTCAAGCTGTAGCGCACAAAAGACGAGGGGCTGAGAACGAGAAGACACATACAGCGCTATGCTGTGTGTGCTCTTTGCAAGGCTAATACAAATAAAATGCTTTAAGACCAATATTTTGCAAAACAATTTAGAAGGTGGGCCTAATTTAAGGAGTAGTATTGATTGAACAAGGAATACAATTTCAAATCACCTTTGCCCCCCCAAAATAAAAAATAAAAAAGAACTGTAGAGGCGCTCTGTATGTTTCCTATGGACAGAATCATTGCGGCCGGTCCTAACAATACTCTCATCAACACTTCGAAACTTGCGGCATATTTAACCAAATCACATGCATAATTACAGAAATTGTAATGCAGCAGTGCTGCTTCATCAAAGCCGTGAGTGAAAGTCTGGAGGAAACTGGAGCCCCATTACAAAGGCACCTTA
The DNA here is from genome assembly GCF_055883805.1 of Amblyomma maculatum. Taxonomy (NCBI): domain Eukaryota; kingdom Metazoa; phylum Arthropoda; class Arachnida; order Ixodida; family Ixodidae; genus Amblyomma; species Amblyomma maculatum. Next base: position 155,608,186 of record NC_139345.1, on the reverse strand, counting down.
ACAGGCGTGCACATTTCACAAAGTGAATGAAAGCTTGCATTTTTTGTTCATTTATTAATACCTCAAAGGCCTCGTTTAAGGGTTTATTACACGAGGGAGTGGTTTTGGAGTACTTGATTCTTTCGATGGATGATCTGAAGGTTGATGGGTCGAGATGAAGGCCGGCGATGTTTGGTAAGTCAATCCAGTTTCTTGGGGTGAGAACAAAAAAAAAAAAAAAAAAGGAAAAGAAAAAAGATGACAGATACGCAGATTTCCGGGCAGGGGGAGGGGTATGGGGGTCGTGTTAAGCAGTCGTTTCATGGTGCATGCGGCTGGAGGTATGGTGGGCGGGGCTGACAACATTTTGAGCAGGGGGTGGTGGTAAAACTTGTGAAGAAGACACAGTCTTGCAATTTTGCGCCAGTGTGCTAAGTTAGCAGTGTGAGCATTTTGTTTTAGTTCTGTGACAGTTTCAGGATAAGAATAAGCCGAGTATATGCATATTGTCGAGCAGTTTTATGTGGCTTCTAGTACGTATGCTAGCTGGTAAGGTATTTATAAAAATAAGGAAAATCAGAACGGCGAACATAACAGACGCACTTGAAGATGAATATTTATTATCTAGTGAAAGCCGCTGCCCGTTTGAGAGGAAGTTGCGAATAGAATCGAAAATAAAGTAAGTAAGGTTCAGGCAGGAAAGCTTTAGAAAAAGCCGCTTACGAGAAACTTTGTCGAATGCCTTTTCAAAGTCTAGGAAAAGGGTGTCAACTAGAATGTTAAGTTCGACGTTGGAGCATATCGTTAATGAACAATGTTATAATTATTGGCGATGACGATTAACGACAGATGAAAAAAATAAAAAAGAATGACATGAAAATAAAAATAAAGAAACAAAAGTAGAATAGAATAAAAATAAAATAAAATGAAACACATTAAAGTTGAAAAGTAAAAAATACAAAAACATCTCGGCAGCGATAAGGCTTTCGAATTCTCCCTACGCAGTTTCCGCAGTTACCACTAAATTTATTGCAAATTCGTTACAAGCCCCCGTTAGGAGCATATATATAGTTAGGGGATAACAACTGTAAACTTATACACAATAGAAAGATTAGATAAAGATTAAAGGGAGAGACAATAAAATGAATTAACAACTCAAAAACAATCTAAAATACAGTTCATAGTAAGAAAACTTAACATGGGAAAATAATGCGCAGAAACAAAACAAAACAAAAAAAAAAACACCAAACGCAACCCAAGAAATGTGCTATAAAATCCAGCTGAGAAATGCAATTGCAGAATGCAAACTGCACGAAGAAAATCAGCGTGACGATTGAACGGAATCAGCCGTAAGCCAGAGTTGGCAGTTGACAACCGTGGACGCATGTTTCACCGCTCTTACAATCGCACGTGGCGACAAGGCAAAAATAGATTGTTGACTGCGGAAGATACGTAATAGCGTAGGATAGATGAGCTCTTTACATTAATACTCTATATTTAGATTTTGGCTAGTGAGGTTAGGTGCGTTCTGGCGGTTATCTTAGCGGTCTCGTTGTTACTACCGACAGCGAGGATTTCCGCCACTCATTCGGTTGCTCAGTATTTCATTAGCGTTAGTTATTTTATCAAAGTCGGTATTCCTATTCCAGGTTATCTAGCTTTGAAGTAGGCATAATTTATTCACGACGCTTTTGGGAGGCTTTATTTTTTTAACCAGTATATATTGTAAGGGTGTAGGATGCCACTAAGGACATGAGACATATGCACAGGCAAACCGCCGACCAAAGGTTCTTGCACTGTACGCTCCCTCCTCCACGCGCTCGCGCCACACTATCGCACTACGCGTCGTCTTCCGGCGCAGTGCTGTTCTCCGGCGTGCGCCGTAGCATCTATCCACAAGGGGGTGGGGAAGGGACAGATAGCGCGGGACCACACAAATATACACGAAAACACACGCTGCATAGGAATGGACGATAACACACACCACATTAATCACGAATGTGCTAACAAAATCCCAGTTCATGTACGGGGAGGCCGTTCGATGCTCATGATGTCGCTACATTTGGTGGGTTCACTCCAGAAATAGCTCACTTCGGTCTGGCGCAATCCAGTGGCAGGGCTGAGGTCGATCTGATTCTGCGTGCCCGTCATGAACACCTGCCGGTCGCTAGCAATCCGCCAGTGGCTCTGTGAGTCCGCAATGCATTTGCAGAGCACTGTCGATGTATGCTCGATTGTGGGCTTGCCGACGCTAATGGAACCGATCAGCGCGACCCGGTAGCACAATCGGGGTCCTTACGGGCGCCGGAGACAAATTCCTTCATGTTTGAATTATGATGTCGAGAGATTCGGTTACAATATTCTGAGCGTATGGTGGTGCAGTAATAGAGTAATTGTAGGATGTGCTACAAGAAAAAAAAAAGGTAAATCCAACGGGTGCGAGTGGTTGGTAAATTTGAAGGATACGCGGTTCGAATCAGTAGAGGAGGCGGAAGACGCCGGTTTGTTGAGCAAATGTTTCCTATTCAGTGCGCGTCTAGATAACGTTGACCAGAAAAAATTTCCACCGGCGTCGTGTACACGAGTCGTGTACACGACGATAAAAGGTCGTGTACACGAGTCACTATACCTAAATGCTCGAACACTACGGTCCAACGCATAATACAGAAAAAAATTGGACACTTCCGAAACATGGTTTCAAATGTAGGCTGGAATAACTGTCTTAATAGCATAGACGCTAACCTTGTATATAACATGTTTACTGAGAAAAATTACCGAGTTGTACAATTGCCGGTTCACTAAAGGTACCTTAAAAGCAAAAAAAGAGCTAAAACCTTGGATTACTTCTGCATTTCTAAAGAGCATAAGAACCCGAAACAGTTTGTTTAGCAGATTTATAAAAACTAAGGACCGGTAACTTTTAGAACAGCATAAGAAAGTTCGGAATGAATTAAACTCTGTCATACAAAAAAATTGCGAATACATCACTACAGTGGAAGGCTTTCAGAAATTTATTATGACCCTCAGAAAACTTGGTGTATTGTTAAATTGCTTTAAAAACCTCAAATACACACACTGGTTGAAATGGATATCGCGGAAGAGGTAGTAACAGGTGAAGCTCTTGCGAATAAAATGAATAAGCACTTTTTATCTTTTGGAAATTTTGATGTGGCTGACTCCCGTCATTTCGGAAATTACTTAGAGCATAGGCTAATAAATACAATGTTCTTTTGTCCAACAAGTCCCACCGAAATCGGCAACATAATACAAGTTTTATAAAACAACTGCTCCTCGGGTTATAGTGGTATCAGAACAGTACCAATAGAAGCAATTTATGATTTATTATGTCATATGATCTGTCACATAGTAAATCTTACATTAACAACAGGTGTTTTTCCAGTTAAACTGAAAATAGAGCGGTTGTACTTTAAAAAGGGGGCACGGTAAACGACCTCGAAAATTTCAGGCCAATCTCAGTCATCATCATCATCAGCCTGATTATACCCACTGCAGGGCGAAGGCCTCTCCCATATCTCTCCACTTAACCCGGTTCTGTGCTAGCTGCATCCACTTGACCCCTGCGAACTTCTTAATCTCATCCGCCCACCTAACTTTCTGCCGCCCCCTGCTACGCTTTCCTTCCCTTCGAATCCAGTTTGTTACCCTAAGCGACCATCGGTTATCCTCTCTTCGCACTACATGTCCTGCCCATGTCCATTTCTTCTTCTTAATTTCCACTAGAATGTCGTTAACTTGAGTTATTTCTCTGACCCACTCTGCACGCTTTCTATCTCTTAATGTTACCCCTACCATTTTTCGTTCCATAGCCCTCTGGGTTGCCCTCAACTTAAGTAGAACTCTCTTGGTTATCCTGCACGTTTCAGCCCCATAGGTGAGTACAGGTAAGATGCAACTGTTGTATACTTTCCTCTTGAGCGATACCGGTAAGCTGCTAGTCATAATCTGCGAGTGCTTGCCAAATGCGCTCCATCCCAATCTTATTCTTCTTGTCATTTCCTTTTCATGGCCCGGATCTGCAGTTACTACCTGTCCTAAGTAGACATATTCGCCTACTACTTCCAGTACTTCGCTACCTAATGTAAACTGCTGTTCCTTCCCGAGGCTGTTGAACATTACCTTAGTCTTCTGCATATTGATTTTCAAGCCTACCTTTCTACTTTTCCTGTCTAGGTCATCAATCATTATTTGCAGTTCTCAGTACCCATCTCAGTACTTCTGTTGTTTTCTAAGGTTTTTGAAAACGTTATTAAGTCTAGGATTACTAGTCATTTTCTGAAACATAACCTGATATGTAGCAGCCAATATGGCTTTCAGAAACAAAAGTCAACTGAAGATGCTTTGTTCACTATAAAGAAAAACTTATTCACAACATAGAAAACAGGATTTATACAGTGGGCATATTTTCAGATATAAGCAAAGCGTTCGATTCCATTAAACCCGAAATACTCATAAAAAAGCTTCCGTACTAAGGAACAAGAGGTGTTTCCCTTAAACTGCTAGAAAATTATCTCTCGGATCGTCCCCAATATGTTGTTCTAAACAATTTTAAATCTGAATTAGAATACATAAAATATGGCGTGCCGCAAGGCTCCATGCTGGGTCCTATGTATTTTCTTCCTTATATTAATGACATTATATCTATACCAGACACTCCAGAGATCATTCAGTATGCAGATGACACCAGAGGTTTTTTTCTCTAGTCCCGATTTATTATGTGCCGTCACTGCTATAAACAAATGACTGAACAATTTGTCGCAATGGCTTGCAGCCAATCAACTAACGCTGAACATTAATAAAACCAAATACATTGTATTCTCTTCTAGAAACAGACCAGTTCATTTTTGCAATCCGATAAATTTTCAGTCTCGACCTTTGGAGCGTGTTAGGGAAATAAAATTCAGAGGCGTCCAATTCCATAAAAATCTTCGATGGACACCGCATATTAAGCGCATAAAGCGTAACATAGCACGTTGTATAGGAATGCTGAACAGGTTATGAGCTTTTTTACCACTCCGGGTAAGGCGCCAGTGTAGTGTAGTCAGTGTAGTTCATTCTAGGATACAATATTGGCTATAGTTGTCTGGGGAGTGAATGAGACAAATAATCATGAAAGCCGTTTCGTAATGCAGAAGAAAGCTATCGCTATCCGCTTGATAGAAAAGCTATCGAAATACGACACCACGTGTTCCTATTTCACGCACAATCGTATATTACCTGTACAAACATTATATTACGAACGACAGGTCCAGGTAGCGTTCTTGTATTTCAGAGCTAATAAGCAGCACGTTTTCTCTAAGGATACGACCGAACAAACGCGATATGAGTTTAGATAAATCAGTCTACAGAAACCAAGAAACAGGACAAATTACGGTACGCTGTCGTCAAACTGGCAAATTCTAAACCTTTTGATCTGCCACTCCGAGTTGTAGAATATAATAGAGAAATATTCCTCTTTTTTTGCGTCTCGTAAGCTGGCGAAAAAGTACTTTCTAGAGAATGCATAGGGTGTTAATTTTTTGTTTGTTCTTTTTTCGTTCAAGAAATTGAATATTAATTTATCTTTTTTCTTCTTTATATACTGTTACTGTTTGTACGTATATTTCTTAAGTGTTTTCTGTTGCACTGCATTGTTATGCGATCGCTTCCGGCCTATTTACCGTGAAATTAGCAACCAAATTGGAAACTTGTGTGCCACAAATATTTGAATTCTGGTTTTTTATGTTGTTTATGTTCTTTTATGTAAGCGCTCCCTGCTGTTGTGTTCGAGCGGTGCTTAGGGCCTAGTCAGGCGGATTTATTTTCACCTTTCGCCCTCTGCACCAAGGCACTTGGTTGTCTGAATTTTCATGAATAATAATAATAATAATGATGATAATAATAATAATAATAATAATAATAATAATAATAATAATAATAATAATAATAATAATAATAATAATAATAATAATAATAATAATAATAATAATAATAATAATAATAATAATAATAATAATAATAATAATAAAATTATTATTAATAATAATAATAATAAACAAATCGTGGTGGGCAGAGTGCACAGTCCATACATACTTTTAACATTAACTGTCTCCAGGAGGCGCCCCTGGAGACCGGGTTCAGCGCCGTCGTTGCACCCCTACGTTTCATGAAGATGACAGGAATGCAAGACAAGGGCAACTAAGATATGTTTCTCACGTGACCGGCGGGGCGCAGTTGGTTAAGGCACCCGTCCGGTGATCCGAGAGGTAAGAGTGCGATTCTCGGTGGAGGATGATTTTTTTTTCTTAAAGGTTAAAAGAACGTCAGTCGTTGGTGAATGAGGACTCACTTGATTGAGAGGTTGAGCGTGACACTTTCTGCTGACAAACGGACGCACGGACACACACTCATGAGCCTATAAAACCTTTTGACTAACAATGAAGTATTATTTCCTTCACCTAATAAACGAAAATATTGTCACCGACAACAGGGCTAGACTTGACTAAAACGACAGGACGAAGCTGTACCAGCAGGCAAAACGTTCGGCGCACAGCACGAGAGTCAACTTCAGTGTCCTCTTCTTCCAGGCGCAGCTAGAACATGAGGACACCAGGTGGCATTACTCCCCCTCTTAAAAAAAGAAATAAGGGACGGAGCGCGAGCGATGGCCAATGTAAGCGAAAAGAAAGATCAGCACATGGATAGTATAGATAACGGAGGCGGGGTAAGGTGTCCTACGCGACAACGAAACAAGCGCATAGCGCACTACCGCGTGAAATAGGGCTTCATGCGGACAACGTGCACGACCTCGGAGCGTGGTTGCCGACGCGAGGGCTGCACATTACCCACTGGAAGAACTTCGTAAGTCACTTCCGTGACTCGGCGCAGAACTTCGTAAGGTCCGAAGTAACGGGAAATCAGTTTATCACACAAGCCGGACCGACGCACCGGGGTCCACACCCAAACTTTCTCTCCAGGATGGTATGCGACGTGTCGATGACGGAGGTTGCAGCGGCGTGCATCCGTGCCCTGCTGTTGTTGAATGTGAATGCGGGCAAGTTGACGTGCTTCCTCAGCGCGCTGAGCAAACTGCTCGGCGTCTGGCGTGAGTGGATGATCATCTGGGCAGCTCGGAAGCATGGCATCCAACATCGTCTGAACGTCACGTCCGTAGACTAGGCGAAATGGTGTAAAACGCGTCGTCTCTTGGGTAGCCGTGTTGTAGGCATAAGTGATGTAGGGGAGAATTTCATCCCAGTTTTTGTGCTGCGAGTCTATGTACATTGCGATCATGTCGGCGATGGTTTTGTTGAGTCTCTCTGTGAGGCCATTCGTCTGCGGGTGATATGCAGTAGTTTTTCGGTGGCTGGTATGACTAAGCTTGAGCACGTCGTGCATGAGCTGTGCAGTAAACGCGGTGCCTCGATCGGTTACGACTAGGGACGGCGCGCCATGACGCAACACGATTTGCTGCATAAAGAATTGAGCGATCTCAATTGATGTGCCCCGCTGCACTGCCTTGGTTTCCGCATAACGTGTGAGATAGTCGGTCGCGACTATAATCCATTTGTTACCCATCGATGACAGCGGAAATGGGCCCAGTAGGTCGATGCCGACTTGGTCAAACGGCGTCCGAGGTGGAATAATAGGTTGGAGCAAACCCGCGGGCTTGAGAGGAGGCACCTTTCGACGTTGACACTCGCGGCAGCCTCTGACGTAGCGATGGACGGCGTCAGAAAGTTTAGGCCAATAATAGGCTTGACGAACTCGAGCGAGTGTGCGTGCAAAGCCCAAGTGGCCGGAGGTGGGCTCATCGTGGCAAGCAAAAAGGATATCGTCGCGAAGGTCAGCCGGCACGACAAGGAGGTACGCTCGATCAACAGTGCTGGAGTTTTTCTTGAATAAAACGCCATTCCGAAGACAGAATGCAGACAGGTGCCTTTCAAACTGGCGGGGGACGTCAGCAGCGCGACCCTCCAGGTGGTCAATGACAGGTCGAAGGTCTGGGTCAGCTCGCTGTCGGGTCATTATGTTAGAGGAGTTCACTAGTCCAAGAAAACCTCTGTCATCCGTGACGTTATCGACAAAACCGACGGGTGCCCGGGAGAGCGCGTCAGCATCTTCGTGCTTCTGACCAGATTTGTACACAATGGAGTAATCAAATTCTTGGAGGCGAAGGCTCCATCGTGCTAGGCGCCCCGATGGGTCACGGTGATTGGCCAGCCAGCACAAAGAATGGTGGTCAGTAACGACTTTAAACGCACGGCCATAGAGGTAAGGCCTAAATTTCATAGTTGCCCACACAACCGCGAGGCATTCCTTTTCCGTAGTGGAATAATTTGTTTCAGCGCGGGAGAGCGTGCGGCTGGCATACGCAATGACCCTTTCCACGCCAGCTTGGTGTTGAACGAGTACAGCGCCAAGACCGATGTTGCTGGCGTCGGTGTGGACTTCGGTGGCAGCGTCTTCATCAAAGTGCGCAAGAACAGGGGTAGTTTGCAGTCGTCTGCGCAGCTCCGCAAAAGCCTCCTGTTGCTCGGCGGCCCACACGAACTGTGTATCATCCCGCGTGAGGCGGGTCAGGGGTGCGGCTATCTTGGAAAAGTCGGCGATGAAGCGGCGGTAGTACGCACACAAACCCAGGAAACGTTTTAAACTCCTCTTCGTCGCAGGAACGGGAAATTTGGCGACAGCGGCAGTTTTGTCGGGGTCTGGCCTAACGCCTGCGGCACTCACAAGATGACCGAGAAACTTCAACTCTTTGTAGCCAAAGTGGCACTTCTCGGGCTTGAGCGTCAAGTCAGCTGACCGGAGGGCATCTAATACTGCGCGAAGGCGTTCGAGGTGTTCTCCAAAGGTTTCAGAGAACACGACAACGTCGTCGAGATAAACTAAACAGATTTGCCATTTGAGGCCGGCGAGACCGGTGTCCATCATGCGCTGAAAAGTAGCCGGCGCTGAACATAGGCCGAATGGCAGCACTTTAAACTCATACAGTCCATCTGGGGTGACAAAAGTTGTTTTTTCGCGGTCCCGCTCATCGACCTCAATCTGCCAGTACCCGCTCTTCAAGTGAATGGAGGAGAAGTACTGGGCGCGACGAAGCTTGTCGAGCGAATCGTCGATACGGGGCAGCGGGTAGACGTCTTTTTTAGTGATGTCGTTCAACTTTCGATAATCAACACAGAAGCGAAGGGTGCCATCCTTTTTTTTTCACCAGCACGACAGGGGAAGACCACGGACTGTTGGAGGGTTGGATGACACCATCACGAAGCATCTCCTGAACCTGTGTCTGAATTGCTTCACGTTCCGTCGTTGAGATGCGGTACGGCTGCTGGCGTATAGGGCGGGCATCGTCGGGAGTAATTATAAGGTGCTTCACAAGAGGCGTTTGCCGAATTTTCGATGGCGTCGCGAAACAAGCACTGTATTTTAGAAGGAGAGAACGCAGGTCGTGCTGCTGTGTTTCCGAGAGATCTGTACTAATATCCAGACGATCAAGGGATGGGCGCACATTTTCAACTTCTCCGAACGTAAAACATTCAGAACCATCCGCTAAGGCGTCGGCGAATGCGATTGCGGTAGCGCGGAAAAGATGGCGGGGTTCGTTCGTGAAGTTAGTCACCAGGAGCTCAGATCGGCCGTTACTCAGATGGATGAGACTCCGCGCCGAGGTGATGCCGTGGGTGAGCAAAAGGGACTGGTTGCCCTCAGCGACCGCCGTTCCATCACGTAGTTCATCGCAGTTAACAGTCACAAAAACACTGGAACGTGGCGGAATATAAACGCTCTCGGCAGAAATTCGAAGAGGGGCACGGCTTTGGCGGTCTGCGGTGTCAGTATCATCAGCTTTCTCGGTCGAAAAGGTCACGGTACGCTTCCGGAGATCGATAATGGCCCCATACTCTCGGAGAAAATCGACACCAAGGATACAGTCGCGGGAGCAGTCAGGTATCACAAGGCAGCTGACAACAAACGTGGAGTTGCGAATTTGGACTCTCGCCGTGCACTGACCGCTCGGAGTTACGACATGTCCGCCAGCGGTTCGAATCTGCGTGCCAGACCATGGCGTCATCACTTTTTTTAGAAACACCGCTAGCTTCCCGCTTAAAATCGAAAAATCAGCACCAGTGTCTACCAATGCGCTAACCTTATAGCCGTCGAGGAGCACGGGTATATCGAGCGAGAGTCTATCTTCACGTGTACGAATTGTCGTCGGGGCCGTCAAGTCGCGGTCGCTCACAGGTCGCGTTGTCGGGGGGTCTTCGTCGCGTCGATTTGAAGCGGCCTCGCCCCCTGAGGTCGCTGTCTTTAGTTTTCCCGGCTCGGACTAGGCGACCGTCGCTGCGCCATCCCGGAGGAGCTGGGCTGCGAGGATGATCGGCGTGGAGACGGAGATCGTGACGATCGTCGAAAAGTTGGCGCCATGTGCTGCTGGGCTACGTATTCGTCAATATCCCGGGGTCGTTGGCCTAAAGGAGGGCTACGCATGTCGATGGGGAAACCCTTCAGTCCCAGTTAACGATATGGGCACTGTCGATACAGGTGACCAGGTTCTCCGCAGTGGAAGCACAGGCGCTGCCGATTTGGGGCACGCCACAGGTCTGCCTTTCGCTGGGGTGGTCGGCGGTTGTCGATGTACGGCTCGGGGTGGGCTGAATACAGTGAGCCTTGGTCGGGTGGCAGTAATTGTGTGGAATCAGTTTGGGGACGTCGCAAGATGTCCGCATACGTTGGTCGAGAGGACTCGCTGGAAAAGGATGGCGGGTTAGCAGATGGTACTGAAGGCCGAAGTACCTGCTGGAGTTCTTCTCGTACAATACTAGCGACAGAGGCGACCGTCGGCTGGGGAGCACCGAAAAGCTTCTGGAGCTCTTCCCGCAAAATGGAGCGGATTATGTCGCGAAGAAGATCCGGACTAGCCCCGAAGGCCGAGTGCGGCTCCATGAGCGAAGTGGCGATTACTGGCCTGTCGTAGGTCGTAGACCGCTGCTGGAGCATCCTTTCCATCGTGATTGCTTCCGAAAGAAACTCGGCAACTGTGCTCGGCGGATTGCGCACGAGCCCAGCGAACAGTTGTTCCTTAACGCCGTGCATGAGATGGCGTACCTTTTTCTCTTCGGGCATGGCCGGGTCAGATCGTCGGAATAGCCTAGTCATGTCCGCCACGTACATGGTTATGGTCTCGTTCGGCATCTGTATGCGAGAGCGTAAAGCTCTTTCCGCTCGTTCTCGGCGATCCGGGCTGGTGTAGGTGTCCAGGATGCAGCGGCAGAACTCGCGCCACGATGTTAGGGCGCCTTCGCGATTCTCGTACCAAGTACGAGCGCCATCTTCCAGGCTAAAGAAGACGTTCCTGAGCTTTGCGGCGTCGTCCCGCTGATTAAATGCGGTGACCCGTTCAAACTGGGCGAGCCAGTCTTCGACGTCTTCCGTCTGACAGCCGTGGAAAGCCTTAGGCAGTCGCGGGTTCTGTAGAGTGTAATACGTTGGAGTTTGCATGACAGGTCGAGGGGCGGCTGCGGTGGTGAATTCCAACGGCCCGTGCTCATGTGGTAGGCCTAGGTTCCTCCGGCTAGCGCGGTGAACAGGAGTGTCGATTGGCACAGAACCTGAATCCTGGGTATGCGGAGGAGTTCGGGACATATACTGGGATCGACACCCAGCACCTCCACCAAAATATGTCACCGACAACAGGGCTAGACTTGACTAAAACGACGGGACGAAGCTGTACCAGCAGGCAAAACGTTCGGCGCACTGCACGAGAGTCAACTTCAGTGTCCTCTTCTTCCAGGCGCAGCTAGAACATGGGGACACCAGGTGGCAATATGCTGCCCCCTTGCAGGAAAAAGAAAAAAAATGAAGTGCGGATATGCCAAGTGTTTAAAATAAAGCAGTGCTTATAATGGGTTATTCGGAACATTCTAAAAAAAATACGTGCTCCGCTTGGGCTTAAGGACTTGGTTACTAAGCGTATTTTCACAAATTTCTTTGTTGTCTACTTTCTTGCAAAAAGATTTTTTGTTTTCGTTTTATCACATCAAGAGCGGGAGACGCCGCAGCTCTTGTTAGGGAAAGGACAAATATTTTATTTCATTCTAGGGATGGGTGCTCTTGCCTCGTCGATACGATCGTGGAGAAAGAGCTAATTCGCTCTGTGTGTTTGGTCATTGTCCTAGAGATTGTATACCTTTGTGTTTATTTCAACTTCACCTTCAGCACGAGTGAGAAAACGCGAGTCATTTTCAAATGTCGTGCGACTTTTATTTCACATTACATATTATGCTTTAATCAATCTCTTTGAATGCGTAAAGTGACGTTTGACGTGAGCTTAGTCAATTGTTTGAAATGTCTCGCGTGAGATGTTGATGTTGTGACGTTATAGACCTCTCGCCCAATCAGGGTTTTGAAGACAGGATGCCGGACGCCAGAGAAACAACGCCGGCTTTTCTGCCGAAGAGGATCATCAAAGCTATCACTATGAAATCTGGACACGACAATTCCTTTCCTCGGGCAGACTCTGAGTTGTCACCCCTCATTAAGTACCTGGAGGGTGTTAATGCTAGAGTACCCCGTTTGTTTCGTCGTGGGCTGTGGTCCTTCACTCTGCGTCGTGGAGTACTCTACAAGCGGAACTTTGACAGCACCAGGGAGACGTTTCTGCTTGTTGTGCCATCCCAGTTACGGCCCGAAATCTTGAGCGCTTGTCATGTTGAAGCATCCGCCGGCCACTTGCAAGGGACGCTGAAACCGCGTCACTTTCAAGTGGTACTGCCGCTGAAGTCGCCGAATTCTTTGTCCACGACTTCGTCCTGCGTCATGGCGCTCCTGCAGCTATTGTTACCGACCGTGAAGCTGCATTTACGGCCCGCTTCACTCAGGCTGTACTGAAGCTCATGCACACCAGCCATAGACGTACAACAGCCTACCACCCTCAGTCAAAGGCTTGGTGGAACGCCTCAACAGAACCTTGACCGACATGCTTTCCATGCATGTTGATGTCGAGCAGAAAACGTGGGACCAAATTCTTCCATACGCAACATTCGCGTATAATGGCGCGCAACATGAAACGACGCGGTTCACTCCGTTTGAATTAGTCTTTGGTCGCCAAGTCACCACCCCCCTGGATGCTATGCTACCCGTGGACCTTCCTGACAGTGAGACTGAACTTGACGTCGATGTCGCCACTTATGTTCAGCGCGCGGAAGAAGCGCGGCAACTGTGCACCGTCAGCAGCAGCTGACCGCTACAACCTTGGATGCCGCTACGTTACCTACAACCTGGCCGTCTATGTGTGGATCTGGACGCACGTTGGACGCCGCGGGCTGTACGAAAAATTACTGCGGCGATACTTCGGCCCTTACCTTGTTGTCCGCCGCCTCAGCGACGTAACGTATGAAGCTGCACCAGCCTCGCCGGCTCATTCATCGCACAACAGCAAGCGCAGTGACATTGTGCACGTGGTGCGAATGAAGCCATACTACGAACGAACCACCGACTGACTTTCAGGCTGCATGTAGTCTAGTCCGTGATGCAGACTCGTGGTGCAACTCTTCAACGTCCTTTCTCCCCGCGCTCTTCCGTCTGATGGTAACACCGCGTCGGGGCGATGCTCCAGTGGAAGGGCATGCTGACACTTGTATTAGAGGAAGAAGAAGAAAGAGCGCAATCGCACGAAGTAGAAGACGTTGAAGTGTTGGCACCGTTCCTGGTACCCTCGTTCGCTGAACTGTCTCGGTGCCCTCTGTTAGGTTTGGGGTCGCGAGTGCCGGGGTAGCGTACCGCTGCGGCGCGCGGCCTCTCGGTAGCGTTGGCCTGGCGGCTCCGTGGACGGCGGACGGCATCAAAGCTGCCAGCAAAGACGAGGCGTCTTCTAACGAAACAACCTTTACTGCAACATCATGAAGAAACGGGCAGTGAAGCTGACCCGGAGAGAATACAGACACTCTCACACAGCTGGTGTCTAGCGTCGTGCCAATGGCGCGTCAAAGTAGTCTCTCCCCCAGCGGAGTCGGCCGCTGCTTTTTATAGTTTTTCCAGTTCACAGGGAAAGGGTAAACCCTCACAGGAAAGGGAGAGCCAAACATGTTGGTTCACGACGAATGACTCAATCGCAGGTGTTCCGACCTCATCTCCTCCACCTCCTGCAGACAGGAGAGGGCGACGCACTTTCCCTCGAGCTCCAGGCTTGGCCAGCTTTTGCACATACACGCACGCACATACATTTGGCGCGTGGCAGGAACACGCGGAGACTTGTCGACGGGAGGAAGCGTTGCGCGGCCGATGAACGGCGTCGAAATGGCCGATCCGCTCGCGGTTCTGCCTGTTGCTATGCGGTGGCCGCGTCAGCTGTCCCACTTCTCGGTGGAGAAACGTAACACCTCGCTCAGCTGCCATAGTAGCCTTTCTGTGTAACAACTGTTACGATATAGTCTTGTCGTTCGGGCTGACATCAAGCTCGGTATTTTTACAGCAAAAAGCGTGCGGTCCTTATAGTTGCTCTGCAATCCTAAAAGCAAACAGTACAGAATTTTAGTAGTCAATAACAACTAACAATTATTATTAAAGCTAATAAAAAACCGCGATGTGTATACGCAGGGCAAAACAACCTTTTTTTGACACAACATTACCAACCATGCTTAGGACAAACCCTTGACAGTTTTGGAAAGCATTAAGTGCGTCCCCAAACACTAAAGTTACCATCCCTAACCGCTTTGAAAAACTGTTTAGGGACCGTAATTTCACAAAAGCCTTCAATCGGTCATTTTGCTTAAACTCCACATGCTTAAACTTCACACGCATAAACTTCCCAATTTTAACCCATAACATTCATTAATCATTGAAGCTGTGCCACCAATGGTATTTACGCTTACTGGTATCATTTATGTAATCAACATTTTAATACTGTCGTCAGCTGCCGGTGCAAATATTATAGATTATAAGATACTGAAAAATACGAACGTAATAATAACTAAGTTCCTGACATTGATAGTTATGCAGTCACTTTATTTGGGCTGTGCACCTGGTGAATGGAAGGTGCCGAAGGTCCTGCTAGTCTTTAAGTTAAGCAGCGAGTCATTCATTTTCAATTGCAGGCCCCATTTCATTAACTAGAGCACCATTTAAAATCATGGGCCACATTGCTTTCTCCAATATTATTAAACACATCGAGTGTCGTAGTTTTATTCACTACTCGCAAAACTGATTCCGTAAAGGCCCTTCCTGCGAAGCACAGTTAGCTGAATTTCTTCACAACTAATACCTAAACCTGGATTTCTAGTAATCGACGATATCTTGCTTGAGTTCGAAAAAGCTTTTGACCAAGTTACCCGCGGCCGGTTAATGTAGAAATTGTCAGTTTTAAATCTCAACACATCTGTCCATGCATACATAGAAAGCTTTCTTCCTTGTAATTATTAACGCAGTGTCTAAATCTGCCCATGTTCTTTTCGGAGTCATCAAAGAATCGGTACTCGGACAACTCCTTTCTCATTTTCATCAACGATATCCCGCAGTGCATAAACAATGACATTCGTTTTCATATGACTGCGTTCTATATGGTTCATCTGATGAGAAGAGAGGAGTCACTGGAAAAAGATTTGATGTAGGGAAAGGTTGAGGGTCGCCGGAGAAGGGGTAGGCAGCGAACGCGATGATTAGATGGCATCCTCGAGGCACTGCAGATGAAGTTATGTGATGTTAGGAAGATAGTGAGAGACCGGAAAGCATGGCGTGACATGGTTCATAGGGTCACGAAGAGTCGAACACGACTGAACGACTGAACTGGAACTGGCGTTATTCATACTCAAATAACTAATTCTAAAGATAGGCGTAGATTGAACGCGACTTATTAGCTGTAAAATATTGGTAAAATAAGGCAAATTTCATTACAAAGAGGTAAATGTAACGATATGCACTATCATAGGCGCTCCAGCTTAACTTAACGTACCCACATTCTCAGTGGACATCAGTTACAGGGTAATAAAACATAAAAATACACCTTTCTAACGATCCCACGTCGGCAGCCCACATTAAGCACATCTGTTCAGCATCGAGCCAATCCCTGAGCTACCTTTAACGTTCTATGAAGTTCGTTCCAGTACACATTAAATTATAAACCAACACCACATTAACACGCCCTAAATTAGAATATGCCGCCGCTGTTGGGAACCCACACCAAAAGTACCGTTCTGATAGTAGTTGAAATTATCCGAAACCGTACCATTAGATTGGACTATTCCGATTTTTCATCGTGCAGTAGTGTAACCGAATTAAATAACCGTGTCGGATTACTCCTATTGAAGCCCTGAAGAAATTTTTCTTTACAATAAGGCACCCGGATCCAGCAACACTCCCCATTTTCAGCTCGTCACACAAATCGCCAACAGGTGTCATACCCTTGCCGAAAAACAAACATTTATGCAGTTTTAATAAGGACAGCAAACGATTGAAACGGCCATCCCAACATCGCTGTAGCAGTTAAACATTTCACTAAATTCAAAGTCACGCTGAAATTTATTCACGCGTCTTAGGTTCCGGTATCTAGCTATCTTCTGAATCATTGTTCTATTTATTTTGGTTATGGTCCACTTTCTTCTGTTTTCCATTGTGTGATCCAGTTTAACATCCACTGTTCTCGGCATGTTTTTCTTTCTTCTGTTATCAGTTTTATAACAGTTGTAGCTGTTTGCCTATGTCAAATATATATTTAGTCCCCATGTATAGGCAGCGTTCATAATACGGCCCATTTTTGCTGCTTTAGTTGCGAATACCCACCCCTTATGTAGTGCCCCTTCTGGGGTCTCTGAGGTCACAATAAATAAATTAACCAGATATTCCGGAACACACATGTCCCTCTCAGCTTGAACATTATTTACCCAAACTGCAAAAATAACGATTAAGGACTTTTTGACCACATAATACAAGTAAAAGTGGTCCATTGAAAACGATGCATCGGAATCCACTCGGGCAGCAAAATACGGCTTCATCAGAATATGTTTTCACCTGCACATCGAGGTACACTTCGTAGTTACGTTCTTTTAGTCAGGTCGTATGAGAGAAGGGAGAGCCATGCTATATTGATGCCTTCTGCGCTATTGAGACGATGGTGTAGAACGTCATCACGAGCGGTGTTTACATTGAACTGACAGCAGCGGGTCGAGTTGAGTTAATAGATCGAAAATTGGTTGCCGGGTTCATGTAAACCACATCGGGTCGGGTCAACAAGACGACGGGTTGAGTCCAGTCGACTCCCACGCGTGGGGGTGACTGAACTCGACCTCGCCGCAGGAAGCATGTAAATGGTGTCGGGTTGAAACGGGGTACAGTGGGAGAGGAGAAGACTACGGAAAATGATAGAGATGCGCGGATGAAAAACCTAGAATCGGGTGCCGTCTGCTAGTTTCCAACATCGACGCGAGGTACCGCCATAATCTCCGCTAGTCCATAGCCGGTGCTGCGCTTGTCGAGTCAGGTTCATGCAAACCCGGTAGTGTCGAGCCCACTAACTAAAACTCCTCAAATCGAACCTCCGCTGTCGGGCCCATGTTGAAGGCCTCGCCTTAAAAAAAAACAGATCCGCGAGCCATGGTGTCGTCCGACGTGTGACAAATCCAGTCTCTTAAAAATACAGGTTTATTCCGGATGAACGAAAAGGCAAAACAAAGAAACATCAGGCGCTACTGCGCTGAGAACAGGCTGTTCATGCGCGTGACCATAGAACACCAACAGAAAGCGGGAAGAATGTCAGGGTTTTACCGCGGCGAAACAAAACACACTGCGGAGTGAATAAAACGAGCAATAGGCCCCAAAGCGCTAACGGCAGTACAAGAAACATTGCTCCTCGCGTGACTGCAACTCATACGAACACGCCTAGGCCATTTCTGCAGGCACTGCTTCCACCTTCGTATCGGCGATCTTCTTTGAGTCGTCCGTGCACACTCTGCTGGCCCATGATGCTCGCCGGCTGTCGTGCGCCGGCCTTTCCTCCGATGCAAAAAAGAGGCCACCCGCCTTGCTTCCAACACGCTTATCTACTCTCGTCTATCGCCTCTAACATCATGCCCCCCGAGATTATCTGTTCGCTCACGCACACTCGCGCTGCCCGCGCAAACACAATACAAACAGGAAAACGCGCGCGCGGTTTAAAACACTTCAAGGGGTTGCGGAGCCCCACACTACCCCCCCCCCCCCCCCCCCCCTTTAAAGACGGGAAACCTCCCGAGACGTCAAATAACGACAAAAAGAAGGGCACTGGGAGGAGTACAACGACAATGCTGCTGCTGACGAGCTGCCCGCTTGAAGGAATCCGCTGGGATGGTGTCATTCATCAGACGATGGTCCAGGTGGCTCACATCTGGTTGACCGAGTGCCTTTACGTACTTTCTGGACGCTCATAGTACATTCTGAGGTCGGCGACGTTGACTGGTCCGGTCTCCCGGCCACGCTGCACATGTGTGGACCATCTCACTCGCTACGGTGAGACAGCCGCTCTTCCCGCCGCTACAGCATACTAACCCCCGTATTCACGAACCAACCTTTACCTTCCCTTTCGAGGTTCTCCCCTTTGCGGCTCCTTATCGCGTTTCAGAAACCAGCCTTCCCTTTAAACTACACCTTTAGCCGGCCTTTCGGCCTCGGAAAGGAAGCGTTCGCTAAGGTAGCGTCTGACCTATCTTCAGCAGCTCCTTTATACCACGGTACCGCTTCTGTGATCGGTGGAACGAAGCTTCATTTACAAATATCATAATTTATAACGTGGTTTCAGGAGTACCGGAGTGCCGTACGACGAGGCGTCAACAGCGCTGTCAAACACCCCACGATGGCAGCACCTCCTCGACCGCCGTAAACACCGCCGTGGTAGCCCCTCCTCCCGCAAACCGTGCGCGAACGACACGGCGGATCGCTAGCGCCGATGTCCGAAATAAAGCGTGATAAATTTGTTGGCGTCTGGAATTCTGAGCCGAATATCAAGAATGAAGCACTCGTGAGGATCGCTGACCAGCAGCAAATTGCTGGTATGGGCGATAGCCGCGTTAAAAGCAAGTTTCTGCTCAAGCCAGCTGCCGCCGGTGCATTGCGGTTCATTCGATCTGCTTGTACTAGCTCTGCGATTAATGCGTCGCCAGACATAATCCTATCATTCTTTTACTATGGCAGAACAGGTTAAAAATAAGGCAGTTTCATAAGTAGGCGATTTACGATAGCGTTGATCAGTTCCAAAGCGCCGACCGCCGCGGCTTCGAAGCGAAAGAATTTAGGCCTAGCGGCGACTAGGGACGGTCACGCACGGCGCCGTCGTGCGCAACGCTCTCGGTAAGTGTAACGTAGCTCAGCCTGCTCGCTGCATCCCGTGCTGAAAGCGTGGCAAACTCGTGTACTTTCATGATAGAGCTAAGGCCGCACATTTTTTGACGTTCCGTTCAGCAACAAGCCGTTCAAATGATACTGCAGGCAGGACGGGGCTTCAGTACACAGTCGCTGTGCTTTCGGCTGTAACCGAAGACGTCGGGCGGTAGAGTAGACACCGCCTGTTTTATGCATCGATCTTTAAACGTGATGAAGTTGGAAAATGAATAACATTGTGAAGCCGACCCGCTCGTACGCTTCGCGCACTCGGGCGCCGACGATCGAGTATACCTCCGTCAACAGACGCCTCGCAGTTAACGACGCAAACCGAGGTCGCCAAGCTCGGTTTGCGATAACCGCGCAACCACGGTTTGGTCCGCCGTAGCATGGTTTCGCGTACCCGCGGTTAACCCTGCCCGTCCGCTCCTGTTACTGCTGATCGCCCTGTGCTTCTATGGTGCAGGGACATTTCAAGTTGCGACAGGTGATCCCGTGCTGTATGCCGTACCATCTGCGTACTGGTGATCTCGCTGCGTGGTTTGCCGTCTGCATGCCCCTGTCGACTTATTCTGAATGGAATATGCAGACAATAAAATAAAAACGATACTCGCGAAGCTTTATCTTAAATTCTTCTTTAGAAAAGACAGGTTGGCGTTCGCGCAACGATAACCACGATTCCACTTGCACTACGTTTTCCGGCTAGCAGACTACGCGCACACTATCTTGTAGTACTGTTGACAAGGTCGACTAGAACGCCACGCTCATTCTCCGTAAATGAGCATTTTTTTTCTGGTTCTCATTTTGAGACACCACACAAAAAAAAAAACAAAAAAAAAAAACGAACGCTCACACAATGCAGCACAAAGCACATGGCAGCTCTTGTATATATTTGACTGCAATTTCTAGGACAAAAACAAGCTACGCGAACATATGCTGCTGATTGAAATATTATTATTTGTTTAGCCTCGCTACCATATCGCTTACAACCGCGCTAAGGCGCCCCTTCCGGAAGGCTGCCCTAAGGTGGGTCTTTGAAACGCGGCTTGGCCTTTGCGTGACCATCCCCTTTCCGTTACCTTTATGAAGGTTGCCTTTGCAGTTGCAGGAAGGTAAAGGTTAGGCCGGTTTGTGAATACGGAGGTAAGTTTCCTTGTTTATGCTGCATTCAGTCTTCTTGCGACATGGTCCCTCGAGAGTTGTAATTAGTGACAGAGGCCGCCAGTTTACTGCCAATGTAACTGAAGAACTTCACCGTTTATGTGCATCTGATTTCGGACATTGGGCCCCTCACCACCTTCAGAAAAATGGTTTAACTGAAAGCACCAACAGAACTCTCACAAATGTGCTTTCAATCTACGTCGCATGGGACCATAAAAACTGGGACTGTGTTCTTCCGTTCATCACATACGCCTTCAACACTGCCAGACAGGAGACCACAGGATACAGTCCATTCTTCCTCCTATACGCCCGCTCCCCTCGACACACCCTCGACACCATACTCCCATTTTCCACTGAAGACAACCCGTGGTTACCCGAAACCCATTGCTTGGCCGAAGAAGCGCGGCGAATAGCCCGACTGAGGACTATGGCAACACAACAGCGACCGAAAGCTCGCTATGATGACCACCATCGCCAGATCAACTACTCCTCCGGTGACCTAGCCTGGCTTTGGAAACCAATGAGAAAGCGCGGCTTACATCATAAAATGCTGGCACGCTACAATGGACCATACGTGATCTTAGAACGACTCGGCGAACTTGACTATCGGATTGCACGCCTTACGGCCAGTGGTAGACGTTCAGCAAAAACTTAAGTTACGCATGTCGCCCGTATGAAGAAGTGCCACTCTCGAGACAAAACCTGACCCGCCCGAAGGGATTCGTTTGCGAAAGGGGCAAATATTACAGTCTATATGAATTATGAAGATGAGGAACTCGGGGCTAGTTGGACGAAGAAGAAAAGAGTGGGAGTGGAAGTGCCGCCCGTTTTGTGTGCACCATTTCTTGCGCTCAGAAAAGGGGGTGTTACGTAGAGACAAGAGTGTTACAATATTATCCTAAAATCAGTAATAGAGTTTGTTGAATCAAACAATGCCTTCTATTCCCATCAATATGGCTTCAGGCGTGGTATGTCCACTTTTACGCAGCATGTCTAGATTATAGACGACTTTGCAAAATCAATATACAACCAATCACCAATAGATGCAATCTTTCATGACTTATCAAACTCCTTCGATCGAATGTGACATGTTAAATTAATACAGAAACTAAATCACATGTCAGGAGACGGACCAATAATTCAGTGTATTGGCAATTACTTAACTGACCGTCGTCAATTCGTGCAACTCAGTTATAGTGGCCACAGTTCAGACACTGTCCCGATCCTTTGTGGGGTATTGCAGGGCTCAGTGCTAGCCCCAATTCGGTTCTTCCTATTTATAAACGACAGTGCAAACCAGACAAAAGCAAAATTGAGGTTGTTAGCTGACGATTGTCTAGTAAAATAAGCAGCCTAGGCGATGAAATATCAGTAAACAATGATAAGATAGCTTTATGACATTAGATGTGACAAATGACACTTAACTGTAACAAAACAGATTAAATGACTGTAATAAAAAATAAATTTAAGCTTATTTTTTCCTGTACGGCTATGCCACCTCTACACTCTAGACAGTGGACGATCATGCATACTTAGGCGTCATTATATTAGCCGACATAGGGTGGACTGCTCATGCAGAACACGCAGCAAATAAAGTGATGCGAATGCTGATGTTCCTGTAATGAGCTTTGTGGTATTCCATGAAGGAAGCAAAGCTTCTGGCGTATGCAACTATTATACGTCCGATCTTAGAATATGCAAAGTTTGGAGGGTCGATGTGTAGGCCAGTTGGCGAGAAGGAAATTAAAACCGCAATAGGCACAGGACGGCGCAGCCACAGGACACCGCCCTGTGTAGTCTCCTCCGTCCGTCCTATGCCAAATGTGGTTTTATTTCCCAATGTGCAAATGTCACTTGTTTCCTTTATATGCAAGCTCACATCACCATTCTTTAAGCTGTTCAGCGAAAAGGTGTGCTTTTATGTTTGAGAGAGGCGCACAGACTCATCAGGCTGAATTTTCATTACATGGTCTTGCTAATCTTGATTATGCGACGCACTACATTATCTTCAACACTTCCAGAAAAACGCATTACAAGAACATACCACACTATAGGATATTTTAGCTCAAAGAATTGGTTTATATTTTCCTTTTTTGCGCGAGCTGTGCAGGAGTAGCACTCGCTATACGATACGGCGGTATTTGAGCCAAGTATTAAGAAGTTGGTAGATATAGCTGGTAAAAGTGCAAACAAAATATGATCTACTCATTGTCTTCCTCATTATTGGGGGCTTCTCATGTATTTTGTATTTTCGCTTTCTTGTACAGTGTGAAAAGCTGATGCATTTATGCACCGTTTCATCTTTATAGTCCCTTCAAATGCATTGTGATCTTCGCCCAGTATCTCCTAGTGTCCTCGCAACAGGTTTATGTTCGGACGAATTCGTGTCTTGAGCCAAAACCAAATTCACGCCTGTAAAAATTTCTGTAAAGAAATTGGCAGCATGGATAAGTAAATTCTTCTCATTCTCCAATCCCCTTTGGTCTTCAATAATAGTTTGTGACGGCTCCATTATGCACATCAAAAAGAGTTTATTAAAGCCTAAATACTCTTGACCAAAACAGCAGATGTCCTTTATTTCGTTACACGTGCGACAATTCTGTACAAGGTGGTCAGTGTCTATAGCATGAGAAGAAACTCTCAAAGCACGTGGAAACAGTTTCACCACATATGAGATAGCCAGAAAGAGGTGATATTTGGAATCAAATACTGAACTCCAGCATCTAGATCTTTCTTCTTTCTTCACGTGACTAGCAAAAAAAAAAAGCAATTCGTGGTCGATTCCGATAAGGCATAACACGTGATATTCTTGAAGACGTTGTCCCATTAAAGGTGTAACGCTGATGCAGAGATAGCCCCCTTCGAGGGAAACTACGAAGGAAGACTTGCGCACTGTGAATCTCATGTTTCGCAACCAATGGAGTCGGATCTTGTAGTGTTGAGCCCGCAGGACTGGGGGGCCCACACAGTGCGCTGACCCCAGCTCCGGTGAACTGCGGCTTTCAAAACGCATTTATATTTTTGCCTTTATATCTTGCGAATCTCTTCGTTTTCCCCTAGTGGAGAGTGTTAAATTGAAACACCCTTCTGGTTAGCGCGCCCTGCCTTTCCTTTGTCTCTCTGTGTGTCCCTAATGCGGTAGCCCTGTGACAAGCGAGCACATGTTGTTTCGAACCAATATGGTGTTAACATTTATTGAATGAAGTTTCGAATCCTCCAAGCGGATGCGTAATGTAGTTGTGCTTTCTTTTAATTTGTTTATGCGTTATCCTATTGTTTCTATTATTTCTATTATTTCATATTCAGTTACAGTACCCAACAATATAGGTGGGTTTTCGACTCTATGTCCCATGTAAACAAGACGACAGTACAGCTTTCCAGTGCCCCCTTATGCAGGGCAGAACTGGTCTGATAATAAAGTATGTCACAGGAACACACCTTTCTGTTAGCACTGGTGTCTCCAATATGAAAGTTCTCAT
Source organism: Amblyomma maculatum (assembly GCF_055883805.1). Taxonomy (NCBI): domain Eukaryota; kingdom Metazoa; phylum Arthropoda; class Arachnida; order Ixodida; family Ixodidae; genus Amblyomma; species Amblyomma maculatum. The sequence goes on along the minus strand of NC_139345.1, from coordinate 155,584,226 downwards.
TATCTACCGCTTCTCGTTTCCAACCGTAATATAGCCGATCGCGCATTCGCTAACTCGGCCACGCATGCTACTCCAACCAAATGCTATGTGATCTTTACTGTGGCAGAGTCCAAAGGGCCCAATACTGCACAGAAATACAAACGCGCCTCATACGTAGGTTGTATGGTCATTCGCGCTATGCATAACAGGAAACGCTCGGTTTGTGGCGACTCCTTGCGGTGCAGCTTTAGAGCTCCTACAGTAGCTTCCCGTTCAGCGGGCACAAGACGATTATAGAGCAGCTAACAGCGCATACTACGATATAGGAGTTGAACGTCCCAAAGCGAAGTAGGTTCATAGCAGCGCTGAAGCGGATGCTGCGGAATAATTTCGAGCACTTGGGTTCTTTGACACGTGCATTGATAACACACTGTTCATTGACGTCTTAGGTTTTAGCGCTATCAAAACGTGGCTACAGCTGTTTGGATCAAAGCGGCGTCTTCGGAGTAACAGTCGTGCTCCCTATTTACTTAGCCGTGACCGCCGAGAAGAGTGGACGCGGGTGTTAACAGTTTGCACTTCATGCAAATGCAGCAAATGCCAGCTTGATTTCCTCTGTTTCTTGCTTCAAGTATAACATTTGAAAGCCTGTACCCCTAGAGAGGAAAGAAGGCATTGGAATTGGCGTACATTTAATTTTATTACAATGGACAATAGGGAAATAATCGCTGCATGTTCAGTGGTGCGCTTTTGGTGTACACTTTGAAGGAATAGAGGAATGCACGTGTCAAAGAACACAAGTGCTCGAAATTATTCCGCAGCATCCGCTTCAGCGCTGCTATGAACCTACTTCGCTTTGGGACGTTCTTACAAAGGCAACTTAAGCTACTGTGCTGATAGCGCCTGTGCCGCGTCTGAAACATTGTCTGTCCGTGACGTCACTGGTCACATGTGTGCGTGCTATATAAGATGCTGTTCGCGTGAAATAAAGGGTTGTTGTTATCGTGCCGGGATCGGGGCAAGTCTCAGTTCCTTCCTGCCCGCTGCCCGGCCGCGCTCGGCGTCCGGCCAGGGACCGAACGCTACATGGTGTCAGAAGTGGATCATCTGGCGTTTGAGAGGCGTTGCATTAACTTCGTCAACGGGCGCCATGTCAGAGGACAACGCAGCCAAGCTCTCCCACGGAATGTTCGCGGTTCCAGCTCCGCCAAGGTTTGACTTCGACCGGACGTCCGAATGGCCTTCTTGGATCCAACTCTTTGATGACTACCGCTTCGCCTCGGGCCTAAATGAGCGAAATGAAGAAGCGCAGGTCCGGACGCTACTTTATACGATGGGCAGGCAAGCAAGAGAAATCTTCTCTACTTTTTCATTACCTGAAGAAGAACAGAAGTAATACGAAGTCGTCAAAAAGAAGTTCGACGAGCACTTCGTCGCCGCACGGAACCTTGTTTATGAGAGCGCGTGCTTTCACCGTCGCACTCAAGAACCTGGAGAGTCCGTCGACCAATTCGTTACCGCGTTGCACACGATGGCGGACCGGTGCGACTACAAGGAAAAGGAACGCATGATTCGCGACAGGTTCGTGGTCGGCCTCAGGGACGCTAAGCTCTCTGAGTCGCTTCAAATGGATGCGAATTTGACTCTCACCAGCGCTTTGGCAAAAGCGTGTTTAAAGGAGACCGTCCAACGACAGCAGCTGCAACTGCGAGAAACCGGCGACGAACCCTTGGTAACGGCGACCGGCAATCTTGACGCGGTCAGCAACCAAGGGCAGCCCAGAAAGTATTCTTCAGGACAGCACTCGGACAGCTCGTCAAAGAACTATTCATCTGGAATACAAGGTCCGCATCCCAGAGTCAAGTCCTACTGACCGGGCACCCCCGGGTCATGCCCCAACTGCGGTCAAGGAACGCACCCCAGAGCCTCGTGCCCGGCAAAAGCAGCCAAATGCAACTACTGCGGTTGTTCCGGACACTTCGCAGCTGTATGTCGAAAAAAGGCTGCACGTGATGGAAAGAAGGTACAGCTTTCTTCTCTCCATATGGACAAGGCGGCGTTCTTCGTTGGCGTAGTGAACGGGGAGTACTCTAATTCTCGGTATGTACAGGTCATCATTAACGGCACTCCGGCGTTCGCTAAAGTTGATTCCGGTGCCGAAGTTTCTGTTGTGCCCTCGACGTTTCCCGGTTTACCTACCAGGCTAGAAAAGTGCGACCTAATCCTAACAGGCCCGTCGAATGAGCCACTGAATGTTTTGGGAAAGTTTCATGCCACTATCCAGTGGAAACAAAACACTGTACAGCAAATTGTGTACGTGGTCTCGCCATTACGCTCCGTACTTTTGGGTTTCCCAGCGCTTGAGGCTCTGGAAGTTATTAAATTTGCGGACTCGGTCAGTAGCGCAACAGCCGTCGAAGCTTCCTACCCGCAGCTTTTCAGTGGTCTAGGAGCGATAAAAGGAGAATACAAAATTAGACTAAAGCCGAACTCGACACCTTTTGCAATTCATGTTGCGCGTCGCATAGCCTTACCCTTGCGTGACCAAGTTAAGCAAGAGCTCGAGCGTATGGAGCGAGATGGCGTGATCCGCAAAGTAGAAGAACCAACAGAATGGTGTGCAGGAATTGTGCCAGTACTCAAGCCATCTGGAGCGGTTCGTATTTGCGTTGACTTGACTCAATTAAACAAAAGTGTACTTCGCGAACGCTATGTCATGCCGACTGTGGATGATCGCTTCGGTCTTTTAGGTGGTGCGTCTGTATTTTCGAAGTTGGACGCCAACTCTGGCTTCTTTCAGATTAAGTTGGCGCCCGAATGCCAGTTGTTAACTACGTTCATAACGCCAGTTGGGCGATACTGTTTTCAAAGACTGCCGTTTGGAATAACGTCGGCACCCGAGATCTTTCAGAGGAAAATGTCGCAGATACTTGAAGGAATCCCAGGCGTGATAAACCTAATGGATGATGTGCTCATGTTTGGTAACGACAAGGCTCAACATGACGAACGCCTGCGTCTAACTTTAGATCGTCTCGCCAGTGCCGGTGTTACTCTAAACAACGAAAAGTGTGCCTTTGGGGTAACTGAGATAAAATTTCTTGGCTGTGTGCTTAGTAAAGATGGCATCAAGCCGGATCCTGAAAAAGTTCGTGCTATCAAAGAACTGGCGACGCCAGCTAACGTGTCTGACGTTCGACGGCTGCTCGGTATGGCTAATCATCTGGCAAGATTCATACCAGATTTGGCTTCGAAAACGGCGCCTTTACGTCACTTGCTTTTGAAGGGTTCCGAATGGACGTGGGGACCAGCCCAAGAGCAAGCGCTGTCGTACGTCAAAGACGTTATCTCTTCGAAGCGCGTCATGGCTAACTATGATGTAAAGTACCCTACGATTCTTTCCGCTGACGCGTCATCATTCGGTTTGGGGGCCGTATTGATACAAGTTCAACCAAACAATGAAAAAAGACCTGTTGCATTTGCGTCACGCTCGCTGACGCCTGCCGAAACCAGATACTCTCAGATTGAGAAGGAAGCGTTGGCAATGACTTGGGCGGCAGAACGATTCGAAGGGTACATCAAAGGTCTTGAAATTGTGTTTGAAACCGACCACAAACCACTTGTAACGTTGTTGGGAAAATCACCTTTAGATGTTTTGCCTCCTCGTATTCAGCGCTTTCGCATGAGACTTATGCGGTTCAGCTTTACGGTTGTGCATGTCCCGGGTAAGAGCCTCGTTACTGCAGATGTATTGTCTAGAGCCCCGATTCAGGGAAACCAAATTGATGCTCATGCGCTGAGTGTTGGCGAAGTCGCGAAATTCGTTTCGGGCTGTTTGACAAATGCCGTCGAGGCTAGCCTTTTTGAACGAGTCAAAGCTGAGCAAGCAGCCGATGAAGTCTGTTAAGCTCTCACAAAATTCAGCCTGGAAGGCTGGCCCAAGTTCTCATCGCTGTCGATGGTGTTGCGTCCATACTGGCAGGAAAGAGCAACGCTGACAGTCGCTGAAGGCGTGCTACTCAAAGGTGTGCGGCTGGTGATTCCACAAAAATTACGCGCAGAGGTCTTGAGGCGCTTGCACGAGAGTCACCAAGGAATCGAGAAATGCAGAGCTCGAGCCAAAGAGTCCGTATGGTGGCCTGGGTTGAGTTGCCAGCTGAGAGCGTTGGTAACTGATTGCCCAGTGTGCGTGGAACACAGGCAACAAAAGTCGGAACCAATGATTCCGACAGCCACTCCATAGCGTCCTTGGCAAAAGCTAGGTGCTGATCTCTGCCATATTGAGGGAAAATGGTATTTGGTGGTAGTAGATTATTTTTCTAGATACCCAGAGGTAGCCTTGCTATCTTCGACAAAGAGTGTCACTGTCATTATGCACCTCAAAAGTTTCTTTGCAAGACATGGCATACCAGAGGTTGTCATCTCGGATAATGGAACACAATTTGTATCTCAGGAATTCCAGTCTTTTGCTCGCGACTATGGCTTCCGCACTGTGACGACGAGCCCCAGATACCCTCAGGCAAATGGGGAAGTAGAAAGGATGGTCCAAACAATTAAACGGCTGATTATAAAAGCTAAGGACCCCTATCTTTCGCTGCTAGCGTACAGGGACACCCCAGGGCCACTGGGAAAAAGCCCTGCAGAGCTTCTGATGGGCAGGCGGCTACGCACAACAGTCCCTGTCCCTCCCAAGAGCCTTCTGCCCCAGAAGGTGAGCCTGAAAAAGTTCAGAGATCGCGATGTAACCATCCGACAGCGGCAGCGTAGGTACTTCAATAGTCGTCATAGGGCTCATCCGCTGCCAGTCCTCAAACCAGGAGCGGAAGTATAGGTGACAGACTGCAAAGTGAAAGCGCGAGTCTTACGTCCTGCACAACGTCCGAGGTCGTATGTAGTTAGAACTTCTACGGGTGTAGTTCTAGAAAGAAACAGGAAATTCCTGGTTCGCTTTGTTTCCCAGCAGAATGACTGCGAGGAAGGAGGAGGTAGCTATGAGTTTCCGCAGGCATATGATAGTCGGGTAGAAATGGAACAGGAAACTAATCCATCTAAACCGAAGGCAACTGCCGATCCATCCCATACCCCCTTGCCACAAACTAGCCCTCCTGGATATAGAACACGATTTGGCCGTCATGTCCGACCGCCATACCGATATGGGTTCAATGACTGACTGTTATTTTGTTTTGAGCATTGGTTGCATCCATTAAAAAGTGTTCATCCTTTGTTGGTGGCAGTGCTAAGTTTGTTGCAAATGCCAGTGTATCTTTTCAGAGAAAAGGGGAGATGTGCTGATAGCGCCTGTGCCGCGTCTGAAACATTGTCTGTCCGTGACGTCACTGGTCACATGTGTGCGTGCTATATAAGATGCTGTTCGCGTGAAATAAAGGGTTGTTGTTATCGTGCCGGGATCGGGGCAAGTCTCAGTTCCTTCCTGCCCGCTGCCCGGCCGCGCTCGGCGTCCGGCCAGGGACCGAACGCTACAGCTACTAACTATTGACGACCCTTTTTTGGTAAAGAATGCAGAACCTGTGGTCACGTTTTTAAAAGGAAACTCCGAAAGAGCGTTATTAGGTTTTTCCATTGACATAAAAGACCTATGCCATACCTCATGACGACTTGATCAATTGCATCAAGGACTGCATTGACCAGCATAGAGCTGTTAAATTCCAGAACGCGACTAGCATTTCTACTGACGGCTTTCTCGACCTACTGTCCACTTATTTGAGATCGACCTACGCGGAAAGGAACGGTTCGGTTTTCATTAAAAAAAAATGGTATCTGTATAGGCTCGTCCATTGCACCGGTCCTCAGTGATCTATACTTAGCCATGCAAGACTGGGCGTTGCGCAGGTTCTCTGATTGCAGCAATGTGAAGCAGATATTTCGATTTGTCGACGATTACCTTGTGTTTCTAGAGGGCGAACAGGGCGCCCTCCCGTCCGAAGCTGCCAATGTTGTTCGTAGTTTTTCAAGCATTCTGAGCCCTTTAATTGTCACGCACGAACTGCCTACTAATGGATTCATACGGTTTTTAGAACTAGGACTATATTTCAACCCCAATCATGTGTGCTGGGCCTTTGAGCCTCGCGCCAACAAACCCCTTCTGCCATTTACTTCAGCGCACTCGAAGTCGGTTAAGCGCAGCATCATCAATTCTTGCTTCTACAATTCAGTCATGAAATCGTGCAACCACAAGCTGGAAGATAGCTTTTTAAACCAGACGCGCCGACTAGTTCAGGCTGGTTATCCACCGGCGCTATTATTCTCAGTAGCGGAGGCTATGTTAAAAACTAAAGAAACAGTCAGTAGAGACAGGGATAAGAAGATCGCAGTTATTCCCTACGCGCACGGGATTTCACACAACTTGAGAAAGGTAGGAAGAAGGGTTGGAGTAGATGTTTTTTCGGCTCCGGACCGCTTGTCAAGTCTTTGCAAGCGAGTGAATGGGATGGGTCGAAAACACATCGGCTGCACCACAAACCATCGCGACCGATTCGTCTCCTGTGCGGAAGGCGTCGTTTATTCGATCCCTTTGACTTGTGGCCATGCGTACATAGGCCAAACCGGCAGATGTCTTAACAAAAGATTATTGGAGCACAACTAAAATGTGACAGAGCGGATCTCGGGCCATCTGGGTGTGCACTGCCGAGATTGTAAATGCACACCTGATTTGCGTAACACGAGCGTGCTGCGCAGGTGCGGTGACAAGACCACGGGAGAAATAATCGAGGCCGAAAAAATTGCAAACCTAAAAGACAGCTGTGTAAGCATTCCCTCCATCGCCCTTCTAGATAAGGAGTTGCTTTTCCTATCGGGTGTTGGATGATCATGGTGCTCCTGCTTGATGTCTGGCTGAGATGAGTGTCTATCAGGCTTTGTTGTTGTTCTTTTTTTTTTGATGCTTGCTGTATATATACCGAGGTGTCAGAACAATAAACCTTCAGTTGTTAGTCAGCGCCTGTGTCTTGTCTGCCCTTCTCTGTCCATTGTGAAGTTTGCGCTGTTCTTGCTCTGCTTGAGTGGGCCTCAAAAAGTATTGATTATTCTTCGACAGCTTTTGAGGAGAGATGTGTCGTAAAACATCAATGTCGGAAACGAGAAATTAGAAGAAATGTGGCATTTGGTCTAATGTCAAATACTTCGGGGGATGGGCAACCTAGGCAACATTGCAGTGTTAATTTTGTAACAATATGCAAAACGGGTAGTGGCAAAGCCAATCGAAGAAGAACGAGGTATCATCCTTATCTTTGAACTTTCGACCCCAGGCTTTCTTGAGGCTGGGGCTTTCTTGAGCCTAAGGCTTTCTTGAAGCTTTCTTGAGGCTTCAGGTAACTGCTTGACTTGGATTTCATGGGTGCAAATATTTATCTCCGGTTTTGAGTGCGATATTGTTGATGGAATTTCAGACCACAAGGCTGTGGTTGTTTATTCAATTTCCCAGCTTTTGCGCCGCTGTCCAATTTCACCACGTTTTCAAATTTCACTCGTGCTGATGATGTTAATGTCACCGATTGTCTTGCTAATTCGTTTGAAACATTCTACATGCTTAGCCACACGGGGACCATCACCGAACTCAGGTACTCCGAAAAAGGTGTCAGTAACTGCATGCAGCGTTTTCTCCAGCTAAACGCAAAGAAAAAAATGCCTCGTAGTGCCGTGGATGACTCATGGTATCCTAAACGCATCACGCCGCGTTTATGTGGATTAATATGCATTATATTCGCGTGATTACGCACCAGGGCCCGTATTTCGAGTTTTCCTTATTATCGAAGTGTCTCTATCTCACGTGACCTAGACTCGTCTGATCGGTTGAAACTCCAGAACTGGATATTGCCACTGCGGTACCGCAAGAGGTTGCAAAATCACGTTCCGGAGTTTCCACGAATCAGGTGACTCGAGGTCGGGGAGATAGTGACATTTACGATAACAATGCAAACTCGGAATACGGACCCAGAAGATAGTTTGCAACTAAATTCTTCATTTGTCAGTTTTTGTACCTGGGGTAACATCTGGCAGACGAAAATAATTTTTACGTAAACTACTGTAATACCATTTCGTAATGGTGGATTTTACTCAGTGTTCAATTACACTGTCAATGACTTATCTTTTCACATGACTTCAGAGCATAAGTATCTTGGCTACATGTTTGCCACTAACATGTCATGATCGAAACATTAACGTCATTCGCACTAAAGTGAAACATATTGCGGAGCGATCTGGTTCATGATCTTACGGGAGAATAGTAAGCGTAGAGCAGACGAACACAAGTCAGCAACTAGCGCGTTGTCGTGTCTCCTGTCATGTGTTTGTCTGCTTTGCGCTTACGTTTCTCCCGCACGATCATTCGCGCTAAAAGAAATAGTATGCTTGAGTATTTGAGGCGCAACTTCACCAATACTTCAAAAAAGACTAAGCTATTAATGTATATATTGTGAGGCAGAAGGACGCAGCAGCAAATTCACCTTTCTGTTTCAGATAGGCCGAAGCCGCAGCTACCGACTAGCCACAGCTCATCAACACTTAGTCTTCTTCCCACGGCGCGATGACCAATGATGATTACGCTCAGATGAAGATGAAGTTCACTCACAGTGCTTGCAACGTTCGCCCTCCCGGTCGAGAGCGACCATCCTGGTCGCAAATTATATCTCAAGGTCGGCGGTTAAAGTGTTTCAAACGTGACACGTGCACAATGTCGGTGCCTCGACTCCGACGATCGCGAACAGGCGATGCAGATGTGATGAGATAGTTTACAGGGGAAGTTTGTTCCAGAACCGTGTACGGGTCAATAAAATAGCTCAGAAACTTTTCACACAGGCCGGAGATGCGAGTAGGTGCCCAGAGTAGCACTTCGCCTCCAGGGCGGAAAGACACTGAGCGAAGGGTCGCTTTTCCTGGAAGCTTGAGTGGCTTGAGTTTGAAGGCGGGCACAATCACGGCAGTGGGCGATACGAGACACGAACTCTTCGTGGGAAGGTGTGGCAGAAGGAGTGAAGCTGAGAAGAAAGATGCTTCGAGGGAGAAGGTAGGGTGGCGGCCATAAACAAGAAAAAAACGGAGAGTAGGTGGTGGTTCGTTGAACAGCAGTATTGTAGGCGAAGGTGACAAAAGGGAGTAAAGACTCTCAGTTGTTGCGCTGAGGGTGAGTGTAGGTTGATAGCATATCAGAAAGGGTGCGATGAAAGCATTTTGTGAGCCCATTGGTCTGAGGGTGGTAAGGAGATGTAGTTTTGTGCACCCACCGTGCCTGAAGCATGAAGCACTGCGGCGAGGACGGTGGAGAGGAACGACTTGCCACGATCGCTAAGGAGGAGGCAAGAGGCGCTGTGGCGAAGAAGTATGGTGTGGAGGAAGAAGTTGGTGATCTCGGAAGCGGAGCTGGAAGGAAGTGCTGTGGTTTCAGCGTATCGGATGGGGTGGTCAACAGCAGCAACAACCCAGTGGTTGCCAGCGAAAGTCAAGGACAGGGTCCATACAGGTCGATTCCGACGACTCCAAAAGGCATGAAATTACATAGGAGAGGTTGCAAGAGACTGGCAGGAGGTGACGTAGACCGCTTGCGTCATTGACAAGGGATGCAAGACGGTACATATTTCAATACTGAGGTTGAAAGGCCAGGCCAGAAGGAACGACTTTTGATGCAGTCGTAGGTTTTGTGGTGTCCAAGGTGACCTGCGGTGTGGGGTCGTCGTGAAAGGCTTGTAGAATTTGGGGACGCTGAGAAGAAGGAATTACAGGAACTCAGGTGAGGCCCAGTGGGCTGTAGTTGTGCCAAAATAATGTTCCATCCTGTAACTATAAATTGTTGAGCTGACGACGGAGGCTGTAATTTGGAGGTCTAATAACACTGTTGAGACTATCAATCAGCTTTCGACAGTAGGGGTCAGCTCTGTGGTGGTGAGAAAGATTGCAGTCTATACCTGGCGTGGAAGAAATAGAGGCGGCGCTCAAAGACTGGATAGCTGGAGGGTTTAAATGGTGTGACTCCATTGGGACAGGAGAGAAATGCGAGGACATGTGTTGCGACGGCGGAGCAATATGGCAACGAGAGAGAGCGTCGGCGTCCTTGTGCTTCTTGCCCGATTTGTAAGAGACAGTGAAGTCGTACTCTTGAAGGCGAGGGATCCACCGTCCGAGACGACTGGACAAATTTTTCAAAGATAACCAGCATAGGGCGTGGTGGTTAGTGACGACCGCGAAGTGATGGCCGTACAGGTAAGGACGAAACTTCTAAACAGCCCAGACGACGGCGAGACATTCTTGCTCGGTAATAGTGTAGGTTTGTTCTGCAGGAGTCAGAGTTCGGCTTGCATAGGCAACAACATTTCCTGTAGAGGGGTCTTGGAGTTGCAGAAGGACAGCGCCAATGCCATGACTACTGGCGTCGGTGTGCAGAATAGTCGGAGCTCTGTCATCAAAATGGCAGAGGACAGGACCCGAAGTCGGAGCACGCTTCAGAGTTTCAAATGCTTGTTCTCAAGCAGGAGACCAGACAAAAGGCGTGTCGGTGTGAAGAAGCGCACGTAAAGGTGAGGCAATAAAGGCGAAATTGCGGATGAACCGGCGGAAGTATGATGCCAAGCTGAGAAAACTGCGGAGATCTTTGACCCGAGTTGAACAGGGAAAGTGCAGCGCAGCAGCGATTTTTCAGAGTTCTACCAATACTAGTGCAGCGACGTCGGCAAAAGATGAGCCCCCGCTCCCGCCGAATGGGCCTCAGAGCACTAGCTCACAGTCCATATACAACTGCTGTGTATCCCCGGAGACAGAGCACCGGGAGTGTGGGAATGCATCAAACTCAGGTTTCGCACGTGTCTGTTGCATCCTAAAAACCGGAATCTTCTCGGAAGATCCCTCTAGGCAAAGTATTGCTAGCGGCGGGCAATGCCCGTGCGGAGAGAGGCGATGCTGTACGCCACGTGAAAGCGAAACGTACACTAGTAACGCGGCTCGTGAAACAGAGTGTGCGCTGGGCGTCGGGGAGGGAACTCATGTTTTGACGGAACCGCGACAGCGAGAAGTCGCCTGGTTCGAGGCCCCCGCGGTCGTCCGAGGGCTCCGCGTAATTACGGGCAGTCGTGTTACGTTATGTGCTACGTTGATCTGTAACGTCTGCTGACTGCCTTCCTGGAAGCCGCTTCCATCCACGAGCGGACATACAACACATTGAAGATAGCATTACTACTAGATTATGCCTATCCTATCTGGAACCCTCATAAGTATTGTGACGTTAACGTCATTCAGAGTATTGAATGAAAATCAATCAGATTTACGCATAGTCGTTATCATCAATGTCTTTCACCCTCTCGTGCCCTATCTACTATGAACCTAACCCCGTTATCCGTATGCCGTCACACTGGGTCACTGAAGTTTCTGCAATGCATCGTCAAATTTACTTATCGTGTCTGATATTCCCCGGTCAAGTAGGAGTCACTATACCCTAGCATTAAGCCCTACTTTTCTCTCACTGATAATCTTAAACACAGTTTCTACGCACTATCAACATTGTAACTTAGTCCCTGAACGAATTAAGTCCCTGAATTAAAGATTTCCTGCTAGAAATGTTACAAGTGCCTCGTGTGCGTCTTTCCGCGTTTGTGCTGGCATGTGTGTTCAGTTACAAGTGGTGCTTGTCCAAGATATATGCAGCATATTGCGTTCTACAAATGTGCATGGTCTCCTCAAGTGCGCGAGTACCACACGTATATGTGGTACTTTGAGGTTTTCTGGTGAAGTGCATCATAAGCGTGATTCTGCGTCTGTGCTGGCATGTGAGAGGGCAGAGTTGTTTGTAACTGCAGCGTAGTTTTTTTTTAAATCTATATTTATTGCAAGGTATTGCTCAGTGACAAGTGGTGTGTGCCCTTAACATGTGCGACATGTTGCGTTCCACAACTTTTGTTAGGTGTGTGCATGGTCTCGTCAATATCTCGGACCACAAGTGAAACCTCACTGAATACTATGACATCAGCATCCCTCATTCACACCCTAGCTCTCTTTTACCTTCTCTTTCCCCCATCCCCAGTGTATAGTACCAAGCCAGGGTCTCTTTACCGCCGGCGACCACCTTTCTTCTCATTAAATTACTCTCTCTATCTCTCTCTAAGAAATTAATTCCACCTGATTTTATGTATTCGGTTGGTATTACAGTGTATTGCTGCATTCGCGTTTTGTTAGTAAATCCCCGCGTTTCTGTTATCATATTTTGAGTTGCATTTTCATCCTCAGTCCTCATGTGAATTTAGATTTTATTGTTTACTTGCTTGTGTATGAAGTTTACAATAAATTTGTTTAACCCACTCCTGCAATAACCCCATAAATAGGCTGCAATATGCATAAAAAATTAAAAGTTCACGCCACTGTTTTCTACGTTGTTAGGATATTATAAACACTAGTAACAATAAATGTCAGGTATGAAGTGAATATAGAAAGTGTGTTTGAATGCATGCTTATTTGCAGAAAGTTTTAATGTGTGTGAAGGATCCCAGTTGAGAAGTGTTGCAGTGATTTCTTATGGTTTGTTTCATTTTTTCGTTGCTTGATGGTGCCGCGCTGAAGTAGGGCTAATGCAGTAATATTGGCATAGTGCCAGGTACATTTGCCAACTCATGTTAATACCGGTAAGGGGAATGACATAGAATTTGACTTTATGCTATTGAGTCAGATCGCTGATATCATCAGGCTTTTTGCAATGCAGGACCAAGAGAGGAAATGCTCGCAGTAAAAAAAATACCTCGACATATGGCTCCATGGTTCGCACATTCTGCAAGCCAATTGGGCATTTTGACAGCATATAATATTTCATAGTAGCTGCGGAGGTTATGTGCAGAGCAGTGGTAAAAACTGAACAATACTGACTATACAGTTAAATTTGAGAGATAGCTTAAAAAATAAGATTAAATAAAGAAATTATCTATATTGTAGTGTTGATGCGGTGGCAACGGTATTGTGAATTGCTGCAATTCGACAGAAATGATTAGTTGTTGGTCAGTAGCCCTCGTTACTAGTGCTAATTAGTAGCGCTAAGGAGTGTGGATAGGCCGTGGGAGAGCTTGGAATCTCTAAGTTGTGTAGACACAAGTAGTGCTACATATGAGGGGCACTTAATTTTGGTAAACAGGGTGTTAATTTTAATAAAAACGTGTTGCGTTAAAACACAGTGGCTAGATTTAGCTTCGCCTTCTGTATGTGTTTCAGCAAATGTGCTCTGCGTGAAGGTATCAGGCTTCTTTACTGCATGTCATTGTGCACTCTTTCATCTGCTGAAATTGAGATTGAAACGAATAGTTATTGAAATAATGCCCGTTTTGAGCTAATTTACCGGTTTGCCGGCTCAAACAGCGGACACCGGCATGGTGGCCAGGTGGAGCATGTTTATTTACATGGCATAGTTACAAAGTATGAAAATACATTTGGGTCACCTTCTGTGATCATGTATTTTTTTATGCGTTTTGCGGTTCTTTACACTGCTATTACCGAACAGACTAATAGAAAAGAGTATTCGTTCCTAGGTGTTGTAGCGTTATGTATAGCTCGCAAAACACACCAGATTAATGAAGGGTGGGAGGCGGTGATGGCTGGTGCAAGAACAATCTCTTATTGTACTTAACACACGTTGTACATTGTTGCGAATACCATTTGATATTAAGGGGCAGCGATGTCATGCAATGGCGTATAGTGGGAGTGACTGCTTGCCGAAATGTTAGCCTGCAACAGCGATTTTGTCTTTGTTTTGCATTCTTCACACTTGAATGACTTCGACAGGAAACTTCAGACAAGGATAGGTTTATTCTAAATTCATCAGCGTAGCGCATCGTTCTCGAAATGGCTGACGCTTACTATATAGATTGCAAAGAAATCCCCGCGAGGCCTGCCAACTTAATCATCTGCCGGATAGATCCAAGCTGCACAGAAGACTCCAGCGGAAGTAGATCTTTCACACAGTTCTTGAAGACGAAAGAAAAACGTCAAGAAAACAAGGTTACGTTTCACATCTTACTCAGTGCGTCTGACACTTAATATCTCTAAAGCGTAAAAATAGTTCATTAGTTTGCTACGCACGGTAAAAGAAACAGACAAATCCACGAACATTGCGAAGGGGCGTGATAACATGACAACCGCCCCTTGAAAAGAAATAAAGTAGGACATTGTTTTAAAAGTCACTCTACGTTATGTGATTCCGGTCGCACAAGTAAATACAATGTGCGATCAATGACACAGACTGACTGTAAATCCTTGGCAATTGTAGTTAAATACTTGTTAAAGAGAGAACAAGCTGAATTTATACGTATAGTTGTAAAGTATGATTCATTTCAATTAACGGAACATGCAAACTCTTCTCAGCTTTCAAAAACATGAGGTCGCACCTTTTCAAAACAATGCTTAAGCATAGTTTAGTCATTTTGATCGTCCTTTTGTGTTAAAGAGTAAGCTCCAGAGATAGTTGGTTGTTAAACATAATTACATGATACTCAGCGCAACACAGACATACGCGTGATCTCGTTTTTCATGTGTGTCTGTGTTGCACTGAATACCCTGCAATTATGGTTTTTGTAAGTTCGCCGCATAGAACACAATCGTAGTGAACAAACGAATATGTAAGGTCGCTTAATAACTTGAACAATATTAATAATTCAATAAAATTGTTTCTTCAATTTTCTTATATCTCAACTAGCATACATTCCAGTCTTCACTACAGAGGGATGTCCCAGAATCACTGACTGTATAGACTGTTTTATCATGGGCGCTGCCATCTTGCGTATGTGGCGCCATTTACGGAGCAAGTTGAGAACAACTGCCATGCTGGTATGTGCGGTCCCATCCGCGGAACAGGCGACAAGTAGCGCACATCGGCATTTAGGAGCATTCGCATGCAAATTTCTGCTTTCTGAAAGTACCTGGCTGAAAGAAAAAAAAAAGTCGGCAGCAGCCAAGCCTTTCGGTAAGAAATGGGCAAACGTTGTGCTCCTGATTGGGTCGGCCGAAGGCTACAAGCTTGATCACAATTAGTTTAACTTTTACGTTGCAGTGAGAGGCGGTGGGGCGCGGCTAGCCACGAGGGCGGAGAAGGAAGCAAGGCAGGGCTGCTTTCGATCTACTTTTTATGCTTAAATGATTTCTAGAGAGGGGCTATCGGTAAAAATTCGAGCAATGAAAGCAAGCGAATGTAGCCTTTTCATGTTTAGGAGCAATGCTAATCACGCTACATTTTTGGGTCAGCCGATCATTCATATAGTGCTTACTGCTTGAGCGGCTACTGCGTGAGTTCTCACACCTCCACAGGGGTTCTATTAATAATGATCCATTATCCATTTCGGATTCATTTACTCTGCTGTGGGCTACTTTTGTTGCTGACAAAGCCAGGGCGGGGCGTTCGAGAGTCCACTAGCAGGAAATCGGATTTCAGCGTTGCGTACATGACCCAACCATCGGTTTGCCGGTATGTACAGTGAGTAGCGATGACTACATCGTCGACGGCGGGAGCTGCTATCCTGTGATTTCTTGGAGTGGCCGTTAGCTGCATATGTCTAATGCTGCCGTCAGTGCTGACATCCGGATGAAAGAGAAAATGGACAATCTGTACTTATGGAATACTGACCTTAAATTGTATCCCAAATGAACAATCTGTACTTATGGAATACTGACCTTAAATTATATCCTACAATGACATCAGCGAAAGCTGCTTATATTAGCAATTATATATACTCCATTTGTCGTCGCAATATTTGCTTGCCTTCAAGAAATCCCTGATTTTCCCATGACCATATTCTCATATATTACCGGCAGTAAAATCTTACGAGATGCGTGCTTTTAAAAAAAAAGTATATATGTAGCGCTGTTTCACCAAATAAGTTGGCAACAAATTTATTAGGAATCTTTGTTTTTCCTTAATTAGGGCATGCTCTTTCATAATTTCATAAACCTTAGGTCACTGCATTGAAATAGTTTTTCTTTTCTAGGTAGCACCTCGTAAATATTTATCGCATGGAATATAATCCGCTTGTTGCACAAAGGCTGCCGTTCTTGCGCTAGTATTCAGTCTTTTTTTTTTTGTCCCTTCTCTACAAAGTGTTCGGAACTTGTACGAAAGGCTGCCAAGGCGAAACACATCGGTTGGGGCTTGAAATTCAGAGCCTGCTCGTCTTAGCCCTATTAAGCGATTGCAACTGAAACAGCATAGGCCGACACAAGAGCGTACCACTGCTATTAATCTTCTATCTTCTGTTAATCATCTTCTTTTCTTTATTATTTTTTTTTGTTAGTTGGAATAACGAGAAAAGAAAAAGAATTTGCTAGCCGCAGCAACTCTTAGCAGCTAAACTGCGGCTGGCCGAAATGAAACGATCAGTTAAAGGAAGAAAAGAAAGGTTCGAAAAGAAGAAAGAGCAGGGATGGGAGATGTAAAAAGTATCGAAAATATAAAAACGGCTGTAAAGATAGCGCATCGCTCGCATCAGATAGCTAACCAGCTAAGACGGGTGAACGGGCTTGTTTGTCATTCATGGTGAAAAACAGCGCAGGTAAGACACGATAAACAGCTAAGAAAGTTCACGGGTATTCAAGACACTTTGCATGCAAAAGACTGCTAAACGAGCGCGCTTTCTCCGTAGAATGCCCTGGCGCCCCCGCTGCTATCACAACGTCCGCACATACCAGAAAGAAGGAGCGGCGCTGCGCGCTGCGGTTCGAGGCTATTTTCCTCCTCGCCGTGAAAACACTCTATAGGGGACTCTACTGAAGAATAGGGAGCTCCTATATGAAACAGGTCAAGATGAATGCACAAAGCACCAATGATTCATGGACTTTTTAAGTATGTAGTTATCTACATTACTCAGATGTCAGTGAAGCCAGTTTTCCTTATCTTTAAAATTAGTTTAAATGAGGAAATTGTTGGCCAACTGCTTTAATGAAATGGCCTTTGGTATGTGTACAGGAAGAAATTCAATCAATTGTGTTTCTTTATATTGCATCTGAGTTCAATTAACCTGTTTGGAATCGACTAACGTGGCAGGGTAGGAAAGGAACAATGATGCTGGACACGAATTTAGAATGATGTAGTGAGGAAACCGTTTACAAAATATTGACATGTACTGCCCTTTCAAAGTCAAAACTGCAGCATAAAGACAATGGTATCAGAGCCACAACAGGAACGAACTGGAACGTACGCCCTCACCCTTTCGCCCTTTCCAAACTTTCTGGTACCACTAGGTTGACTGCAGTTATCAAATTAAACCAAGATATTTTATCTCACTTAACGTTACAAATTTGTAGCATAGAAAAAAGCTGAAAAATCTCCAACTGTGATATCACCCTGTACCCATTCCTCACACGGTTACCGTGCTTGAACATTTGTGGGAATTATAGAAGAGGTTTAAACGGAAAGCACTTTATAACAATAAAAAAGTTATATGCCATATATATCAAGGGCTTTTTTTTCAAATTTTGCATGAACGGAACATGGCAGAAAAAAAATGATGCATGAAAGCTGTTTCAAAAGAAGAAGATGTGAGTGCGGATCAAAAGCAGAAAAGCTAAAAAAAACTTTACCACATTACCATAAAGAGGTGAAGTATCAGAGCTAAGGTTTTACGCAATATTCTATCGTTATACTATCCGTAGCAAAAAAGTTCAATTGTTTCGGCAAATTGCAGTACAATGATTGGGAATTACAAGTAGTGCGGCATGGTTGAAAGGACCAGAAGTAACTTTGCACTGGATCTGAAGGCATGTATCGAAATAAATGAAACATTTCGTGCATACATTTATTGTTACTTAGAGAGAAGCATTATAAGTGCGTAAAGTTTCAATGTGCAGCCGCTAACTACAGTAAACATTGCGATATCAGTGCACATTAAAATATCCCGGTGGCCGAAATTTCCAGGAGCTCTCCATTTCGACGTCTCACGGTCCCGACAAAGAGAAGTTACCTTGTCGAACCGTTGTCTCGGTTTGCGAACTGAGGCTACCCTGCCACCCTTAATTGTTCCTTCCCTTTCAGATCTCATAGCCTAAGCTGGCTTTGTGACCTCAAGCCTATAAACTAAACGAAACGTCCTATATAAAGCGTCACGTTTATTTGTTGGCGTTGTGAAAAAACACTGGAGGTAAAGTTGCTGAAAAGCTCAAAACATTGTGTATTTGTTTTGTTGGGAGCATCAGAGGCGGCTTCTCGCATGGAAACATCAAACAGCCGGTGGAATTGTTCGGCCAAAGGCTGTTCAAGCTTCTGATGACGTCCTTCGTAGATCCTCATTTGACCTTAAATGGACGAATTGCTATAGATATCAGCAGAAGCTACGCCAAGTACGAAGACCGCGAAGAGCGCGACATGCCAGGCAGCCGTCTGCACTTTTGTGCAGCCAAAACAAACTACGCGATCTATACATGGCAAATTTACTTTTGAAACGGAATTAAATTACATTACTAATTACTTTGCGAAAAATCGCAGAAAAGTAATTAATTTACATTGCTCATTACTGCTCTCAAAAAGTAATAGAGTTACATTACAATTACTTCCACTGAGTAATTTAGTTACTTTTAAATTAGTTTCTAGTTTCCGTCCATGCAAAAACTAAGTAAAGCTAGTAAACAATATAGCAACTTGTTCTCCAGATGCGAAGCACACATATTCTGTCGTTTTCCCGCCAGTTCCATCCCAGAGAGCTATTCCTTTCCTCTTGCCTACAGCACTTGACATTACCAAAGCAAGACAACAGCAAAAAAAAAAAGAAAAAAAAAAGAAACAGAAGCAGAAGCACGGTCGAACGATCGTGAAATGACCTGCCAACCCAGCGTCTTGCTTGCCCGGAGCTGTCTCTGTCATTTGAAGGCCCGAAGGAGCTAGGTTATTTATTACTTTCGCAGTCCCAAGAATCGACATCGTCGGCGCCTTGTGCTCACTGCTCAGTAATGCTCAAGCCACTGTGGCTCACGCCATGAACCCTTCCGCCTATCTCCCCCAACCCAAATCCTCCCGTGGTGACGAGTGTAACCAGGCACCTAAGGGCCCTAGCCGACCCAATACGGAGTGCCACATGCGCCGCGCTCTCAACTAGTTTTCAACTGCGGCCTTCTTGCACCCCCTGGCCCTTTGGCGTTCTCTTGGCGCCTTGTATCCTGCTGCTGCATGGGATAGCCGCACTAAGTCAGCCTATTACACACGAGGTCTCAGACGCACGTGCACTGTTCTGCTCAATTCTGTCTCCTTTTGCCGATCCGTTATGCTGGCTTCGGCTTGCAGCACTGTCGTTCCTGCTTTCGCGACACTCTACTTTGTTGTCTATTGAAGCCAGTAGCGGCGCACTTTAGTAAAAGTAACTTCTAAAGGAACTCATTACTTTTGCAGTGAAATTACCACCAAAAAGTAATTCATTACATTACTAAATTACCGAACCAAAGAAGTAGTTCATTAATTACAAATTACTGAAAAAGTAACTAAATTACAGTAACTTTATTACTGTAATTCAATTACTGCCATATCTGACGTAATCACATCATTGCAGACGCTGCGCCGTGAAGCCGAAAAGGGGGTAATTTATACATGTTAAACAATTTCAGAAAAACCATACTCTAATTACACGAAACGTTACTCTGAAGAACGTAGTCGCTCATATTACAAAATTACTCCAAAATGCAATTATTACAAATAAATATTATTAACATTACGTACAACTCTTCTAGATAGTCATTTTCAGGGAGCGGATACAACGGTATAGGGAAGGGACTCAGTACGAACCTGCGTCATCGCTTTCTAGAGAAGGTATAATAATATTATTAATAATTGGTTCACAGGAAGGGAAAGGCGCAGTATCTGTTACACTTGTTTTTGTGGACACCTGAACCGCGCCGTAAGGAAAGGGAGGAAGGTGGGAGTTAAAGTGGAAAGAGAGAAAGAAGAGCCGTAGTGGGGCCTATGGGGTAATTTTGACCACCTGGGGATCTTTAACGTGCGCTGACATAGCACATCACACGGACGCCTCTTCATTTCGCTTCCATCGAAACGCAGCCGCCGCGGTCGGGTTCGAACCTAATTACTCCGGCACAGTAGTCGGGCGTTTTATCAAGGTATATAAATAAAGAAAATTACACAATGAAGAAATGGAATGTGTCCACTACTTCCCTAAAGAATCATCATGCAGTCGCTTCGACATCTTGTCCCTTCGGTGCGGACGGATAAGGCAAATGAGTAATGAGAAGTCAGTTTGCGAACTTGAAGAAGGAAAAATCGTGGACGAATTTGATGCACGAACAAGGACACAGGGCTTTTTCTGCGAGACTCCGTAAGAAGGAACATGCTCCAGTTACACGCGAGCTCCTTTTGAGATTGCCATATGAGGGTTTTGCAAATATTTGGTGTTTTACCTACACCTTCTCTCTAGAAGAATTTGGAAGCTGCAGGATGTAGGCAATATTTACAAAAGAAAAAAAGGAGCCTCTGCGAACTTTTGCCCCAACAAATATCGAAGTTCCCAACCAATCTAAGCCTGGGATTTTCGTCTCATAGCGACAATTTCTGAATCTCAATATGCTCTACGTTTGCAAAACTGGTGCAGAGTAACCTATAGCAAGGAAAAGTGCCACAATCAAAGTTCGTGTCAGACAACAATTTGGTCTCTTACCCCACTGAGCCAACCGAAAACCTTTGGATTTGTCCGAATTGAGAAGTGTAAAAGAGAAGCTTGTGATCTACATTACAGAGCGCAATTGCGCGATTACCTTCAACTGTGTTTACACAATTAACGTCTGTAATTGGAGATGAATATGCCGACTAGAAAGCGCTAGTCATAAAACCGGCACCGTAAGATGCCTGGGACACGTCCAGTACAAGAGGTGGCAAGCCGAAAAGGTTTTATAGAATTCGCTAGTAATACCATTCGGGCTAAGAGATTTCTGACTATGCAGAGCAGAAAGCACATATTTATTCTCGTTCGAAATGATAGGTCCCTCTGCTACAGCAGGCTGGTCGTCATTGTGGAAACGCTTCAAGGAACAACTGTAACCTGGTCTTCCGTTCTAATATGGCAGCTAACAAAGAGCTGCCGACAAGAGTCTAAGAAATAATCAAGAGTTTTAGATGCATCGCTGTTAATTTACGTGCAAGCCGCCATAATGAAATTTCAATAGTTTCTTCGCTAGAACAGCCCGCCTGTCTTAATTCAGGACCCGTAGAGATGGTAGGCCCTCTAGAAACCTAGTGGACCTAGACCTCACAAGGCCCCCTAATATTTCTCAGTGGCGAACTGTTCAAGCTCTGCTTTAATGTTATTGATTTTTTTTTGGCATATGCACCGGGGATAATTGTATCTAGCTCATGGAGCTAAAATGTTTCGCACGAGCTTCCAAGCAAAGCCGTCCCCAATGTGTTTTGGACGAGAACAGCTTGTCCTCCCTGAACCGTTTGTCCTCTTGAGTGTTCAGGACTAAAATTGTGCTAAACCGCAGCTTCTTTTTGTTTTCTGCCACCAGATGAAAGCACCTGCATGACATTATTATTATTTTTTTTACGCAGATATGGAAGCAATTGCTTGATGTTTTGTTTTCTTCTTCGCGAGGAGAGCGGGTGTTGAGTGAAAACATGGCATCGGTGGCGACACCGCATGCTCGGCTGGTCCGTCAGCCCAAAAAAGTAGTTTTTTTTTGTCATCATCTTCGAAGAAGATTCAAGATTCAAATACGGATGTTATTTTGTATTTATTAGGTTTTTTATTGCTTATTACCGGCAGCAGCTGATTTTGTATGCAGCATTGTGAAGTGAACTTCATTTTGCTAATATGATATATTGTGTGGTACAGTTGATCTGGCGACATCGAGCAGTTGATTTTTACTACAACATCATTCGAAAACAGTAATGAAAAAATAGGCACTTTTGCCCCCTCCCCAAAAATAATTAAATTAAACACTTAAAATACTGCAGAGATCACAAAGCTGATGCCTCTCTTGGAGGACAATTCCTACTGAGCTTTTATTAGCCAAATTAATGGTCTCTCTTAACGACGTTTCACTTCTGAAAAACAAGAAAGCAATGGCTGAGCTTGTGTTTTTCCAACAAGTAGACACGACCAGTTTAAAGATTCTATCGGAGAGGAGGAAGTTTATCGATTCTCACAGCTTTCACCGAGGCTGCAGTATGCGCCGACTATAGTTTCCTATATGAACAGGCACCATGCAGTGATCACTGAATAAAATGGGCCGCACTCAGCAACAAAGAACGGTGGCTAGCGCATCTACTGAATTGTAACCCCTTCAAGTGAAGCAGTAGCGGAGCAACGTTGCCAGTTGCAATCTGTCATTCGAAACCTGAATAATTCCTTGGTCTAGCACCACAAACTCCTCCACAGTCGAAAACACTTTACTTACCATTGTCCAGACTTCCTTCTATTCTATCCAGACTGCTTGTGAGCTGCTATTTCAGCAGAGGATCGCGCAAAACTAGCGATAGTTAAATGCCATCTTTGTATTATGAGGACACGGTTTTAGGTAACAGACAGCTCGTTCTTTTCAAGGCACTTTCCTGAATGCCTCAACCTAGGTCAAATTTAAATGAAGGTGAGTTAGAAATCTGTCTGGAGTTCGAGTTCGCCTAAATAATTATTTATTCATTTGTTTAATTATTTTTTCAATGCCCCGAGGGCCCGAGTGCGTAAATATAGGGAGTAAGCGTAATGTAAAAACGAAAGGGGGTAACAGTACAAAAGCCCAGAGTGAAGATTTGTTAACAATAACAATAGTGTGATTATAAAAGGTGGTCAGTAGGTGTTGATTTCAAAGATGGTGCGTCTACGCAACCTTAGAGAGTCTCACGTTCAGAGAGCCTTAGTAATTACAAATATGATTACGACCGAAACGAGATGCCTACGATGCCACGATACACTGTATAAAATTCTACAGTATGTAAATATGCAGAAACGTCATCAATGATTCGACCTATGTCTGTATACGTTTGAAGAAACACTCAGAAAACTTTATGAATAACTTACATCATAGTTGCGGACGAATGACCAGAATTCCTTGTCTTTTAGTCCGAACAAATCCTAGACATATAAACAAGAAAGCAGTTTTTCAGAAAAACAGAAAAAACTGATGGGGCGGCTTTGACAAAACACTGGCTTCAGTTTTTCAATAGGTGTCTTCAATACGGATGTATTTATTGGCACGGAAACGACTGAGTTCACATATCATTACTGGACAGCGGTGTTGGAAGCCTAAACGTGTCAAGATATTCACTAGAGGGTTCCTAGTGAGCAACATCTCGTTCAGCCCCAGATCGACCTGTCCAGCCTCCACCCTTTCAGCTACACCTTGCACTCTATAAACTTACCCTCGAAACGCAGTGACGCGTCGTCCATAATGGGGCACAGAACAAAGCCACTGCATTTAATACGAAAGGCATCTCGGCGACGTGATGAGGAACCAACCCCTGTTGCCTGGCACTCCCCAAGGTTTTGCCGTTGGTTCGTCGAGATCGGCAGGTGCACTATGTGCTTTCCTCCGTCGTAGATACCTAAGCAACTATTGCTGGGTGATGTAATATCTACAAATAATATTATGGCCTCCGTATAAATGTTTCCATCTTTAACCGCAAAAGGAAAAGTCCCTATTCTATGTGGATACGTTATAAAGCAACACGACGAAGCAGGCAGTGGCGAGGGAGGAGCAATTGTGTTTTACTGGCCTGCCAATAAATTTTTTGTTAATTGTGTACTTGGTAACACGGTTTAACAAAATCAGAGTCTTTTCAAAAAAGATTTTTACTTACGTTTGATTATAGGATTTTTGACTTTAAAAGTCCCTCCTATCGAGATTAATGGCAGCGGCGTTGGACATGAAAAATCGGGCGATGCATGTCAGCTAGCATGCTAGTGAACTAAAATCTAAGATATGACTTGCCATCTGTTACACTTAGGCGTGTCATCGAACCTCGAAAGCAGCAGCTGCATATCGCTGATAGCGATAGCAATTCCAGGTTCAAGAAAGTGTCACTCATATATGTATGGTCATAAAAATTCTGAGGGCACTGCAAAATCTGCAGTGGAGAAATGCGAAAGCCTGAGCGTTGCTGCTGCATATGGTACATCGCGCGCCCCTCATTGAACACAACAAGCGTTCTGTGGAACGTATCAAAGTTCACTGGAGTTCTATAAATGATTTACAAGAAAGGAAAAGCGCAGTATATGTCACTCGCGGAATTCCGCTACTATCATTATTACGGTATCAACGAGAATTATGAAGTGCGTTTCACGCGCCCGGGTGCAACACAGTTCGTTAAAGCGCTCTGCTGGGGATCTGATTGATGGAGGCTCGATCCCCGATAGAGAAAGTGTTATATTTATGTGATGACGTCATGAGGATGATTGATAAGTGGAGTCCCACGGTATCCCGCGAATTTCGCAAAGTGGGACACTTCTCGTGTAGGTTCGCTGCTAACGCACGGGCACGGTGCCGAGTCATGAGCCGTTAAGTCTTTCATCCTAATAATTGCTCTGCACAGGTGCCAAACTGAGGCTTCGCCATAAATGATCGTACATAGAATACCTGGAAGATCGCTCTATACGTGAGCGTACAGGCGTATTTACAGCATGAGGGCAGCGAAAGAGGACTTGAGCCGTTTGCCGACCTGGTTTCGCAAGTGCGGCAACAATTAGGGTTCTCTTTGGTACATTTATAAGGACATCACATTTATATTTTCCCTTCACGAGCTCCCTAACGGAAGGATGGCCATTTAGAGCATGGGAGAAATTGGTCGGGAGACCGCCTGCCTAAACTTTCCGCGTTTCCATCTGGCGTCTTTTGAAGTCCTCTTTTGAGCGGATGGCAAGTGAACCTGTACCAATGCATAACTGCATGAAGAGAGTAATGGTGTTCACTTGAAGCATTGAGTTCTGGCTGGAGGTTTAACAGACCTGAAGCCTTTAAAAGGCTCTCAGTTTATCAGGTGCATTCTTTATTTGACGAGTGTTTTATGTTGCGTTTGATAAACACGTGACGTGTTTCGAGCCGGTAAACAGAATCCAGACACTTTTTGATCAAGCGCTGTTAGGTCACGCTGTTGCAAAATATGCCGATGCTTTTGCGTATGCTGGCAGCACCAAACCTTGAGGCCTCTTTACTGCGCCCAAATGAATGCATCGCCAAATTCAGGAACAGTTCATGCCGAAATGAATTGAAAGGACGCCATTACTCGTAAAAAGGCCCTTCAAAGGTAGTGGCATGCCGATAGTAATGCTGTTATGCTGCTGTGGAAGCAGGTGATTACAGACGTATAAATGTAACCAAAACGAGGAATCGGCCATGAAGTACTTTCATGGCTCGTGAGGTTCCTGCCTGAAAAGCCTCCTTGCTTCGGCTTGTGTTGCACTCCAGGTCTCTTATGTGAGGCCACATATTCTCAGCCGCAGCAATGTGCATTGTGTACAATGGTCTTCTCGCCACAATTATTGTGAAAGCACGATCGTGTAAGAGTGGCGTGACCAGTGCACGAGATGTGTTTACTGTCTACCGCCGCTTCACAGTTGTAGCTCACGATTCTGGTACTCCTAGTGCGACTCAATGGCAGCACCAAACACAGTTGGATTTGCTACGTCATTTCATTTCCGAGTGCCCTACCGCGCGAAGTGAACCCGTGCAGCTTCCTTTTGTGAGCGGTGATGAAACTATGACGTAGGCAGTTTTATCACAGGGAACACCCTCCCAACTTATTCTTGCGGTGGGACCAAATTGCATTATTTTTTTCCTGAAACTCGTTTCCTTTCCGAATAAGATCACTAAGTATTTTTACTGAAATGTTATGCATATATAGTAGCCACAGAAGGTGGATTAGAAGGGTAGCTTTTGGTGCAGTGTGCAGTGATGGAGCATCCTATTAGAAAATGCTTGTGCAGCAAGGATAGAGTAAAATTAGCCGGGAAGACGTTCGTAGATGCTACTACTGTCCATTTAAACGACACTAAAACGCATTTATGGAAGCTCGGACATGTATAAAAATATGCACTGAATCATTCGTGTGTTACGCAGGCCAATCGAAAGTTGAGCATTTAGTGAACCAGGTTTAAAAATAGTTTGTAGGAGCAGTGTGCCGTGAATTCTGTTAGTCTATTAGGACCGCTTTTAAAGTTTTCCCTGCCCAGTTTTGAGGCAGCCAAGAGGTACCGGAAAAAAGCAAATCCTTATGTTCTGTAATGGAGGTGCTATAATGACACGATGCATGTCTGAAACTTTTTCTTTGAGGAATTCCACAATGCAGCCTTCTTCACCTTCTACCAAATAATACTGCCTTGCATGGTGAAAGAAAACAGCCGTACACCCCCAGGTCTCAAATTCTTAAATCGGTCACTGCGATTCAATAAAAGGGCTTACAGCACCCTCGCTGGTACAAAAAAGAAAAAAAAAAGAAAAAAAGACGTTTCACAAGAGTCTGGCAACCAGAGCTGTGATATTTCATTACGCAGCGCTGCGATTCGCGGAAATGCCTATTGGGTCATCCCCATAATGACACGGGAACAGCCCATTTGAGCAGCAAAGGGGAAACAGTAGGAAGTACCATTTTTCCAGCCTGCTACCGCACGTGCATTTCAGTGCTGCCTCTGCATGATTATGCATGTGACATTTCGTTTTGTCTCGGTCATGATCGGCAGCATAGTCTTTTTCTTTGTTACTTTTATGTACAGCCTTTCTCAAAAGTTTACAGCCCAGGACGTCTACTGAGTGATACTATGTGGCTCGCAATGCATTCCCAGATTTCCATACTTGCTGAAGGCAAAAAGATTCTTCGTCCTATCCTCTACAATGGCTAGGAATTCCACGATTATTACAGAAGTCATATTATACGGCTTAAAAGCAAACCTTCTGGGCTGTGAACTTTTGATAAAGGCATTACGTAATAAAAAATAGAAAATAGCGAGACAGAAAAATGAATTTTACTTGGCCGTGAGAGTTCGCTGAACCTCCCCGATACTGAAAAATAAGAATGACCCAACCCTCTTATTATTAACCTGTTCATGAACCGCAGCGCCACGCGTTGTCTTTGCGGCGGCAATTTTTTTTTTTCAGTCACGTGTGCTTATCCTATTTACTCGCGGCTGTACATAGGCGATTGATGCGTAAGGCACGAAGCGCAATTACTCACTGGATTCCATGTCCGCAGGATACGAATGCCGCCTATTATGCACTCGCGGACAGCCGTTCTAAAAGCGGTGGCGTTCTGCAGTAGAAAAAAAAAAAGAAAACTTACCACTAACGCCGAAAAACGGTAAATGCAAAGTAGCTTGCCCTTTGCCCAATATAAGAATATAATTGAATGATAAGGTTATTAAATGCCTTTTCGAAGCAGTTTTTCCTCTTTTGGTAGTTGAAAAAATCAGAAGAAAAGGGTTACTTGCGAATAACATGAGACAATACTGATTGGAAGTTTGGTGAATAAAGTTTGTGGCGACACAATCTGCGCATATTTCCGCTGACCTCCACCTTGTTATCATCCGGCCCAGCATAACACAGCCACACGCTAGACTGCCTTACCGATAACACGCAGCGCCACCGCTGCGTCACCCGAGGCATGCGTCACCGACAGTGGCTACAAAGACAGGCTGCTCGGGTGGGAACAGGGCTTTTTCCTTCCGCTACTGAGACGAGCGGGGCTTTGGTATGCTCGTCCACAGCGACCGCGAATCGAATAAGCGGTCATGTTTTAATGTTGAGATTCGTCCTTCGGCACAAACGACATCCCAGAAGTTATTACATCGTAAAATATTCCTCGTTATAACTTGAAATGGAAGATGTTGGGGCCGCAACCGTCGAGGGTGCACTTTTTGAAATTTTCAATTTGCGTTAACAGTCTTTTAATATATTTAAAGATACTATCAGCATTTTGAGTTTATATAAGCACGTTAATATGTTCCTTGGGAAGACGTTGCCCATTGACAAGAAGTTTTCGAAACAGTATTTAAATGTTACAGTGCATGAGTTCGCAGAAAAAAGCAATCTTGCCTCCCACACCTTACCCTTAGACCTTGAACTCACTTGCCGCGGGTCGTGATTATGTGAATATATTTCGTATACACATTTGAAGGCATGCTTAGATTTGACGGAATGCTTTCTTGCGTAAGGCGTTCTTCATTTCTGCAGAGTTGCTCATGTCAGTTTTCTTGATCAGGTACCCTACATCTGTCATAGATATGGCTTATCTATGAATTTACGATCTCAAAGACCATAGATAGTCTCTGAAGCTAAATCATATTCAAGATGAAGAAAAGTGCATTTTGAACTGTAAAGTTGGAATTTTACTCATAAATAAATGCTGTTCCTTTGACAAGAATTAGGCGGTGTGCGAATAATTTCAGTTATGCTTGCTTTAGCGCTGAATAAGAATAACTGTTGAGGTTACCGTATCTTTAAGTAAGCTTACGACTACAAACGTTTCACAAGCTTGCAATGTAAACGCTTTAGACTGCTCATAATTGTTTAACTTGAGTGGTTCGGCTAGTTGGTATGAAGCCATGGAAGACGGCGGCGAAGCAAGCCGAATACGGGAGGGAAGAAGACAACAGCGCTTGTGTCGTTGCAGGAAGAACCGGACGTTCTTTCGCTCTTTTTGGAAGCACCTCGCGAAGGCCTGAAACACTACCACTTATTAGACCACACAGCGCGGCAGTGGTACTTGGCGCGTGCACGTGAAGAGCAAAGGGAGGAACTGGTTTAAGGCGTGGCATAGGAATGGGTTAGGTATGGCAAGTCTGATACGGCAAACTCGGAAGTCGGAAGAGGTGAGCTACATTACAAAGGAGGACTTCGTAATTGCGCCAATGTGAAAACATATGTTGTCTACTACAACAGAACAGACAGGTTGGCCACAAGCTGCCTCTTGTAAACGCATTGACCTTCATGGGGAGGAAGCCGCTGTCAAGACGATACACGAAGGAGGTTCTATTTTCCTCCAACAAGTCCGCTGTGATATAGCTCCAGCTAGACTTAACATTAGACATACCGTAATGGCGGAGAAGCGGAAAGAGTGCAGGTGTGAGGGGCTTAAACAATGTCTAACAGGAACTAAAACTACATGGATGTCCGTTCACGGTGGTGCTCAAAGCAGCATGGATGCCTGTGCGTAGAAGGGAAATGAAGGGCTCGACCGTGCTACAGTAGTACCATGGCAATAAGACTACTTGCTCGAATCGAGTGCTCAGAAAACAAACAATGTGAGACAACGAGTAAGGAGCATGTCCGCGCTCAGCGCCACATACGTCGAACTTGAGGTGCAGGGCTGCGGCTACCATTGCCAGGTCGGAGATACCCAAGCCGCCCGTATCTCTAGGCAGCTTTACCACAGGCTGTGTGATTTTGTCCCTAACGCCCCCCCCCCCCCCCTTGCCTCCTCGCACAGGACAGGATAGATTGTTCGTTCCATGCGAAGCCATGCCTGTGCCGACACGGGTGTTACGCCGGCGACATAATCAACATTGAGAAGTAGACAGACCTCGTAATGGCCCGAACCTTGAGTGGACATAAGAGTTTCTCATGGTTTCATGACCTGGTTTCTATAGCTGCTTGAGCCATGGACAAGACCAGTTGGTGCTTGACAGATGTTCGAAGTTGAAACACAACCCAAGGATGTGGAATTCAGCCTTCACAGGCGGACCGCGAGCGGGTGGGACGGTGGCCAGCGAAAATGCAAGGTGTCTTTCAACTTTTTCCTTGGCTGTACTTTCCCCGTAGTATACATTCATGCCATCCAGATCTGAGGAGACTGTGCTCTAATATGTAACAACAGTCAAGGGCACGCGGGCGAAGATGGGAGCTGGCGTAGAGCCTGGTGGGAACAACAATAAACTGATACTTCTATCCGGACAAAGCTTCTGCAGAAGCGGCTCGAGTGCGCCCACATAGAGGGCCGGGGCTGAGGGGAGGACACACTGACAGACTCTACTGCCCACCTCGAAGGCGTCTGAAGTACTATCTTACACGCTGACTGAAGTAAACAGTATATAGATCTGCTCATGTGCTGGACATCAGGGCCTATACCAGCTACATCCAGGACATTGAATGTGCATGAATCACGGAAACCATCAAAGCCCTTCTTTTGAAAACACTAAAGAAGGTTTGTTTCATCGCAGTGGGGACGGACCCTCAGAGAAAAACCAAGGAGTGGGGCAGAACGACACGGAAGACAGCAAGCCTGGTACGGAAATATTAGGTAACAAATTAGATATGTCGCTTGGAAAGGCATTTGGCCATGAGTTTTTTAAGATCTTGGATGACCGCGATGGGACACCAGGCTGTAAGTTCAGGGCATCTTAACTTAAAAGAGAGCCATTCCCTCTGAGTATTAGAAAGCGTTTATAACTAGAGACCTGTTCGCTAAAGCAGTAATTGGACTTCCGACCTGTCCTCATAACTTTACATAGAACTCAGTAGTCAGGCCGTCCGAACCTGGTCTGCAATTTCTAGGAAACGACTTGAATGCCGCACGAAGTTCATGTTAACCTAGTTGAGCTCCTCATAAGTAAAGCTGATTGCATAGAGATTCGCATGGAATATGAACAGTGCTTGATAAAGAATGGAATAAAGCTTCCGCGCTGCTACTAAATTGCATTCAGGCGTGTTGACATTGGAGCCCGCGGATACGCCCTTTCAGAGAGGGGTGTATCCCTGCGTGATATGCGGGGCTGCAGGAAGCGCCTGCTCCGGTAGGATTTCTTCTGCACCTGTTCATCGCATGTCATAATTCCAAGGCTGTCCCAGCAGGGCTGGGAGCAGTGCTGTGCCGACAGGCAGAGAGATGCTTTGAGAGGAGGAGAGTCACGTCGGAGATGATGGTAAGATTCTTACGATCCTACCGTGCCCGCCTTTCCCATGGCACTTTAAAAAAGTCATAAAATTTAGTCGTAATGCAGACTCGATTCAGCACCATATAAATCTGAATTAGAATTGAATGAAATTCAAAAAATAGCGAAGACTTATTCAACAGCTTCCTGTTCATGTAGAAGGAAGCCGCGAGTGGAGGCTCCGAGTCTTCTACCCGTTAGCACCAGGATTCCATCAGCAGAACGGAGGATTACACAATTGTAGTCGCTCAACGCAGAAGCGACATACCACATTGAGTGCATACTAGGATTCAGTGAAGGAGAGACAGACTCAGCCTAGTCTGTTCTGAAGGTACTTTTCGGTTCGGGCAGAGCCCCTTCCAGGTTTCCACCAAAACCAGCTCCTCCAAGTTCTGTAAGCTTCTGCTTCCCTGCCTGGCATGGTTATTAAGCGGAGTGCACCTACGAGATAGGTGATCTGCCCTGTCGAGGTAACAGCTGAAGTCAGCTGCCATAACTGTACAGGATAGACGTACGAGTTGATAGTCAAGCTGGCTGACAAATTCACCTTGGTGAAGACCTTTGTTTGAAGCGTGAACATTAGCAATTTTAAAGCCAGAATCAAGATCGACTGACAGTACACGGTGATCAGCGTCCCTGGAGTGGCGCTAGACTGAGTCGCTGTATTCTTGCATTAAATAATGCAGACCCAACGAGAATTCGATGCACCATAACTCTAGAAGGTCCCGGCACAAAATATCATGTCGAACGTTTTTACCTTAGCAAGCTGATGGACATATCGTTCAGTTGACTTGCGAGCGGGCTAGTTGGCTAGACGACTCCGAAGACCTCTGGTGCTGCATAGTTATACATAAGCACAGCCCACACACAAGAGATTAAAGCAAGACTTACACATCGATGATGCGCTCACTACCAACTGGCTATTATTTGTGATACGAAGAAGAAGAATGCATCACAAAACACAAAAAAAAACGCAGGGTTACAATAAAAAGAAAACAAAAGATTCAGAAAAAAAATGCGAAAAAATTCAAAATAAAAAATAAAAAAAATAACGACAAAATAGTCTATCTTCTTGTCATATTGTTTGAACGAAGCGGTATCACTTCCTTCCTGTTGTGCGCCACCGACGGAACACTCACGTATTCCTCTTCTGCCCCTGAAGTTATCTTGAATGCTTCGATAATCTATCCTTTAAAACTGTCTTTAGCGCCAGCCAGCACCTTGGTTTCGGTGAACCTTGATACACAATGGGTGCCCCTCGAGTCCTGTTTGTGGTCTTCCGTTTTACAACGAGAGCAATGGGTCGCCAGGATCCCGGAGCCGACAATGCGGCACACGAATGTCAATGTTCGAGAAAATACACAGATACAGCACTTGGATATCAGACTTAGGCTTCGCGACCACCATACCTGTTGGTCTCATATGACACGAGGGGCAAAAGGCCTCCTTCCTTACGACTCCGGTCATACTACGTTGATCAAGAGGAGGCTAGCTGTCTCGTGTTTACGGCAGGCGTCGATCAAATCCTGTCCGCACTTGATGGGCAACAGTGTCAACCTACAGATTGAGAGGTTGAAACGAAGTAGATATCCGAGGAGCATGCTGATATCTACGGCTGAAAGCTGTTTGAAGAATATGCGACTTCGAAGAGAGCGTAAAGACGGGGAAAAGAGAAGACAGGTTGTCCTGCCCTACGTACATGGCATATCAAACTGTCTTAAGATAGCCAGCCGATTTCAAATAAGGGTCGTGCTGTGTGTACCGAACAAGTTAAAGAGTATGTTCAGGAAGATGAATGGAACGAGTGAGACCAAGCAAGGATGCGGCGTACTGCACAGGGAATACTTTGCCAAATGCCTCACAGGTGCCGTGTACAAGATACCCCTGACATGTGGAAGGCGTATGTGGGCCGACAGGCCAAGGCCTCAATGAAAGGCTAAGGGAACAGAAATTCATGCGCCACATTGTCGACTCCAGAAAACCTGGCGACCTATTGCTCTCGTTTTTAAACGAAAGACGTTCAACAAGACTCAAGGGGCATTCATTGTGTATCAAGGTTCACCGAAACCAAGGTGCTGGCTGGCGCAATAGACAGTTTTAAAAGACAGATTATCGAAGCATTCAAGTTGATTTTGGGGGATGAAGTGGAATGCGTGAATGATTCGTCGGTGGCGCTCAACAGGAAGGAGGTGATACTGCTTCGTTTGGACAATATGATAAGAAGGTAGACTTGTTTTGTTATTATTATCGTTTTATTTTTCCTTCTTAATTTCTTAATTTTTTCTGAATCTTTAGTTTTCTTCTCCTTATTGTAACCCTAGGTTTTTTGTGAGGCATTCTTCTTCTTCGTATCACAAATAACAGCCAGTTGCTAGTGAGAGAGAGAGAGAAAACTTTTAATGCGCATAATAATCAGTAAGAATTCGCAGGAGTTGGTGGTCGGTGCCCCTAGTCCAGGGCTCCGCTGGCAGCAGCTGACTTGCGGACTAGCTGGATAATCCAGGCTTGCTGGTCCAGGTTGTCGCTGGTCAGGGCCGCCTCCCACTGCTCGTGTGTCGGGCATGACACTAGTAACGTTGGGTCAGGTTTGTCTTGGCATTCCCAAGAGATGTGATAGAGTGTGGGGCTTGCACCGCACCAAGGACAGTAACTCGTGTATTTTGTTGGGCTTATCTTATTTAAAATGTGAAGATTAGGGAATGTGTTTGTTTGTATTTTTCTCCAGTCTATAGCGTCCGAGGAAGGAAGTTTGTGTGGTGGTGAGAAAGTTCTTTCTAACCGTAGGTGTTCCAGCCTTTCGCCGTAGGGTTCTAGGAGAGGGGTGGGGTAGGGATGGGGATCCGCCCGGTTTGTGAGAGCTCGGGCTAGATCATTCGCTACCTCATTTCCTTCTAGGCCTTCGTGTCCAGGTGTCCATGTAATTGTGTGCGTATGGGAGATGGAACGTAATATTGCACACGCTCTTCTGTGAGGTTTTCCGTCCGTCACTCGAGGGAGTCCGTCACTACGTGTGGTGACTTCTTTTGGTGGTCTTGTGTTTTTATGGTGACGGCTATTGCCAGTGATTCCGCTTCCGCAAGATCCTTGGTATAGATCGAAGCCTGAATAATTGGCCTCTTCTGGTGGTCAACTGCAGCTATTGCGAACTTGCCAGGCTCGCCGTAAGCCCCTATGTCCACGCAGACAACTTCCGCGTCTTTAGACAATTGTTTTTCCAATGATTTGACTCTGGCTTTCCTTCGACCCTTCTGTAACTCATGGTGCATGTGCTTGGGTATCGGGTTCACATAGATGTTGTTTCTTGTGGATGTCGGAATTTGTGATTTGATCTCGGAAGTTCTTAGTGCCTGCCATACCTAGTTTTGACAGAATTTCCCAACCCGCCTGCGTTGTTGTTAGGCGTTGTTTCTGACTCTCTAGAACCGCCTCCTTGAGCTCCTCGAAGTTGTTGTGCACTCCGAGTGGCCAAAGACGTTCCGTTGATGTTGTTTGCGGGAGGTTTAGGGCCTTTTTATAGGCTCCTCTTATGATAGTGTCAATGGCCCTTTTATTAGTGATTCTAATTTCGTGATATGGGAGCTAGTAGGTAATCCTGCTAACGACTAGGGCTTGAACAAGGCGGAGGGTGTCCTCCTCCCTCATCCCTTTCCGGTGCCAGGTCACCCTTCTAATC
>NC_139345.1:152692268-152889768 GCF_055883805.1 Amblyomma maculatum | reverse complement strand
CCAAGAAACGCGTATATTTACAAAAAAAAAAGTGAATTTCTGGTGGCTACCAATTAGCGAGCCATCGGGCGACTTGATAAAACCCACAAGATTGAAACGCAAGCTTCGTTATTATATCGGCCGCTCAGGCAGGTACTTATAGGCACAGAATACAAACCTGAGCTGCGATCTCTGGACACGTACGGGATTTCGCAAGCATCATCACGCGATAACCCTTTTCGAAACGGGCTGGACGTGAAACATATTACGGCACCCTAGTGAGATGACATCGTTTCCTGAGTAAAATTTGTCGGGCTAGTTGGTTCATAGTTCAATGCAATAAAAAACTGCGCTAATAAGACACGGACGAAGGAAAGGTAGGACGCACACAAACGCAGTTTCCTGCTTTAAAAGACGCCGCGGGTTTGGCAGCCGCTTTTGCAGCGTGAAACACGCAGCTCGGGCGCCCTAGAATACCGCACTGCTCTCTGTACCGAGCAGTATCATTTCGTACGACAGTGAAAGGTTTGGTTTGGTTTGTGGGGTTTAACTTCCTAAAGCGACTCAGGCTATGAGAGAGGCCATAGTGGACGACTCCAGAAATTTCTACCGCCTGGAGTTTTTTAACGTTCAATGACATCGTACAGCAAAGGGAGGCCTGACTTTTTGCCTCCATCAAAAAGCGGCTGCCGAGGCCGGGATTCAATTCCGCGTCTTTGGGCACAGTAGTCGAGCGCCATAACCGCTGCACCACCACGCCAGGGCGGTGAAAAGTAGCTTCAGTAATCTTGCCTTCGTCAACATCATCATCATCGTCATCATCAGTCTGACAATACCCACTGCAGGCGAAGGCCTCTCCCAAATTTCTCCAGTTAACCCGGTTCGGTGTTAGCTGCATCCACTTGACCCCTGCGAACTTCTTAACCTCACCCACCCACTTAACTATCTGCCGCCCCCTGCTACGCTTTCTTTTCCTTGGAGTTCAGTCTATTACCCTAAGCGACCATAGGTTACCCTCTCTTCGCACTACATGTCCTGCTAATTCCCATTTATTCTTCTTAATTTCCACTAGAATATCAGTACCTTGAGTTATTTATCTGACCCACTCTGCAAGCTTCCTATCTCTTAATGTTATCCCGACCATTTTCGTTCCATAGACCTCTGAATTGTCCTCAACTTAAGTAGAACTCTCTTGGTTAGCCTCCATGTTTCAGCCCCATAGGTGAGTACAGGTAAGATGCAACTGTTGTATACTTTCCTCTTGAACGATACCGGTAAGCTGCTAGTCATAATCTGTGAGTGCTTGTCAAATGCGTTCCTTCCCAATCTTATTCTTCTTGTCATTTCCTTTTCATGGTCGGGATCTGCGGTTATTACCTGTCGTAAGTAGATATATTCGCCTACACTTCTAGTGCTTTGTTAAATAACGTAAATTGCTATTGCTTCCCAAGGATATAATGAAGTATAACATGGAGAACATTGAGCATGCTGTAAAAAACGCCGGAAGGCTTAAAGCGATAAGAAATTTGACATTGGGCACAGGGAAAAACCAGGTGTAAGGGACAAGGCAGTAAACGTCATCACGAATATGGCCGAGATAGTCAAAGTAGCCGAGGAATTCTATACAGATCTCAAACGTAGTCAAAGTAGTCAGTACCGTAATGAGATTGGCGGTAGGGAAAAACATTTAGATGTTCCACCAGTGAGGAAGGACGAGGTCAAGAAAGCATTCGAAATCTTGCCTTGTCATAAGTCAAATACAGAATGGCGAACGGAATCACGTACAAAATGTTTCAACGAACGTATTTGCACTGTACGTTCGTTATAGATACATTGCTCTTTCTCCCGTGTCCACCACCGCAGCATAAGCGTATCTTTCAAATTCACAAGGCACCATAGCACGCAAAACTACTTTGCAAGTTTAGGTAGTATTATGTTCTATGAGCTAGCTCACAGTCAGAGGGACGTGCTGTAACGCTTGACATGATGGAAGTGATATCTGTAAAGTCGATTAGGATTGCAAACTAACAGTCGCATACACGCATATACCTTTCTTTCCGTGCGCCTCACGACGGTGCGCTGGCTGAGGAAGGGCACGCTGCAATTTTCTGGCATTCAGAATAGAGCTTTGTGCTAGCAGCGACTACTGTGATGTTAAAAAATGAAAGAAACGCTTGTGAGCATTCCAACGCAGCTTTAGGTGCATGCACGGCTTCCGCAAGGGCACACGTTGGCAGCACTCTGTAAGCATAGCGGGCGGACGGATCAAAACATGGCCACTGCGCACAGTTGTGTTTCCTTCACTAGATGGCGCTAACTTTCAGAAAGCCTCTATTTATCGACCACTATAGAACAGAAATGTGCACAATTGCAGAATGGAATAAATTTGGCAGAGGCTTAGCTTGGTTAAGCCCGGTAGATTGCGAAAGCAATAACCATGGCTACGCCCAGGTTCAGCTAATGTTCGGCTGGTGGTGGTGCTTATGGATATGCTTGTTATGGTTAGACTGTGGTGGTTATACAATGATTCACTCTGGATACGATATGGCGTCACTTCTTCGGCGGGTCTCTTCCTTTGGCGTTCATTTTCCTTAACCCGCGACGGACGTTGCTTCTCATGCCGCTCCTGTCGTTGGCCCTGGGTTTTCTGGCACGTCGCAGTCGTTTCGTCAAGTTCCAACGTTCATCACTGCTGAGACTACACCTGGCTTCTGCATCACTGTCCATGGCATTGAGCGAATCAGTTACATCCGTCACAGCTTCCACTGTTTCCCCTGAAGAGGTTGCACGTCCACGCAAAGCTGCATACTGAACACGCCTCATAGAAAGTCTTCTCTCGTGCTGTTCCTCCGTCTCTGTACTCGCTGCTGTCTCTTACGCTCATTGCGACGAGCTTCCCTAGCGGTAGGTGGCATCGTCGAAGCAGATATTAAACCGTCGGCGGAGGCACCGCCACTACTCGCAGACGGCGCGAGATGGTCGCCCAGCTCTTCGGCATGACGTCACAACACCCGTGGCGCTCCTGGCGGACAACGCGGAAGTTGAGCCGCCGGTGGTGGCACCACCACTAAGCGAGATGATCGCCCAGCTCTTCGGCGTGACGTGACACAGAGGTCACGCGAAAGGTCAATGGCCGGTGGTGGCACCGCCACTACTCGCAGACGGCGCGAGATGATCGCCCAGCTCTTCGGTGTGACGTCACACAGAGGTCACGCGAAAGGTCAGTGGTGGCACCGCCATGGTACGGCAAAGGCTTGAAAGTGCAAGAAGTATTGCTTTCGCAATAATACAGTTGTACCATTTTAGCATCCTAGTACTGACGTTAAACTTGGCCTAAAAGAAATACGAATGACAATTCCCTATCCGCACTGTCTTGCGACACAACGGGGTAAACGAAGTATAACTTGCTCCCTAAGGACAAGTGGTGAATTTCGCAACATAGGTGAATTTTGAATGAATAAGGCAGTTTGCTACTACATTGACCAAGGGCTGGGGGGAAGGGGTTATTGTCTTCTGGTAAATAGCCGAAGGAGTGGGACTAAGCAAAATCACATAGGTTAATGCAGGCGGTTATGACAATTGGGAAGCAATGTGGAAATAAAAAAATAGCTAAATTATCTTTCCAATTGCTTCGAGCTCAATTTGGGGCCTCCTTGCAAGGCGAGTCCTCACCTTAGCCGAATGTGTTACCCTTGTCCTCCCAGCGCATTTCAGCCACCGCACGGTAATTGGAATGCACTCCTACCACCAACCACCTCCTAACAGGCACCCCAACATGAGGCCGCGTTCGCGGTTCCCCGTATTCCAAGCCAAGGTTCTCCCAACCATACCTTACTCAAGGTACTATAGATGTAGATTTCGCCGCCGTGAAAGGTTCTCATTCCTACTCCAAGGTACTAAGCAAGTGGTCATGAATACTGACTCTTACGCATACAGGGGGATACTCTTCCCTGTTTTCATTGTGACATATCATTGTAGTACAGTAGAGAGTACATTGTTGTACGTTGTGATAATCAACAATTTCTAAATAGTGTTGATGTTTTTACTGAATATATGTATATACTGTGCCCAAATACATAAAAACTGCAACTGCGAATTCTGGCGCGTATATCAGCTATTTGTAATTATGCAAAGAAGTGACCAGAAGATCTAGTTGGTATATCGTCTTGAGGATTTCATAGCTCCAACCTGTGACAAAAAAAGTCCTAGGAGAGTGCAGAATTTGCACTGGAGAAATGCGTAAGCATGAGGACTGCTGTGTTGTCCGCGAGATGTGCCAGTGGGATACCGTGAGTGACGGATGCAATGCCTTCCCTTCCCAATAAACTAACCATAAAACCCCGGTAAACTTTGATGTGTTCAACGGGACGCTGGTTGTGTTCTTCGAGGGATGGTGGTGGTGGTGAAAGCTTTATGCCATGTTGGGAGCCAAATGGATATATTCTAATGACGGGTGGGCTTTTGGCTACGTGTTATGCCCGGAAGCTGCTTCCCAGCGATTCCCAAAGCCCAGTCCGTCAGCCGCTTTTGTAGGGCCGGGTCAGAGCTGGTCACCGCAGCTTCCCATCGCTCGAGGTCGGATAGTAGCCAAGTGGCTGGAGGTTGGAATTCCGAGCATTACTTCATAATATTGCTACGAAGATGGTGAAGCGGGCAATGGCGCGGGGCGGAGCGCTCGCGCCAGGCCCGCTGGCCATTAGACAATATTTCATCGTCATGTCAACACGTCGTTCTGTTTTTGTTGTGTCGCCGTGTTTCATCGCTTGTCATACCACCACGTAAAATTTGGTTGGAGGTGCGGTTCATCCTCATCCTCGCCTTGCACCGTCGAAGCCAACCGTACGCCGGGTCCATCTGCCGAGAGCCCATGGAGATCGCCGCCCAGCTCTACCCAAGCTCCTTTTACTCAGACCCGACCAGCTGCTCTCCTCGGTCTCGTCACCAGCCCTGACCACAACGCACGACGACCAGGACGAGCCCAAAGCCGACCCTACCGACCCCACGACGAAGCAACCTCACGACCATTCGAGCGAAGACAGCACCCCCGCCCAAGCCGTTTGGTGTCTCCATGAGCCTTGGCCTTCTTCAACGGTGAAGATTGGACTTGATGCTCCGGTACAAGCATTCCTCCCATCTTCGCATTCATTGTGGTGTCCAGCGTTTCATATCCCAATCCTGTGTCTGTGTTCATCGTCACGTCATGCATTGGATTACTAGCAATCGATCAGGACGATCGCTCGGTGGCCCCGGGTATGCTACGAAGAAGACGAAGCGGGCAGTGGCGCGGGGCGGAGCGCTCGCGCCAGGCCCGCTGGCCATTACACCATATTTCATCGTCATGTCATCACGTCGTTTTGTTTCTGTTGTGTCGCCATGTTTCATCGCTTGTCATGCCACCACGTAACAATATGTTCGAAATAGCTTCAGGTGCCCCACACAGGGTGCACTGTGGCGAGAACAGTCCTGGATAGATCAAAGCTAAGTAGGGGAATGAAATGTGCGGGGCTGAATTTGGCACAATGTCACCTGTTGTAGCTTAGTGAGAGATTTATGAGGAGGGAGGTAGATGGTTCGGTGATCGCGGTAATGGAGAGAGATTTCGTTATATGATACTATGCGCTCGCGAGCATCTCCCCAGGCGGTGGCAGTCCCTGCTCGTCTGACGTATCCTCGTACAAAAGAGTGAGCTGCTTCGTTGCCTGGATTACCCGTATGAGCGGACACCCATAATAATTGAATAGGGTGGTCGGGCGGGGGGAGGGAGGCGAGGAACCGGAAGGAGTCGCTAAAGACGGTGGTGGCACGGGCAGTAGATATGGCGAGGGCAATAAGATTATATGCATTAAGATTCATATACAATAGATCTACACATGATTCACCAACCAAACGTTTTAATTAAGCTGGCATTTCAAATATAAGCGCTCGTGCCAAGTTCATACGCCTTAAGTTTATATTCCTCCTTATAAATGGCGGCCTCAAAATGAACGCCAGTCGTTTCTTCTACTCTTCGACTTCAAGCAACGCACATAATAAAACTTCGAAACATTCATATGAATATAGATTGAACAATGATACGTTTAGGTATGCAATCTTTCCCCAAGTGGTTAGAGACTGGAATTCTCTACCTGACGGTATTGTCAAGGCTACTACGCTTCCTTCATTCATCTCTAAGTTGTGTAGTGTAGTTTATGATTCGTAAGGACTGTTAATTTGAATCACGTCGTTGATGTGAGTGTTGTTCAATATTACAATTGTGCCTTAGTGTGTTTTTTATTTTAAGATTCTGTTAATGGCTAGTTTAAAGTCACCGGTTCGAATTGTACGATGTTTTTGTTGTTTTGTTTTGTTCATGAAGGGCACCTACAATTTCTGTTTAATTTTTTGTTACTTGTTTTTGTGAAATACAATCTCTCAAACCGGCGACAGCCTCAACCAGTACATTGTAAGTAAAAAAACAAGTAAACCGTTGCCTCCTCCGCCTCCAGGGACGTGGAAGCAAGAGTAGTGCCGGCCGTGATCAGTTGCAAGAAGTTGGAGACCGCGCTGAGAACGAACGCTGGACGCCAGGGGTATGAGGCAGCGTTTACGTAAATGGCCTTTGGCTGGAAGCCATAGTGGTTGTGAAGAGCTTCTGTGCGTGCTTTGCGGAGAGCGACATGGTGCTCTGGGTGCATTTTCTTAGGAAGAGGTACGCGCGGCAGCAACGCTCAGGCTTTCACAATTCTCCACTGCAGGTCTTGAAGTGGTCTCAAAATTTTTCACACTGCAGTTGGTTGGGTATCTCTCTACACACTTAAACATTCCCACCATTTGTGCACGCAAATTTCCACGGTCCACGAATGTGGTCCACGAATGTGGGCGCGGGTGCAGCGGCGCCCCCCCTGCCTGGGCTAACACGACACAAATCACGTCTTTTCTTACTCGTTCACGTTCAAAAATTTCAGACTTCCCGCTCCCAGAAATTTGGCCTATGTCAATAAAAGTCGAGTACCATGTGGAT
This sequence comes from Amblyomma maculatum, assembly GCF_055883805.1. NCBI lineage: Eukaryota > Metazoa > Arthropoda > Arachnida > Ixodida > Ixodidae > Amblyomma > Amblyomma maculatum. The sequence goes on along the minus strand of NC_139345.1, from coordinate 152,882,789 downwards.
TTGGTCGTCGCTATTACCTCTGCCGGCTATTTTGACGTCTGATTGACGTAACTGGCTCTACTTAGTTATCTAATTAACCCACACGCAGCAAATTATTTCTCCAGCGAGGTTTTTTGGTCGTCTATCTAATGCAACCATTCTTTTTCTTATAACTCGTTTTGTCGATAAGTAATCCTGATGACAAATTTGGGGACTGAAACTATCGCCATACCTACATAATCATTATGCCTTTCAAAAAAGAAAAACACCCAAAACGAAGCGTTACTAATAAATTCTTGTTGTTTGGATGCACCATGGACTCATTAACTATGCAACAAGATTGTAATAAAGCGATGCCTATAAAATTGGAACAGGACATGAAGGATTATATGGCCTCATTTGCTAGTTTAAATGAAGCTTTAATGAGCAGCAAAATGTCATGGTCAGATGGTCTTGTATTTCTCGCCTATTCAGATATATCCGCTTCGATTCGTCATGAAGTGGTATTTTTTCGCAACAAAATGTAAATGAAAACTAACCTCTGAAGTCGTGTAGGGCACCGGAACCTGATACGCATGTACCTGATATGGAACCTGACACGCCGGAACCGGGACGCTTGTAATAAAGTCCTACCTCTCCTTTAAACACAGAATAGTACCTTTACATCTTTCCTCTTGCAATTTCTGCTGAGAAAATCGCTTCAGCCTAACTGAAATGTAGGGGAGAGGAGGAAAAACTTTATTTGAGAGAAACATCAGCCCCCTCAGTGTCAAGGGCCATCGCACGGCCTTCACATTACGCGCATGTATCCAGGTCACGGGCCATGTCGTACATATGGGTTTAGTAGAGGAATAACGCGTGCACATTGTGATTACTGAAGCATGTGCCTTGAAGAAACATGAATATGGTATGAACATGAGCGAGTTTTTTCACTACCGACAACAGTGTCATCTTTGGCATCAATTTAACGCGCGGTAAACAAGGGGACTCATTCCTGCTTCGCCTTCTCACTCTGAAAGACAATGCAATGAATAAAAACTCGCTAGTTTTGATTGACTCCCATTCCTCATATGATGTTTAGAAAAGCAAGAAGGAGTATCTCGCTACTTTGTAATAAAGGCGTGCCAGAGCGTGAAATTTGCAGCCGCGCATGGAGTACCAGATGAGCGCTAACTGGAATTAGTAATCGCATATAGATGTAAGGGATGGTACTGTGGAAATATTTTCTTCGTCACGTTTTATGGACGTATTGTTACAAATAGCTGGAATACTCTTATCCAACTCGTTTCGTTCAATATAGATTAATACTTAGTCGACATCGAACGGTAGGCGTTATACGAGTCAAACGTTTTGTATAAACGAGTTATTTCGCTTATTTGAAGACAAAACTTATAATAAGTGCTTAGATGTTGATTTCTGTTCAATATTATGGGTCTTTTTTAAATTAGTTTATGTGTCTATGAATAAAGTCTGCAAAGAAGTGCCCAAAACCTTTGGCACTTAGTGTCAGAGCACTGCCTCCAATAACTGTGGGGAAGGCGTCTCAGGAAAACGTTTGTCGCCTAAGATACACAACGCAATATAATGGAATATTGTATTATTGCTTGAGCACTACGTACAGGCCGTGCCTAAAGGATCATATGTATATCTTGCTGAAGTTAACCTTTACTGCAAAATCGCAGTTGTGCAGTGCGCAAAACACACTGTGTGCTCTGTAGTAGTGTAATTAACTCATGTAAATGTAACTGTGTATGAGTTGAGATACAGAATGCTACAGAATTGCTCTTTGGTTCGTTTTTCTGATCAAATCGTCTTGTAAAATGTGTTGCAGAAACTCTAGAAGGGCAATTTTTGACCTCCTTGGCGATGCCTTTCTCTTGCAATTATCTGGTATATGTTAGACGTCCCTGGACACGTTTTGCGCACATACGGCGTCTGTGATTACAGGAAGCTTTTTTTAAATAAGCTCAATATGCATAACCTGGAATATGCTGCTCAAATATGTCACATTGTTCCTCGGAAAATTAATATGTGTTTTTTTTTCCTATATAGGTCAGATATAATTTTGTTTTATAGCGTCATTAGCTCTCTGCTCACAGTGATGCCCTCTGTAAAGTTTTCAGCACGGTATAAGTCATCTCTGTAAAGGACATTTTTGCTCACACAGGGCAACCATTAGCAAAAGGCCTATATTATACACTCCAAATGCACCATCGACGATCAATGGAAGCCAGAAATAAGCAGCCTGTATGTTGGAAACGTGCCAGGACACACATTACATCATGGCTGACTATGAGTTTGGTGTTTAACGTCGAAAAAAGATTCATGCTACGATAGACGCCCTGTGGAGGACTTCAGAAATTTTCACCGCCTGGGGCTGTTTGACATACGATGACATCGTAAAGCACACGGTCATCTTCTTTTTCACCTCCGTTGAAAAGAGGCAATCGCGAAGCTATAAAAAATTCAATTTTCATGGTGAAAAGTAGCTAAAACAAATACCGGAAAATGTGTTCGGTCAAAAATACAAAACAAAAACTCAAAAACATGACTTGCATCATTGCAATCTTCAAGGTCTGAAACTTGTCCGGTTGATCCTGCTTTATCTTCCTGTGTTTGGCGAATTGGTGGCTTGTCACCCATTGTAAACCAAAATACTAGATTTGTCACTGGTAATTCTTGAATGAGGAGCACTTGGCCGCTGAATATTCGCTGAGCTTGGTGTCTTTTTGACGCGCTTTCCGAAAAGACTAAAGAAAGTGCGGAGTTGTGTTGCGAATTTCGAAAGTCAGCAATATTATTTTAGCCCTGTGGTCGAAAATTAAAATTTGTTTGCACCATTTCTGTAATTATCTTTGAGCCCACCAGAATAGCAAAGTAGTGAGCGGCAACTCAGGCACCTTCTATTTTCTTTTATCTTGAGCCTTTCTCACTAAAAACAAAAACGTACAGAGAGTTGTTGGTACGACGTTTTTATTTATTCCAGCATGTAGCTCTAGATACAGCATGCAATAACTCCGCCTTCTGAACATCTCAGTCTTCTCGTAGCTGCTACCTACCATACCACTTCACGACCTTGTATAGGGAATTCTATATTGCGCGTGTTAGACTCTCAAAAGTCATTTCCTCAAAACTAAAATTTGAAAGTCAATTTAGGCTTTTGTATCTTGGCTTACATGGCAATATATTATACCAAAAATAAGAGAAACAAGGGCGCGTGTGCTTAGGAGACCTGTGTCATCCTCTCACAGTTGTGCCATACCGAGTTTACAGGTAAGAATTGCGCCTGTAGGAAGAAACACGAACATGGCACATGTCAAGCGTAAGAAGCCGCCTCTGTACAGAAAGGACGCTCGTCTGACGCCAGAAGCGATTTCGACAAATTTAACTGCGAGGTGACGTACTCAAGGCCGAATGGGGCTAAAATAAGGAACGGGAAGAGCGTCGCCGGTAACTTTATTGACTAGGGCACAGTGCAGTTTCTCTCCCACTGACGGCAAATGCCTCAAGGATAAGGCGAGGACAGACGCTTCCGCAGACAGGGTGCCATAACTTGTATTTTTGTTCGCTTCTCTTTCGAGTACTTTTTTTGTTTTCTAAGCTTCAGTAGCGATACGCGGGAATTTGCCGGAGCGAATCATTAGTTTCGATTCACGCTTCGTACAGAACGGCAGTTAGCGACAGTGCGAAGTGGGACCATCACCGTCATCGCCGTCCGCCCTGATGACCGTGTTCGTTTTAGTGCGGCGCATCGGGAAACGATCATAGGTCTGAGGCCAGGAGCTTACTCCGAGCGCTCGCTTATTTGTCGCCGAATCCTTGTTCCTGAATAATAAAAACAAGACAAAAAGGATGTGTCTCGCGTATTAGAAGAAGCTTTTATGCGCAGGGTAATCTTTTTCTTTTAACACATGCTGTGCTGTCTCTAGCTGCTGCATGTCTTCATGAAATGATGATGATGATGGATTTTAATGGCGCAAGGGCGACTTAGGCCAAAGAGCGCCAGACTCAAGGTTAACGGTGTACTCAAGTTTATATAATGGAATAGTTGTGATTTTTCATGAAGGAATAAAAAACAGTGGTGTATAGGGCCTAAAAATGTATTCGCTCTGTAAAATTGCTAAAAACAATGGTGTATAGGGCCTAAAATTCATTTGCGATATATAATGGATGTGCAATGTATAAGTAGATGTTTTAAAGGATCTCATCCGTCCTCTCAAGGAGGAGCGGGCTGAGACCCACGCCGATAAGAAATTTCATGTAAAAAGCCTACTTGTGATAAAAATTGAAGCACCTCTTTTAAATGAAACATTGGGTTGTCGCCAATAAAAATGGATGGGTGTGCAGGTATTTGATGAGTGAACAAGGAGGGAAAATGACGTCTTCTTTCTTGTTCCAGTTGTACACATATGATTAAAACATGAATGATAGTGAGCCGATCACCACATCTCGAGCAGTGCGGTGCAGGAGAGTTGGTTAAAAGATATGTATGGGTTTTGTATATGTGACCAATTCTCAGCCTGCACAGGGCTACTTCTTTAAATCTGTCGTGTTTTTCTGTGGTGTATCTGCCTATCCTTGGCTTTATTGTGTGCAGTTTATTTTCTGATGCTGCGTCCCATTCCTCTCGCCATTGTTGTCGAATCATGTTTTTTATGTGTGGTTTGAGGTCATGATAAGTTATCTTATCAATGTCTGTGCCATTTCGAAGGGCAGCTGACGCAGCTAGCCTATCAGCTGCCTCATTACCCGGTATACAGCGGTGGCCTGGCACCCAACACAGGGTAATTTTAATTTCTAGTTCATGGGCAAACATAAGGGGCAAACATAAACTTATAAAGAGAGTTCAGGACTGGGTTCTTATTATGCCATTTCCAAAAGGATAGGGACGTTAAAACACTGAGGGAGTCTGTGTAGATGACTGATGTCTGTATTTTATTTTCTATAATGTGTCTCACAGCTAAAAGGATACCATGGCATTCAGCGGTAAATATACTAGTATGTCTGTTCAGGGTTTTTGACTGTGAAAACTGTGCTCCATGTGCTGCACAGGAGACTTGAGCAGACTTCGAAGCATCGGTGTAATATTCATCACAAGTGTACTTCTCCTGAAGTGACATGAAGTGCTGCTGTATGGCAATAGGGGATGCATGTTTGCCCACTTCAAGAAACGACAGGTCACAATTAACACCGTGCATTTTCCAAGGAGCATTTAGGTCTTTTATGGAAGTTGTATAAAGACTGGTAACCGAAACATTCAGATATTCAATATGCGTGGCAACTCTGATTGGATATGGTGGTGTTAGAGATGGTTTTTTTGAGAAAAGTGCTGTGCCAGTTTTGTCAAGCAGGAGCCGACGACATGGATGGTCCAGTTGGCATAGTACCTTCATAGCATAAGTTAGAGAAGTAAATTGTCTCCTTCGTTGCAGTGACCATCGGTTCGCCTCGACATAGAGGCTAGCAATTGGGCTATTTCGGAAAGCGCCCGTAGCGAGGCGAAGGCCGAGGTGGTGCACGGGATCGTGCAATTTTAGCGCAGAGGATGATGCTGGCCCATAAACCATCGAGCAATAGTCAATGCGTGATAGAACTACACTATTCAGAAGGTTCAGAAGGCAGTCGCGGTCTATACCCCATGACCGGTGAGAGAGAATTTTTATCAAATTCATCGCTTTGAGACATTTCAGTCGCAACTGTTTTATGTGGGGAATGAAGGAAAGTTTTTCGTCAACAACTACGCCAAGAAATTTATGTTCTTTTTTAAAGGCAAGGCTCTGGCCATTCAGTGTAATGTTGGGGTCAGGCCTGATGCCACGCTGCTTAGAGAATAGTACACAAACACTCTTTCCAGAGTTAAATTTAAACCTATTGTCATCAGCCCACCTGGACAATTTGTTTACACCTAGCTGAATTTGTCGTTCACAGATGGCCAAGTTGCAAGATTTGAAGCTTATCTGGACGTCATCAACATAACAGAACAAGAAATAGTTTTTGGCAGCACGCTTTTTAAAGAGTTCATTTTGACTACAAAAAGTGTGCAACTGAGAACACCACCTTGAGGGACACCATTTTCTTGAATGTACTGCTTTGAATATGCATTGCCAACACGAACTTTGAAGGTCCGTTCAGACAAGTAACTTCGAATTGTGCTCAACATGTTTCCTGTGATGCCAAGAGAGAAGAGGTCGCGGATGATACCATAGCGCCAAGTGGTATCATATGCTTTTTCAAGATCGAAAAAGACAGATAAACAATGTTGTTTATGTACAAAAGCATCCCTTGCACAAGACTCAAAGGCAATGAGCTGATAAGCTGTTGATCGCCCAGCTCTAAAACCAGCTTGGTTTTGATAAAGAAGACCATTGTATTCAAGGAAATGGAGAAGGCGACGATTTACCATTTTCTCAAAAAGCTTGCATAGACAGCTGGTTAGTGCGATAGGCCGATAACTAGCAGCAAGTGTGGGTTCTTTTCCGGGTTTTAATATTGGGATGATGATCGCTTCCTTCCATGCTTTAGGAAAGCGTCCTGTGGCCCATACTTTATTATACAGGTAGAGTAGGGTTTCAACAGCGTTCACATTCAGATGCCTGAGCATTCCATATGTGATCCTGTCAGGACCTGGTGCTGTGTTACCACATGTGTCTAGTGCAATCTTGAGCTCCTGCATGGTGAATGGGCTATTGTATCCTCCTGGGGATGGCCTTTTATCATGTATGTGCTTCCTCTCCTCTCTTGCCTTGTGCCGCAAAAAGGAATCTGTATAGTGTGCTGAGCTGAATATGTATTCAAAGTGTTGCCCTAGTGTGTCTGCTTGATGTTCAAGAGAGTCACCACTGGTGCTGACAAGGGGCGTTGGGATTGTGCTATATCCTTTAAGTGCTCTTATCCTGTTGTGAACTTTGTGTCCGTCAGAATAGGAGTTCACTGAAGAAAGGAATGATGACCAGCTTTCTCGCTTGGAGATGCGTCGAATACGCCTGCCATTTGCCTTTGCACGCTTAAAGGCTATTAGGTTTTCGGCTGTGGGGTATCGGCGTAGTTTCGACCATGCCCTGTTTTGAGTTTCACGAGCAGTCTTACATTCTGCATTCCACCAGGGTCTTCGTTTATTTCGTGGCTTACTTGACGTCTGTGGAATGTATTTTTCTGCTGCCTCTATGATGTGCAGCGTGATTAAGCGTTGAGTTTCATCAATGCCTAAGTCAGTAACTGATGAACTGGCCAATGATGAGTGTTCCCTGAACATCTTCCAGTTGGCTGCATTTTCTTTGAATTTTCTGGGATTCGACACATTTTCATTTCCGTTCCCAGTATATTTTATTAAGATCGGAAAATGGTCACTTCCGTATAGATTGTTAATGACAGTCCACTCTGTAGCTACCAGGAACATCGAGGAGCCAATGGCTAGATATATGGATGTGTAAGAGTTATAAGCTATATTGTAGTAAGTTGGCTGTTTCGTGTTCAGTAAGCATGATCCCGAGGACAATAAGAATTTTTCGATTAGAACACCTCGGGAGTCGTCTTCATGAAATGCTCCACAGTGAAAATATTCGCTAAAGCACTTAATTTTTTCGTGTAATCAGTTAGTTAAACCGCTATGCTGTGTTTTTGTTTCTGATGACGTCATCAGAACAATTTTCAAGTGAAATCCCATGGTAGCCCGCGGAATCTCGCGAAGAAGTGGGACACTACTCGCGAACACACGCACGGACGAATACACCAGCAAATAATGAGTCAATAAAGGCTTTCGCCTTAAATATAAGCACTTTTGGCTCGTAAAGATAGCTTTCCGCAATATACATTTTCAAAACGGCCTACCTGGGCGGGCTATTCTGGTGGAAATAACGCTCCCTACTTTTACGGCATGTGATAGACAACTTGACGCAATTTTAAAGAAATTCTGCATTGCGATCCCAGCTTCACGTGCCAGAAAATGCGCAATTTGGTTTTAAATATTTCGAACTGCATTGCCGATAAGGGAACTATAAATACTGGACTCAGCCTTTCTGTCGGCATCCTTCATTTTCTTAACATGAGGTTCCCCCTCAAATAAAAAATAAAAAGTCAAATTGCTAACTGTAAATAATAAATTGCATAATTACTGAGCTCGAACATGTACACAATTTTCGTCTTGTAGTACAATTTACCTGCACAGACCGCGTGGATTTACCTCTAGCAGAGTTTAAAATAACGACCTGTAAAGAACTAAAAACACTCCCGGTATACTTTCCTCTTGAGCATACGGTTATGCTAATAGTCATGGTTTGCGAGTGCCTACCAGCTGCCTTGATCCCTATCAGATTCTCCTACGTACTTTCCTTGTGTGGTCCAGATGTTTAGCCACTTCCTGCGCTAAATAGACGTATTTCTATACTATTTCCAGCACAACGCTACCTATTTTAGGCTGCTGTTTTTTTCCGCTCTTGTTGAACATTAGTTTAGTCGTCTGTGTATAATTTTAAGCCTATCAGTCTGCTATACCTTTCTGGGCAACTAGGCTTTCTTTGCGATTCGTCCCTTTACTTATTTACAAGTCACTGCCACCAGGGAACGAAAATTGCTGAGGTATACTCGATTAACACTTGCTCCTAAATGTCAGTATTGTAGAGGTCTTTTAACACTTATTTCCTCTAAAGAAGCGGGGAAAAGTAGTAGAGCGATCGTGTTTTCTCGTCCAACAGCTTTTCTTCGAGGCATTTTATTAGTTTCTGTATTTAGGACTATGGTTCTTTTGCAGCCGCTATAGACATCTTCCCAGCTGTCGCCTTGCTCGAGTCTTTTGCTCTGAATGCCAAAAACGCAAACTTTTCGAAGAACGAGGTCTTTAACGCCGTGGCGTTATTGCCAGAACGAAATACTAGCTTCCACCTATTTACACGAGCTTCTGATAAAATTAGGCAACGTGACGAGCAATGCGCACGTGACACAATTCGGTGTAGCGTCCGGCGTGAAATGAACGCAGAAACGAGAATTAAAAGGTAGGTGCAGTTGCGCATTATGATGTAAGCTGGTACGACAAAAAATGTCAGGTTTTGTGCTGTTTGACTCTTTCATGGGCTTTCTGTATAGTACGAGGCCATGATTTGTTCATAGAAATTTGAAGTCGGAGATGACGACAGACTGTTTCTGAAACTTCCCTTCCTTATCAGGCAGCACCCGAACCTTGTCAGTGCGGTTGCAGCTTCCGCACACGTTGCGCACGAAAATTTAGTAATAAATCTCTGACCAGCGTCGCTTGGATTAGATATAAATTGCGCATGCATTCAAATTGCTGGAACTCACCCCTCCCTCTCCCAAGAAAAAAAAGAAAGAGAAAAGAAAAGATCAACGTTGCTCGACAGGAAATCACACGAGATCGAGTACATTGCTCTTGGCGCAGTTGCTATTCCTGTGTAAACTTCGCTTCAAAGGAAAGAATGATTTCCTGTTTTGGTTAGGGCCTCACATTCAGGCCCTTTCCTTTCACAAGATGGGGCTAAAAACATCCGGCGATGTATGCCTACCCTTAAATTCGTGTTCTAAGAATGGACTTTATTGAAACTTCCAAAATTAGGCTTTCTCGGTGTCATTAGCAGCACTCAATTTCCTTAAACACTCGCTTCTCTACGGTGAAAGAGAAGCTTCCGTTTTTGCTCCAGAAATTCAAAACTTATTTATAAATTTTTTACCAAGTCAGTTTTACTTGCGATCTAATTATTCAATACGTTCATTCATTCCACGCTACCACCGCTCGTTACACTTTCGTGATATATTTAGCCTGCTCACGTATAATGTAATGTTATTAAGCATCTCAACGTCCGTATGAAGCACAACCTTGCAGGGCGGTGTCATTAGCGCCTGTGCAAGTGTTTCTGTTAGTCGCTTTTGGAACGTGCTCACCTAACTTTTGAATAAATGAATCAAACAGCGGTCTTTAAAACAAACTAATAATTAAGAGTAAGCGATTAGTTTACTTATCTATTTTATCCTCAGGGTACAGAGTACATTACAGAAGAGAAGGATAGCTCATAACTCTAAAAAAAGGAAACATAATGTTTACAATAACACAAAACAATAGAGGTAAAATTATCTGGCTAACAATTTTTTAGAATAAAAAATAGATATTGATAAACGAGGACATTAATTGCTGCACCATAATTGTGTATTGAATCAGTACTTAGATAAATATCATTGTAAGAACCTTTTTAAACCAAATGGAGTTATAAACTGCATGGCATACCTACGCCTTCTTACGAGGACCCTCTATAATACATTCAAGGTATGCATAAATTTTCTTCATGTGTATGTACAGGTATACGTACTCTCCAAGCTCCATTTCGGTTGGAATATGGAGTGGGCCAAATCGTTAAAGGTTGGCAAAATAAGGTAAAATGGTAAACTGCGCTATTCGTCGCCCAAAAGAACTATACTTCTTTTATAGTGTCTTCATCGGGAAATACATAAATAGAGGGTCAGTTTCTAGATTATTTATTTGTGAACATAAAATGCGGAAATAACAGTTATCATTAAGTGTTCGGATAGATAATTGACATAAGAACTTCAGTGACTAAAAATAAACGGCTGGCAAAATGACCAAACAGTTTGAAACTGCTGATAATTAATGAGATTTTAATAGATATGCGAGAGCAAAATTTTCCTTTGGCGATAAGGGTGGGTGTAGTAAGCATGAGCCTCCCAAACTTAACCGAGGCCTGGTTTCCAGTGACCTTCGCGAGGTGATCAAATAGCACATTATGTACATCTGCGTTGTTATTTTGTCCAAATCACATTTAATATACATGCTATCCAAAAGCTAGGCGCCGAGATCAACGCGGATGTGCTGACATAAATTGCTTACTACGTGTTGCATTTTCGCTTCGTGTAATTATTTTGACCTCGCCCCAAAGAAGAGCCCTAATAGTTTCAGTAACGCCGTTTTTATTGCTGGCGTATCTTTCCGTCACGGATGCGTGTTCTACTTCTGGAGGCCACTGCTTCGCTTTCACTTCCTTTCTGTAGACGGCTCAAAAAGAGCTGATTAAAGGCTCGAGATAAGTGCTTACGCAAAGGCGCATGACGAATGGCGTCGAGGTTGCCTTGGCATTGTTACTAGGGGAATTTTATATTGTTTTATGACTGAGCCACAATTTTCCTTCTGACAGTGAGCGACAGTTCAAAACTCAGATGTACTGAAATTGATGTTCCTAAGTCGCTGGCGGCGCATATCATGCAAGTTAGAAGGTGTATGTACTTTAAAAAATAAGAAAACGTTTATTACCCTACCGAGGTGATGAAACGTCTCTGGTAGCAGGAACCGCTTTGCGACGTTAAGCCCCACATACCGACCAAGTAGAAAACTTTACTATATCGTCCTTGCTGATTTATCAATTTTTTGTGTGCCGAGTTCAATATCGGACTTATAAATTCATAATACACGCAATACTTCTCATTAAGAACTAGAAAAATCTTCCCAAGAACGCGGGATCCAATCCCGGCCTCGGTGGCCGCTTTTCGATGGAGGCGAAAAGCAAGGCGCCCGTGTGCTGTGCGATGTGCACAGCACACGGGTGCACGTTAAAGAACCCTAGGTGGTCGAAATTTCCGGAGTCCTCCACTACGGCGTCTTTCATAGCCTGAGTCGCTTTGGGACGTTAAACCCCACAAACCAAACCAAACCAAACCTTTATTTCAGCCGTTGTCTTCTGGGGACTAGAAATCGAATGGTAAATTTGGTCCTGATTTTTTATGGAATTTTTATTTACCTACCTAAATAGCCCAATTAGGCAATAATGTTTCGAACAATAGCGCTGGTATTTAATTTCGGCTCAGATTATAAAATGTTGAGATCCGAATGAGCCGCCCTTTCGCGATAATGGCTCACGCCCCCACTGTTAAACTCTCAACCGGTAATTTAGGATGCGTAAACGTGCCCTCCAAACTGATAAAATCATTTAAATCGCCCACAGTAAAGGCCTGGAACATATGCTTTGCAGCCTATTTGAATACGAATATTCGGTATACTTTGCAGTTTATTAGAAAACGAATTTTCGGTTTACCGCAAAACGATCATGAATAGGAGCCCCAAAGGAAGCTCATTACGGTGATTTGCACCGTCTTGGAGATTGAAACCTGCTTCCTCCTTCATTGCATTCAATTTTCCTCTATTTGCCGCAGACGTAAGCATAGGTTTCGTTAGAGCGTTTCTAACTCAACGCAACTCAGTCTTTATATTTGCATACGAAGGTTGGTGGTTGCATGGACGAATGATGCAGTCATTGGCGAACAACTGCGCTGTCTACGGCTGTCGCAATTGGGAATTTCATTGCTTCAGTCAGTGGAGTACCTTCATTACTCGCTGGAGCCCAGTGCTGTTCCCATGCTCAACAGTGCGTCTTTTCCTCGATTTTCGTATGAAGAAAGGAAAGCTGCATCTTGTGATTAAGCAGACCTATCGTCTTTCGAACAAAACATGCAAAGTTCAGAGTATGCAACATGCAACGATTGCAGATTACGAACAAGTTTAGGAATCACAAGACACCCGATGTGAAGGAAAGAGGTGTACCGATTGGCATTGAATCCGTGGAAATATGACGGACTGACTGCTGGTATCCGCTCAAGATTGGAAGCATTCCAGCCAACTGCTCAGAACAACAAAGGTAGCAGGCGGCAATTTCTCCTCCCATGAATTGTGACGAACGGTCGCAACAGGTCACACAAGCGAAGAGAAAAATCGCGTTACTACCTCCTTCAGCCGCTTAGAATGCCTGAATTTAGTCTTTACAACCGGGTAGGTCTCGAAACGCAACGCTAGGCCACATGCCTGATTCAGGTTACGTCCGCCCGTGGCTATGGATGCGGATCATACTTGTGGAGGTAAACGTAATGGCCTCGAGCAGCGTTCCTCTAAAATCCAGCCCACAAATCATATCTCACTCTTGTTTGAGCCAGGTATGTGAAACGCGATTAAAATTAATTAACATGGTAAGAGAAATAAAACCTTCCTGAGGGCGATTTTATTCCTGTGAATAAAACCAACCTCTGCTGACTCCCGGCGCTGGCGAAGTATTTGACCACTCCTCTCCACATATTTACCGTGTGGCCCTTTCATTGTTGCCGCTGACTTGCTGAAACCAGTGAATGGCTGGTAACACTCGGTTGCTCGCATTTTGAAAAACGCCAGAAAGGAATTAAGGTAATGAAAGCTCAGGAAAAAAATAGCTTTGATTTCCAGCCACTGAAAGGTGGTGACGCTTCGCATTAAAAAAAAGGTCTGTAGAGACCCTTCTTTGATGTGTTCAGAGAGCCGCAGCAGTAGTCAGTCGTTTCACTTTTTTCTCCATTGCGCTGATGCTTATGCGCAAAAAACGGACGCCGCAGGGTAGAAGTACCTGAGTACTTAGGCGGAGCGCAGTTCCTAAATACGAGGCTACCGATCCGCAACACATCAACCTAGAAGACGAAAGACCTAACCGTTTTCGTTCCGCGAGAGGGCACGTTTAAGAGAGGGTTTAAAAAACACTCCAGCCATGGACAGCAACAAAAGTAGCAGTCGGTTGAGTGGAATATCGTTCCAGACGGTTAGACGGCTGCCGGCACGTGGCACTGGTTGTCAGAAACCTCACCAGAGCGTATAAGCTTGCCCAAGCGTGAGGCGATGACGCACTCTCACGCAAAGCGCGGCGCGGCAAAAGAGAATATGTAGAAATGGAGAGCGGATAATACGTGTGATGTGGCACGCGTAAGAGTCACGAGGAAGTCGCCAGCCACGTTCCACTGGCAGAGGCCATGAGAAAAGACCCTCGCAGGCGACAACCCTAGTGATTTCTTCTTCCATGGAGGCGCTACTTTCTTCCGACGCAGCAGATTACAACAGTCTACCGCGTGCTGTTGCGCCTAAATACACCCGTCAGCAGCCACGCCGATAACATTAGGGGTATAAGCAAATTTACGCGTGGCCTTACTCTCTTAACAAACTCACGCTGATATGTCGCACCAACTAGTGGTCGAAGCGCCTACTTACTGGTCTTTGGATTACTATTGGGACAAGCATCCCGATTTGTGGGAGCCTATATGAAATCCTGCGAAAACTGACATTGTTTTTTTTTTCTAGTGTTGAAAGAATGGTTGAACTTACAACCTGAGTAAATAGCATTGTTTGCTTATCTTCAATCTTGTTTGTTTGTTTATCACTAAGGGAGAGGTGGAAAATTCTAATAGCCGGTCTTAGTGCCACAGCGGTTAGGAGATCCGGCAACCAAAAAGGGGTTCCCGGGTTTGAACACGATGACGGCGGCTGAGTTTCGACCGAGGCCAAACGCAATGTCCGTGTACTGTGTGATATCAGGACACTTTAAGTATTCCCAGCTCACAGAAATCTCCTGATTATCTCTTCTTTCGCTCCCACCTTACTACCTTCCCTTAAGGCGAAGGTGCATGTGTCCTGCGAAAAGTCTGACACACTTCACCTTTCCGGCGGCCGCTTTTCGATGGAGGCGAAAAGCAAGGCGCCCGTGTGCTGTGCGATGTCAGAGAACGTTAAAGAACTCCAGGTGGTCGAAATTTCCGGAGTCCTTCACTACGGCGTCTCTCATAGCCTGAGTCGCTTTGCGACGTTAAACCCCACAAAACAAAACAAAAAAAAAAAAAACAAGCTTCACCTTTCCTAATTCACAATTTTGAAACGGTAAAAATTTTCACACCTCAGCGGACACCTGAGCCGCGCATAAGGAAAGGGAGGACGCTGCAAGTGGCATTTGAAAGAGGTGCTATAGTGGAGGGCTACAGCGGAGGCTTACAGCGAAAGCCGCCGCCGTGGCCGAGATCCCGCATCCTCCGGTACAGCAGTCGAGCGCCCTAACCACTGCACTCCACGGTGGTATTCTGACAAAAAATAGTTGAGCTTAAAGTGCGCCTGTAATACGCAAAAAAATTGTTTGGTTTTGGCTATATTTGCCGAAATGCTAGCTCCGTGTCGGCGTTTGATAAAGAAGGAACAAGTATCTTCATGGCTCCTGCTGCAACATGCTTCACGTGATTGGCGCCTGAAGGATATTTGTAAGTGTAAAAGTTCGTCCAGAATTCAAGGGGTGCTTCGCAGGTAAATTCCTCATTTTCATTCACGCATCTAAGCTCACGTTTGAGTAGGCTTGAGTGAAACCAAATATTTCAACCTATATGTATGTTCAATCTCGATTAGTAACAGCCCTGGCCGTATCCGCGCCCTTAATCAAACACAGCGTCCTATGATGTTAACGTCTTGTTCCGGTAAAACTCTTAACAACATTAGGCAAATACGTTCGCCGGCAAGAAAATGCGGTGAATTTCGAGACCAATCTGTTTATAAGTAACTAATAACAAATTTGTGTATCCAATTTGGCGCAAACTAGAAAAACCAGGTCCCCCTGATCACAGGAACTATGCATAAGTCGTTTGTGGTTTGTGGGGTTTAACGTCCCAAAGAACCTCAGGCTATGAGAGACGCCGTAGTGGAGGACTCCGTAAATTTCGACCACCTGGGGTACATTAACGTGCACTGACATCGCCCAGCACACGGGCGCCTTGCTTTTCGCGTCCATCTAAAAGCGGCCGCCGAGGCCGGGATTCGATCCCGCGTCCTTGGGAACAGTAGTCGAGCGTCGTAACCAATGCGTCACCCAACAACGCATAAGTACGAATTACACAGTGGCAACCGCGGTGTGAATTTGGAAGTAAAAGCTTCACTACCCTGCTTCGGACAACGTCAGGGACGGCTCCCGCTTAACCTTTAATGAGCCAGAGGACGAAGTGTGGCTAAAGCAAACACCATGAACCACAATATAGTGTCTCACTACATTTGTCCCTAAGACTGGAGGTGGACACAGTGGCAGCGGCAGTGTCAATTTGGAAGCGACTTCACTACCCTACTTTGAGCAGCATCACTGACGGCTCCCGTTTGACCTTAAACGAGCCAGAGGACGAAGAGTAGCTAAAGGAATGACCATGCAACACAATATGGTGTCCCACCACCTTTGCCCTTAAGACTGCAATTGGACACAGCGGCAGCCGCGGTGTGAATTTAGAAGTGACTTCACCATCCTACCACGGGCAACGTCCCTGACGGCTCCCGTTTGTACTTTAACGAGCCAGAGGACGAAGAGTGGCTAAAGCAAATACCATACACGACAATATGGTGTCGCATTATACCACCCCTTGTCGGCGTGATGCAGCCACGTATTTACGATACGATGTGGTCGTGATGACACGCACGCCACATATACGCCGTCTTTGCATCACCGCAGACATCAGTTCGACATCTAGAAACACTCCAGAAGGGACCGGTAACAGCGGTTACAATGACCATGCATGTAGTATATAATTATAGCAGAGATAATAATGACCAACGAAACATAATCTACCCAAACGAATTAGGCTGTCGATTCGTCCCGACTTAGCAGGGTTAAACAACAGAAATTTTTTGTTTCCCTTGCACGTGATTATCCCACAAATATTTGCTCTATACTAGCAAAGGCCGCACACTGCGCAGAAGGCAACACAACAATACAGGCGCACATATCCACCCCTGCCTCCTCTTCGGCCGCGGCGGCTCAGTGGTGGCGGTGATCGACTCGTGAACGCAAGAATGCGCGAAAGTATCCCGGCTGGGGCTTCCCATTTCGATGGAGGCGGAAAATTGTCCATGGCTCAGCTCAGCTAGGACAGGATATACGAAGCAAAAGCATGTGTGCTTGGCGCTGGGCTGCCTACTCCTCTCCAATCCGAACGTCCAATCCAGCGTAATCCGATACACTCCAGTCTAATATAATCCAATCCAAACCAATCCAGTTTAATCAAGTTCAATCTAATCGAGTACAGTATGATTCCGACCAGAAACAATCTATTTCAATCTAGTTCAGACGAGTCCAATCAAATCCTGTCCAATGCTGAGTACAAGCTCGCCCAAATTGCGCCGCTGACTTACCTATTATCATAACTAACTTATCATAACTTGTAGGATTCGGGCTTTCAGTGCCAGCCCTTTGCGCATCCGCCACCCGCTCTCCCGTTGTTTACCTCTTTCCATTTCTCCCATACCAAGCGGTGGAGTGGTGTCCGGACGACTTGTCACTGTCGCTCGGCCACATCTCCGCTCCTGCATCTCAATGGCTTATCTCATTCGCGCCTTTCCGTGGGAACACGGCACCGCTTCGACGACCGCACACGAGCGACCGTCCGAAGAGGGCCGGGAAAGACCCCTCCGAAACATCGCAAGCTGCTTACGCGACTGTCCTTGTCTGCCTGCTTTGTCTGCGCAGACCGGTGTGGTTCACCCGCTCCAGGTCGTACCTGGAAGCACAGGTCGAGCCTGTCGAATGTGATCCAATGATCCGCGACAGGCGTTTCTTGTGGTGGTTGCCCACTCTCTCTCAAAGGAACCCTTTGGTCACCGCGATAGAGAGATCATAGCACGCCATTGCGTGCTTGCGGCGTGCAGGGGAGTCTTGCTCCTCGCGCGCTCCCGGAACAGGGTGATTGGGTATGTCTGTGTCCGTGCGTGAGTATTAGTGTGTGTACCGCTGAAGGATGGCTTTTCAGTAAACGTCTCCTTTGTGAACTGGGAGGCTTGTGTCCTTACAGCGAAGTGTTCTCCTCCCTGCGGAGGTTGAGTGCGGAGGTTGAGTTTCAATGTACGCGTGGTGACGGGCGATCGGGGCTTCAGCACGCTTGACGCTCGAACACGCGGTGGTTGGTGGCCTATGCCCACGTAGAAGCCACAACTGGCACCCAACGTGAAATGTACCTGGCTCCTTGAGTCTTTGGACAGCACATCAGTTGAGCCGGTCGCCTTGACGATCACGCTCATGCGCCTTGCCTGCCGCCCTCTGCGCGGACCATGGCAAAGACGCTACATGATTCTCCGGACCACCCCGCGGTGCCACCGTTGACCATATGCCCCCGCTGTTTCAGCTTTACACTGTTGCGGAGGCAATGTGCGCGACGCTGCCGCTGCCGGCATCTCCGCACAACAGCACCCGTGCCCCGCTAGCAGTCATTTGTGTTCGGGGAACGGTGAGTCGTCGGCCAGGCTCCCTCTGGAAACCGCGACGACAGCGCGCTCAGTTGGATGATGCGGCTCCATGAACTTGCGAGCCGGCTGGCGCGCCATTCTCTCCTGGTACAGCATTTCGACTTTCCGGTGCAATATATAAAGGGGACAACAAACGTGGTAGCTGACGCACTATCCCGTGCCCCACTCGCCCGTGCCGTCTTTACGCCGGCTAGCGAAGAGGGCGAAACAGCGGACGAGCTGCAGATCGGCACGGAGGGGATGTCCGCAAACGTTCTTCCCCATTCCACTTTCCAGGTAAGCAGCGCTTTACAAAGCAGGCGAGAATGAAAGCTCTGTGAGCACTTCTGAGACGTCGATCCTAGCGGAATTTTTGCTCCGAACCTGCGGGGGGACGAAACCAGGCTCTCCTTTGGGACGACTGTGATCGTTTTCAGCCATGAAGAGCTACGACGGCCAGCAAAATGACACGTTTTGTCGCTATGTCAGCGACGGTCTCTGGGAGACGAAGCGTCGTTACGCTGCTTGTACTGCAGCGGGCGGAGCGCCGTGACGCTACTTGTATTTAGCAAGCGCAGGGGGGCATGAGCCAGCGTGTGTCGCGGCGTGCCCCGTGAATTCACATTTGATGCGCCATGACGGGCTCGCGTTGAAATACATAGCCAAGGATTATGCGTCCATGAACCATTTGCAGTGGATATCCCACTATGTCTGAGCGGCGCTCTGTTGCGTTTCGCTCATGACAAACCATAGACTGGTAATTTGAGTGGCTCCAAGGTTTTAAGGAACTAATCGGTGACAAGCCCGGCATGAAGCGCGACATTTTGAGGTGTTGCCGTTTCTGCATTGTCTGTCGAATGGGGAAGTAGAGGGGTGGCGACCCAACGAAACCAACTGACAGTGTGCGTCCATGGCAGATGGCCACCTGCGATTTCATGGAGCATTTCTCCAGTAACAAGCAGGGGCTCATTGCTGGAGAAGTCCCCTATGGGGAAATTCAGCCATGCCCACATCGCAGACCTGAAGGCCCATGCGTAATGGTCTGAAGAGCTTGCGCTGGTGCCCAATTGTCACCATAGGCAAGAGCAGAGGCACGCCCGATGCGGCGCAACGCAAGCGTGCCCCGGCCTGCTACAATGTGAGGCGACGTTCACGTGTGTGAGTGATGGCGGCGGCGGGCGTTTCCGCAACTGAAAGCAGACCGCCTCAGCTGGCGAGCTTTCTCGTCAGATCATACCCGGAAGCAAAGTTGGTCCCCCCATATTCTAGCTCGATTAGTTTCGACCTGTTTGTGTTGTTTGTTTGTCTCTTCTAGCATATTTCGCTTTCTTGTGTTTCCTTTCTTGATTCCTATCTTGTAAATATTGTACAGAGAGTGTCTTCCTTGGACAGCGAGTCTTTTCTCTCCTCTTTCGTTTTTAACATGCGAGGGTTACTCATTAGGCATCCTCGTCTCGCGGCTGTGTTCCGTGTGTGTGGATGGGAAGTTGAGGTCGTTTCTAGACGGGGAGCGTAGCTGATGCCCCCCTTCAGTCAAGACCACCGAGACTGCGAAGATGCTCGGGACAGGTTTGTCGCTGAAGGTCGGCGTCACCCTTTGTGTGGTGTTCGCGTGGCTGTGGGTGCGCGTGCCTTAGAGCGGAGGTGACGACGTTGCGGCGTGTGTGTTTGCCGGCATGTGCGGAGCGCGGTGGAAAGGAAGCCCCGCGCGGTCTTCCACGCCTGGGGCCCCTTCGGCGTGTTCGCTGTTCCTGCACCTAACCTGCACCGCCACCGACGCAGATAGTTTGCAGCCGACAATGAATGTTGGCAAATCAGAGTCAACGAGCTGTGAGTCAGCGCATGCTCCCTGAGCTACGCGGACGAACTTTGGGACTTTGCCGCTGATGTCGTTCTGGACATAGTCGTGTTCACTTCGCCTTCGGAACTTTGCATATTATTCCTCATGCCACCCTGTTCTTTCTTGTGTGTGCACCTTGCTAGTGTTTGTCTTTCTTGTGTGTCTGTCTTTTAGAGATCTTTTTGGCTGGAGCTAAAGCGTAGTTTACTTGTGACTGTCCGAGCGGGGCCCAGGGAGAGACACCTCCGAGACATTGCAAGGTGCGTACGCTAGTGTCCTTGTCTGCGGGCCTTTGTCTGCGCAGGTCGGTGTGTACTCGAGTTCGCCCGCTCCGGGTCGTACCTGAGAGCGCAGCTCGAGCCTGTCGATCGTGATCCAATGATCCGCGACAGGTGTTCCTTGCGGTGATTGCCCACTCCCTCTCAAAGGAACCCTTTGGTCACCGCGAGAGAGAAATCACAGCACCCCATTGCGTGCTTGCGGCGTGCAGGGGAACCTTGCTCCTCGCGCGCTCCCGGGACAGTGTGACTGAGTATGTGCGTGTGCGTGTGCGTGTGCGTGTGTGTGTGTGTGTGTGTGTATGTGTGTGTGTGTGTGTGTGTGCGTGTGCGTGTGCGTGTGTGTGTGTGTGTGTGTGTGTGTGTGTGTGTGTGTGTGTGTGTGTGTGTGTGTGTGTGTGTGTGTGTGTGTGTGTGTGTGTGTGTGTGTGTGTGTGTATGCGCGCACGTGTGTGTGCGTGCGTATAGCGCTTTAATAAACGTCTCCTTTGTGAACTTGGAGGCTTCTGTCCTAGCAACGAAGCGCTTTCCTCCCTGCGAAGGTTGATTGCGCGCTGACTTGTTTCAGTGTGTGCGTGGTAACGGCTGATCGGGGCTTTGGCTCGCGCAACGCTCGAACTCGTGGTGGTTGGTGGCCTATGCCCACGTAGAAACCGCAGACTAACCTATCAGGACAATTAAGATGCGCTACTCAAGATCTCGGGCGGGCATGGCGCAGTTGGTTACAGCGCTCGGCTGGGTACCAGAGGGATGGAGGTTTGATTCCCGGTGGAGACAATTTTTTTATGAGGAGACCGACCCAGCATAAATTTAGCAGTAGCTTAGCTCGGCCTACACCACCTAGACTAAGAGAAGACCTGCGCAAGTCTCCCTCTTCCCAGTCCTACGTCACGACATTGAGATCTGGGAATAAATCCGAGCGCAAGCGTACTCAAGCAAGGCGAACTGGAACAACTCGGTGCGAGTGTGCGTGTTTTTAGTCTGTGTTTGCTGTGTTCCTAATACATGCCGCATAGACGCTTGCTAGCAAGGTATCTACAACGTCTGGGTGTTGTTGTGCGCTAAACTGTCGCTCTAACTACGCCATTGGATCCAAAGCGCAAGATTACATGTTACTCAGCTCAAAGTGCAGCGTGGACGACTCAAATGCAGCTAAAATGCAGCGTGGAAGAGGGAGACTTGCGCAGGACTTCTCTTAGTCTAGCTGTGACCTGGAAAGATTTCATACCAATGAAGTGCACTGTGGTAAGAAAGCGTTCTGTTTGCCTCCTAATACTCGTGCTGCTATTGACAATTATTTGATTTAGCACAACATATTAATATGTAGCGGGTCCATATCGAGTACATGATTCGGACAGCCCAGCTACTAGTAATCGAGTAGCATTCGCCCTGTTTTGAGTGCGGAATAAAATTGTTTTGCAATTTAAAATATTTTCTTATGGAAACAATTTTAATTCGCTAGTGGCCACGTGATTGTAGTTGCCGTAGTAAATGACTAGTAAAAAGCAGGGTTAGCTGCTAATAATGGATATAGATGATGGTAATCGCTGCTCACAGCTTCCGCAGTTTTTTTTTATATTTGCGTTGCAGCATTGTAGCGAGTAACTCCTTTAAAAGCGACCTTGTATTCACGACAAGCTACACCGTGTGTCATCAAAGTCATAATATCATTTTTCAGTGGATTGCCAGAACATTGTTGCAATAGATGAAATCGCTAAGTGGACGAGGACGAAGCTGCCCATTATGCACACAGCGATGGACTTGAAGTATCCCTGCATCGAGAGTTGGCGCAGCGCGTGGCCGCCATTCTTTGGCACAGGGGTTCACAATTTCAGCGAGGAACAATAATTGTGAAGCCGTCGGCTCGGCATTAGACTCTGGACTGCGTCTTCGCCTTCCACATAACAAAGCGCGTCACGAAGGAACACTGTTCTGCCGTCTATGGCTTTTTGTTGATTTTACAAACCAATGCTCTTCAGACGGGGATGGCCGACAGGCGCATTGCCATACCATATCCCGTAGACGCACTGGAGCAGACGACGCTTTCAGCGAGTTAAACGGCGATTGTTACGGAAAGATCTCTGTGAACGCAACCTAAAGGTAACATACACTCACTGTAAACGGTGATTGTTGCTGAAAGATGTCTCTGAACGCAACCTAAAGGTAACATATACTCACTGAAGCAAGAAATGATTGTGGAGAAAGTAATTGCTTAGTGTAACTGTTGTCATACCGATTCTTACTTAAGGCACGTAAACGCAACCTAAAGGTAACATACGCTCACTGAAGGCTGGATATAATTACAGTGAGGGCAATTCAGAAAAAAGAAATAGAACACAGGAGTCGAACGCATGTTTAAGTGGCATCAGAGAAGAGATACGCGGTGCTAATCCATTGAGCCACCGAAACGACTAGCACGGTGGGCTTTAAATGTGTTCTTATTCGTTTAGACAATATATTCACTATTTGTCGCCTGGTGGCGCTGCTCAGAGGAACCACGCGCCAGAGCGTCGTCTGCTCGAGTGCTCCTACGGGATATGGTTTGCTAATACGCGGCCGACAGCACTGCTTGTGTACGGAATAGCTGCGAAGAGACAATCTATCATCTCCTTTGTTAGCACCCTGCTTTTTCGAGCGAAAGATAAACGCTGTGCTCTGCTCTGAACAGGTTCGATCATCGCCTTGTAATAGAGGATACGATCGGTTCGACTTCCCACAAGACAAGGCACTTTTCTTACTGTGATTGGCTTGAGTAAAAAAATTGTGATTGTGTTTGTAGTCTCTCTTCCCCTTTTCATCTCCTCATTCCTCTTCCTCATTGCAGGGTAGGCAACCGTAACACCGTTTTGAGCAATCTCTGCCCACTATTCTCATGTTTATCTATCCATCAGTATTTGTGCTCACAGCTGAATTTAGTGTCTTTTAATGTCGCTCAAGTAACTCTGAATGAAGGTAAACGTTTCCTCGCAACTTTATTTCTGACATTGAAAGAAATGGCAGGTCTTTGTATTAAACTTGCTATATACTTCAAAAGACTGGCAATGTTAGATAACGCAGGTAACACGAGTATATCTCTCTGCATCGCTAAAACTAAACATTTAAGAGGTAGCTTCAGAGCGGCGTTGAATTAAAAAAAAAAAAAAAGCAACAACCCGACCGCGTAGGGTGAAGCCGACTTTCAGGATGATCTGACTACGATGACGTTACATAACCTTGCACAGGGCTTGTAGTAGTCTAGGTGGTGTTGGCTCAGCTATGCCATCTTAATCTTGATTGCAAGTCCAGGTTAATCTGGTTGTCTAGCTAGGTTGTGCATTAAAGACGAAGCACCTTCACCTTCTTCTTCAACCCCGCCGGGGTGGCGCAGTGGTTACGGCGCTCGACTACTGTTCGTGGACGCGGGATCGAATCCCGGCCTTGGCGGCCGCTTTTCGATGGAGGCGATAAGCAAGGCACCCGTGTGCTGTGCCATGTCAGTGCACGTTAAAGAACCCCAGGTGGTCGAAATTTCCGGAGTCCTCCACTATGGCGTCTCTCATAGCCTGAGTTGCTTTGAGACGTTAAACCCCCAGACTACAACCGCACCTTCTTCTTCTGGTTACTTCGTGATTGGCAGATGGCGCGGGAAGCGCGGCATCCGCCAGCTGCGGTGGTTGCTAGGCAATGGTTTGTTGCCTCCTCGGAGGACCGCCACACCGAAATTACAAGCTCGTGGCCAATGTAGCTTTCATTACAGAAGCAGGCGCGAGGATCCCGCCGCTCACATCTCCCTCCCACCGCTGTGGCTCAGTAGTTATGGCACTCAACTACTGCGGGTTGCGGGAGTGCGAGGATCCAGCCGCCTACATCTCCCTGCCACCGCTGTGGCACAGTGGTTATAGCACTCAACTACTGCGGGTTGCGGGATTGAATCTTGGCTACGGCCCCTTTTCGATGGAGGCAAAAATAGAGGCGTTTGTGTACTGCTAGATTTCAGTGTGCGTTGTATAAACCAAGGTGGTCAAAATTTCCCGAGCCGTATGTCCTCCACTTAGTCTTATTTCGCTTTGGGACTTTACTCTCCACTGGACGAAACACTACCTCTCTTCAAGCAATTGCGGCCGTGTTAGGTGTTTAGAAAAAGTTTTATTAGAAATAAGAAATTCACATTAGGCATTCACATGAGCGGCGACAAATGACCAAAGCAGGAATTGCAGATGATTAACTACAAAGGAAAGTGTACATAAAATACATCCTAACGAACAAATACATCCCAGATCAGTATTTACATACAGAATAAAATTTGGGCACTTCGTGATGATGATATATAAAATTTTGAATGGCAATGTACATGAAGGTACATTGCCAGGAAGGTACAGGAAGCCACATGAAAATGTTCCAAATAAAATAAATATAAACATATACAGCAATCATTCATATGCACAGTATGTATTGAACATGTGGGGTGCAATGGGAACAGCTGTGAGTGGACATATATATTTGCATCATATTGCAGATTCCAAGCTGCGGTAAAAACCATTAAGTACACGTCCATTCGACATGTGTGAACTCACATGTGTGTTGCGATGTATACAGGAGTGAGTTGACATAAATGTTTACATTATATTACAGGTACCGAGGTGGTTTAAAACCACCCGTACACATCTATCCGACACGTAAACAAAAGGGCAAGACCATTGGCGAAGGAACTCTCTCGTTCATCAAGGTAGAATAGTTCCTAAGCCAGAAAGCTTACGATCTCCTTTCGTTGACGCGCCAGGATAGGGAAGAGCGCACGTCGGCGCCGGCTCGATGCGACCGCCTCACAATGATTGCGCCCTAACGCGAATGCGCCAGCAAAGCGACTGCGAGGACATCTACCATTTATCTGAAATCGATTAATACCTATACATCTGAAACCCGGTATGAACTGCCCACCAAAAAACATGAGCAACGACGCATTGCTGGGCCATGTGACGGTTGGATTCTTGAAGTGGGCGGTTGGGGCACTGCGCTGTCCCCACAATGCCCCATCGCTGCAGCCGATCTCGTGTAGGCAAAACCCTCCACTCCAAAAGCCACATAAAGCCACGTAAATGCCCTGGCAAAAACGAAGCTATGAGCGATAACCAAGTGGAATCCGCCCTTCGCCTACGTTCCGCAGGCACCGCCGGAAGCAGTATCGTTACAATTGGCTCCACTCCTCTGTTCGTCAGAGTTCACATGGCGACGAAATGCCACACATACACGAATAAATAAATAAAACAGGCATCCGGAAATCCTCAGGTGCCTTATAAGGCACACCAAAAACAGCGCAGCGCGAACCATATCGCAACCGTTAGCTCTTCTATGTTATGTTATAAAACCGACATACTTTTACAAAGTAACTGTCGCAGATTTAACTGACCTGCTTATAATTGTTAGTAACAACAATAGCTTTTTTCATGCCGTATTTACCTTTTCTCAGAGCGCAGACAACTGTTATTTCCGAATTCAATCTTCCCGAGCCACAATTAAAATACTAGATGATTACACTTATTTCCGCTATTGTAAGAATTTATTTTTAATCTGTTTAATTTGCTCAGTGTTGAAAAAAATTCTAGACGGACCTTTGTATCATTGACGTGCAAGGAGGCGAAAACCACTATAGCGCGCTGTATTGCAGCCCTCCACTACGGCACCTCTATTTTTCGCCGTTTAGATGTCCGCAGAGAGGTGTGACAGATACTGCGCATTTTCTTTCCTGTAAAGTATTTAAAACGTCGTTGATGCCTGCTGTACTAGGCCTGCTTCTGTTTCCTGTGCCATGCGGCGTTCGAGGCAACGCCAAAAGAAAGGTGCTGCATGTACCTCTGGATGACATGATCAGTCGTGACAGTACATAACGCTGTCCATTGCCAAACGCAAGCAGTTTTTCTTTAAATGCTTAAAGTTTCACTGGTGTTCGACAACTGGTTTACAGGAACGGAAAGGTGCTCTACCGGTCACTCGTAAATTCTTGCTACTATTATCATCACGGTAGACCGCATTCCGCAACTTTACAAAGGGTTGAATCTCTTTCTTTGCACTAAATATCCTTCAGCATTCCCACTTGCCAGTAGAAAAAGCAAGGAAATACCAGAGTAGATGAGATATGCCGCCGCGCGTTAGAGTCGTACAGTGGGGACACGTGACCATTTCCTCTTTGTACTGACGCCAGAGGGCCATAATTCGTAACATGTAAGCCGCATGGGCGAAGAGCTTATTCAAAAAGACTTCTTGACTTCTGGGGAGGTGGACTTTCCGCGTAAAGGTGGGTCTGGTGTGGCCACCTGCATGCGATACTGACTGAGGCTACGAAGACTGAGTATAATGCATTTAGGACAAGAGAAGGGGTGAGTTGCCCGCCCAAGGTCGTGTCAGGATGAAGCAAGGAGGGGGGGGGGAAGTAAATGCCAAGGCATCTGCCAAGGCAGCCCACCTGCCACCTGCCAAGGCAGCCGCGGCGTGTGCCGCTGCATTGCCCCCTGATTTGTCCGAGTGACCTGGGGTCCACTGAATAACGACAATTCTGGTCGCGAGTTGGTGGCGTTTAAGGAGGCGCTGTATGGCCGTAGCAGTTGCATCTTGTGAACCGGGAGTAGCGATTTTCTTGTAAGCTTCATAGGAATCGGCAAGAAATCGTATTGAACCAGTTCCGGTGCAAGGCACTCCTGACAAGGCTCCCCAAATCGCGAGGAGTTCAGCATGAAGAAGTGTACCATGAGGTAGGTGGTAGGCAAACGCGCCTCAAAAGGAAGGGTTGTCATCGCATACCCAGCCCATAGATGCAAATTCGCTTGTAATCGATGCGTCGGTGTATATGTCTGTCGTATCAGGGATTCACTCTTGTCGATGATGGGCAGCGAGGAGCTCCCGGGGAATGCCAAAACCGCCTGACCTACCGTTCTCTAGAAACTCATGCTAACACAGTTGATATTTGCAAAGTATGGCTCGCTTAGTGGCCTGGTTAGAGAAATATGATTTGAATGACGACCTAAACAATAAAGAATCTGCCTACTCCCCTTTACCCCCATCCATGGCCATGAGCCTTCCCATTCAATATAGGACATTCAATCAATAAACCCCCACACCCCTTTTCCGTCCTATCCAACTCTTCTGGGTTCTGGCTCACGCGAGGCTCCCTGGAAATGAGGCCACAAATTCTATCGCTCGCGAGATGACCGACCGAGCTCGTCCCCTCACCTCCACTCCACTAAGCACCTAATAGACTCTAGTAAAACTAAAACTATCCAACGAGACAACCTCACTAGACTAATACATACTTACGAAACACCTCCACTGGAACGTCTCAAGAACTACGAGATCTTTACTTCCCGAAGTACCCTTCTATACGCACCCCTACTATTCAGGGCCCACTAACATTTTCCTCGACTAACCCATCACAGTATCAGAGGCGCAGGCTGTTGTGGCTGCATAGGAAGAAGGAAAAGAAAATACGCGGGCCTGCTACTGGCTCTGTAGCAGAGCCACCTCCGCTGCCTCATGCAGACAGAAGAAAAAATAGAGAAGAAAGAAAAGGAAAAGGGAGAGAAAGACGCGCGCCGCAGCAACAGCCGTCCTCCACCACCGAAGAGGTGGTGGGTGCAATGACGGCCTACAACACGTAAAAATTTGAACAGGCTAGCCGTGGCCGCAAGCGGCAGTGATCTACCTGTCCCAGCCCCATCAGGGGAGTTTTCTGAGCTTCAGAGGCTTAACACATCTTCAGCCCTACAGCCATAACAACAACATCGCAACAGGAAGTAGTGAAGGGTGGCTGATCCTAGCCCTGATGGGGCTAGGACAGGTAGGTCACTGCCGATGGCGGCGGGGGCTAGCCTGCCACTGAATCTTTATCTGTTGTAGGCCGTCATTGCACCCGCCAACGCTTCGGCGGTGGACTACGGTTGTTGCGGCGTGCGCCTTTTTCTTCCTCTCCTTTTTCTTCTCGACTTTCTCTCTTCTGCCCGCACGGCCCCGCCGAGGTGGTGCAGTGGTAAGACGCCCAACTACTGTGCCGAAGTATCCAGGTTCAAACCCTACCTCGGCTGCTGCGTTTCGATGGAGGTGAAGCGAAGAGGCCTCCGTATGCTGTGCGATGTTAGCGCACGTTAAAGATCCCCAGGTGGTCGAAATTACTCCGTAGCCCTCCACTACGACTCCTCTTTCTCTCTTTCCACTTTAAATATCACCTTCCTCTCTTCCCTTACGGCGAGGTTGAAGTGTCCACAGAAAACAAGTGAGAGAGTTACCGCGCCTTTACCTTCTATAAATCAATCAGTTTTTTTTCCTCTTCACACGAGGCTGCGGAGGTGACTCAACTACAGAGCCAGTAGCAGGCCAGCGCGTTTTCTTTTCCTTCTAACTACAACCACAACAACACACGGACGTCTTTTCGTTAGTATCAGTTTCTTGGACGAAAGGTGGTGGTGGTGGTGGTGGTGGTAGTGGTTATTTATTGTATATACAAAAGCAAATATGTTTTCCAGCCCCGGTATCTGCTATCTGATATCTGAAGCACCTGAAATGGGGCGGCGGAAATAGAGGGATAGCTAAGAAAAGGTAGAGGAAATTAATGTGGTGAGCTATAGGGAGAAAGAAAAGGGTAGGTAAAAATAAAAGAAATATATACACTGTAATATACACTATAGTACAGTATACAGTAGTTTGCTTGAGGCCCACCCGCAAATGTCTAAGGTCACTAAACACTCGGCACATCGGGCTGGTTACGCAATAGGCCTAATCCAGAACGGCCAGAGCAAAGCAAATTAGTCCCGCTTGTGCTGCTGCTCTGATTGGCTAAGCTGTTTCGTAAGGTCACGACTACGTCACCTTCGTGCGGGTAATTCAAACTTACTTTTCAAGTATGTCGTAAGTAGAAATTCATTTTCTCATTGTAGATTGAATAAGTTTACCTTCTTAGTAGCGTAGTATATCATATCTGCGTAGATCACAGCAGATTGTGGCAAGCTCTCCAAGAGATGGGAGTTCCAATTCACCTCATCTGTCTCCTCAGGAACCTTTATGAAGGGCAAGAGGCCACAGTCAGAACTGGGCATGGTCTTACTGATTGGTTTCCGATTGAGAAAGGGGTGAGGCAAGGCTGCATACTGTCGCCCTGCCTATTTAACCTATATGCAGAGTGCATCATGAGGAAGGCCGGTCTGGACGAGTCTTCAGCTGGAGTGAGGATCGCTGGAAAACGCATTAACAGCCTTAGATATGCGGATGATACCACTTTAATGGCAGAAAGT
Source organism: Amblyomma maculatum (assembly GCF_055883805.1). Lineage (NCBI taxonomy): Eukaryota > Metazoa > Arthropoda > Arachnida > Ixodida > Ixodidae > Amblyomma > Amblyomma maculatum. Next base: position 152,853,407 of record NC_139345.1, on the reverse strand, counting down.
GAAGTGGATCTCAAGAGACTTCTGATGCGCGTAAAAGGAGAGTGAGAAGTTTGGGCTTAAACTGAACATTAAAAAGACGAAGATCATGGCGTCTTGCCCTATCAAGTCCTGGAGCATCAATGGACAAGAAGTGGAAGCTGTGACAGATTTTCTGTTCTTGGGCGCCAAGATTACCTCGGAAGGAGACTGCAGCCATGAAATTAGGAGACGCCTGCTTCTGGGAAAGAGAGCAATGGTTAGTCTTGACCGCCTAGTAAAGAGCAGAGACCTTAGTCTGCCAACCAAGACCCGTATAACCCGTGCTATGGTCTTTCCAGTTGTGATGTATGGATGCGAGAGTTGGACTGTGAAAAAGGCTGACCGCCGAAGAATTGACGCGTTTGAATTGCGGTGCTGGCGAAGACTCTTAAGGGTTCCTTGGACTGCCAGAAGATCAAATCAGTCGATATTGTCGACCATAAACCCTAACTGCTCATTGGAGGGTCAAATTCTAAAGTTAAAGCTCAGCTACTTTGGTCATCTGATGAGAAGAGAGGAGTCGCTGGAGAAAGATTTGATGTTGGGAAAGGTTGAGGGTCGCCGGAGAAGGGGTAGGCAGCGAACGCGATGGTTAGATGGCATTCTCGAGGCATTGCAGATGAAGCTATGTGATGTTAAGAAGATAGTGAGAGACCGGAAAGCGTGGCGTGACATGGTCCATAGGGTCACGAAGAGTCGGACACGACTGAACGCCTGAACTGAACTGATATCATATCTAGGTATTGCTTAAATCATGTGCCTAAATATAACTTCACAATAGCATTATTGATATGGCGCTGGAAGATGAGCCCCCCAGGTTGGAAGGCATCCCACGTGTTACTGGGGATGAACAAAGGGCTATTTTTAGTAGCTCCAGGATGAATGAAGCGGCTGCGCTAAAGCCAAAAGGACGCTCCGTTCTGGATGTGTCGGGAAGCGACCGGAAAGTCCGATGTTGCAAGATTTATCACATAGCAAAATAAAATGTAAGATCTATGACGCAAGGTAAACTGGATGTCTTCAAGCGAGAAATGGACAGATTGAACATTGATATCTTTGGTATCAGCGAGCTCAAGTGGACCTGAATGGGAGAATATAATTCCGGCGACCATTATGTCTTTTATTGTGGGCACGAATCCAGGAGAAGGAATGGGGGTGCTCTTATAGTAAACAGAAGAATGAGCAAAGCAGTGCTAGGGTACAACTCCAAAAACGACAGAAAGATTTCACTTCGAATCCAAGGTCACCCTTTGAACATAAAATTATCCAAGTCTATGCACCAACCACTACTGCTGGAGAAGCTGACGTTGAGAGATTTATGCTGACCTTCAATGCCTTTTAGACCGGACTCCATCATCAGACGTCCTTTTTCTTATTGGAGACTGGAATGCTAAGGTGGGGAGTGAAGAAATATGCTGAATTACAAGCAAGTTCGGTCTTGGGGAGCCAAATGAAGCTGGGCAGAGGCTAGTCGAGTTTTGTCAAGAAAACAACCCGACCATAACGAATACTCATTTTCAAAAGCACAAGAGGCGCCTGTACAGATGAACTTCACCGGACGGTCTGTACAGGAATCAGATCGATTATAATCTTTGCCGGCAGAGATAGAGAAGCGCTATACAAGCAGTAAAAACAAGGCTTGGGGCCGATTGTGGCAATGATTGTTAGCTTCTAGTTACCGAATTTAAGCTTCGATTGAGGAAAACGCAGAAAACTCGAAGGACTTTCAGGTGAGATGTGGATCAAATTCCATTAGAATATGCTGTGGAAGTGAGGAATCGATTTCAAGAATTAGATCTAGAAGACAGAGAGCCTGAAGAAATGTGGACTGATGTGCGTGATATATAACAAGAAGCTGCTACTAAGGTAGTTCCAAAGCAAAAACAATGCAAGAAAGAAAATTGGTTATCTGAAGAGACTTTGCAAATAGTTGAGGAAAGGAGTATAGCAAAAGGTATGGGGGAAAGAGAAAGATACGGGGTTCTCAATGCAGATTTTCAGAAAATAGCAAGAAGAGATAAAAATGCCTTGCTGAACATACAGTGCCAAGCAGTTGAGGACAACAGCCAGTTGAGGAACACAAGAGCTCGGTATAAGCCAATCAAAGATATCAAAGGAAGCTTCTGTGCTAAGCTAGGCGTGATAGAGGACAAACGAGGCAAGGACCTCACTGAAGCGTCAGAGATAAAGAAGAGGTGGCAGGAATGCACAGAACTGTACAAGAAGGACCCGGATGTGCAAACCCAACATAAGACGGTTGTGATTACGGATCTCGAGCCGGGCATCCTGAAGAGTGAAGTTGAATGCGCCTTAGCGAGCCTTGCTAGGAACAAGGCTAGCGGAATTGATGGTATTCCAGCTGAGTTCCTTCCAAACCACAACCATGACGACGCTGTTAACGCTCTGTATACATTATATCAGAAAATTTGAACAACCCTGGAGTGGCCACTGAATTGAAGCAGTTCAGTTTACATCCCAATTCCAAAGAAAGCAGTGTAAAAAATTATTTCAACTACCGCACGATCGCGCTTATTTCGCATGCTAGCAAGGTAATGTTGAAAATCCTTCAAGGTAGGCGGCAGCAGTATGTGGATCGGGAGCTTGCGGACGTGCAAGCTTGGTTTCGCAAGGCAGAGGAACTAGAGACCAGATTGCCAACCTTTGCTGGGTCATGGAAAAATCAAGAGAATTCCAGAAACCCATCTACTTCTGCTTTATTGATTATGCGAAAGCTTTTGACTGCGTAGATCACAGCAGATTGTGGCAAGGTCTCCAAGAGTTGGGAGTTCCAATTCCCCTCATCTGTCTCCTCAGGAACCTGTATGAAGGGCAAGAGGCTACAGTCAGAGCTGGGAATGGTCTTACTGATTGGTTTCCGATTGAGAAAGGAGTGAGACAACGCTGAATACTGTCGCCCTGCATATTTAACCTATATTTTGAGTGCATCATGATGAAGGCTGGTCTGGATGAGTCTTCAGCTGGAGTGAAGATTGCTGGGGAGCGTATCAACAACCTTAGATGTGCGGATGATACCGCTTTAATGGCAGAAAGTGAAGTGGAACTCAAGAGATTTCTGATGCGCGTACAAGACGAGAGTGAGCAGTTCGGGCTTGAACTGAACGTTAAAAAGACAAAGATCATGGCGTCTTGCCCTAACAATATTTGGAGCATCAAGGGGCAAGAAGTGGAGGCTCTGACAGATTTTCTCTTCTTGGGCTCAAAGATTACCCCGGAAGAAGACTGCAGCCATGAAATTAGGAGACGCCTGCTTCTGGGAAAGAGAGCCATGGCTAGCCTTGACCGCCTAGTAAAGAGCAGGGACATTACACTGCCAATCAAGATCCGTATAACTCGTGCTACGGTATTTCCAGTTGTGATGTATGGATGCGAGAGTTGTACTGTGAAGAACGCTGGCCGCTGAAGAATTGACGCGTTTGAATTGTGGTGCTGGCGGATAATCTTGAGAGTTCCTTATTGCCGACCATAAACCCTGACTGCTCATTGGAGGGTCAAATTCTGAAGTTAAAGCTCAGCTACTTTGGTCATCTGATGAGAAGAGAGGAGTTGCTGGAGAAAGATTTGATGTTGGGAAAGGTTGAGGGTCACCGGAGAAGGGGCAGGCAGCGAACGCGATGGTTAGATGGCATCCTTGAGGCGCTGCAGATGAAGTTATGTGAAGTTGGAAAGATAGTGAGAGACCGGAAAGCGTGGTGTGATATGGTCCATAGGGTCACGATGAGTCGGACACGACCGATCGACAGAACTTAACTGAAATATAACTTGGCATGTGGCCTATGACGTAACAATAATTGATGACTTCATCAAGTAAAGTAAAAAATATTATCTCCAAAGTGTCGCTTTATGTGGTAACTATAAAGTGATGACATAAAATTTGCAAAAGTGATGCAGCATGTCATACTAGCATTTGATGATTTAATTAAGTGATGTCCAAGTATGACCTGCAAGTGGTATAGGATGTCGTAACGGGAAATTGATGACATTAATAAGTCATAAGTATAAAGCGCAAAGTGGCAACGTCATTTGTTATGCTGAATGTTTAGCAGCTTACTCGAAGTAGCCCTAACTCAATGACACATCTGTACAGGCTGATGGGGTAAAGGGGGATGCCTAGATGGGGGTGGACGCGGACTCATTGTCCCCGCGCACCGCGGGGGACTGCCGCATGATAACGACGATAACGATTGGGGGCAAAAGATCACTCGAGGTGCCACCCACTGCCGAGGGTGAACCTCCTTGGACGTCTTTCGGTGGCCAGTTGAAATCTTCTGATGTCGATGACGATTTTGTGCGGACGATGGAGTTTCTGTACCAGGGCAAAATGGTCCGAGAAGTCGTCGTTTGACGGTGGTCATTCACCCCACGAAATTCCAGGGGGGTCACCTGCTTGCCTCGAGAATCCGGCGAGCGGGGTCAACGCTGCTCGGCGACGCGCCTCGGGCCCATTAAGCACAAGAATAGGTGCCCTGTTGTCGCTGTCGTGGCGCCACGGGGATTAAGGCTCGAAAGGCAGCTGGTCTCTATCCTGAAGGAGGGGGGGCGGGAAGGGTCGGTCGTCGCAGCCTGAAACACCTGCCGTCGCCGCCGCTTCGCTGCTTTTGTTCGTGGTCGCTCGCCGGCGTCCGCTAAATACGCCTCCATTGTCAGCTGCTGGAGACTGCGCATACCTCGGCTGGAGCTCCGGTCACAATAGTACGCCTATATTGTCAGCTGCTAGAGCCTGCGCATACCTCGACCGGAACTCCGGTCACAACAGTATTCATAACACCATTGAAGAGTTGAATGAAGCACATTGTCTGGCTTAACTTGTCCGCTTAGCAGTCTCACCCATTGGAAGGCATGTCCTTCAAACTCTCAATATTGCTCCGCCCTATACCACCCGAAACCGCGAAGATCTGCCACACATTATCCGCCGAGCAATTATCGTCAAAACTCTCCCCAAGCACATGCAGGCAGACTGTCACCAAGACAGGTGACAGGTAAGAGACACTCACCTCTCTCAAATATGGGAAAGCCAACAGAATATTCTGTACGTAGACGCTGCTGGCCCAGTTAACGGACACATGGCCATTAACGTGACACCTATTATGCCTCTCTTCGCACCACCGAACTAGGCATTGCCGAAGAAGCAGCCATCGGTCTGGCCGCTGCCGCTAATACACACGCTAACATCATGTCAGATTCCCACACGGCCTGCCTTGAGCATTTTCGCGGACGCATCGGTGCCGCCATCTGCCGAATCTTCGCCGCTAACTTTCCGAAAAGGATCAGTGTGATCTAGATTCCGGGACACCAGTCGATGCTCGGCAATGAAGCTGCCCATCCACACGTTCACGCGCTCCTTCACCGAGCCTCCCCTTTCCCAGATCTCGCGTATAGTTCCCCGATACTTTTATACGCATATATTATGCTCAGGCATGCACAAGGAAAGAAAAATAAAGAGCCTCTGCCCGTGCCACAAAGTATAACGGGCTACGTACATACACAGAACTGCTTCAACAGAACGAGCTGTCTCGCCGTACATTACCACCCCCTTCTCACACCCTATCTACTCAAGAAGCAGCAACTTACCGCCAACTGCAAACTAGTACCTTTGTTACATCATTTCTCCTCAACATCTCGTGCCCCTCCCTTCATTCCCCTAACTGCTCACATTTCGGTGAGCAGGCAACGCTCTACCACGTGGTTTGGGCTTGAAAAGTTACCCCTTCTCTAAGTCCACTCCCCCACCCCTGCATGGAAGATTGGGAGGCCGCCCTACAGGAACCCTGCCCGCAGCACCTAATACCTTTGTTTCACCATTTCTCCTCAACATCTTGTGCCCCTCCCTTCATTCTCCTGACTGCCCACGTTGCGGTGAGCAGGCAACGCTCTACCACGTGGTTTGGCCGTGAAAAGTTACCCCTTCTCTAAGTCCACTCCCCCACCCCTGCATGGAAGATTGGAAGGCCGCCCTACCGGACCCCTGCCCGCCGCGCCAGCAATGGCTGGCTCGCCGCGCTGTTACTGGAGCCACGACCAACGGGACCCGGGACTGAGGGTTTCTCCCGCTGACTAAATGAATAAAGAGGTTTTGTCCTCTTGCTCCCCTTAAATTGTTTCTAAGACGAGTAAAGCAAAGAGGAATATAAAATGCGGTTTAAAATAATGACGAATGCTTAAGCTTCGCGTTTAGTGTACCGGGATAGATCTCGCTCGTTTCCTTCATCTACTATTTTACCTACGAAGGACTATGTGGCAATCACTCAGCGCTTCTACTAGGACGAACTAAGGAACAATGACTGATCCCTTAAATTCGTATAGTCTAAGACACGATGACTCACCACTTTCCGGTTCTTATCTACGGCGGATTTAACGCAATGACTGAAAACTTTTAGTTTCTGTAATATTTATTATTGTTGTTTTACATATATACTTTTGCCTTGGGTTGGGATTTTATTTATTATTATCGGTATATTGGTTCTTAAATTACGTGCCTAGGTATTCTTTTCTCCTTATTTATAATAACTGGTGCACGAATAATGGCCTTGCTCTAAATTCTTCCAAAAAGTAGGGTTGCCTCATTTACTCCTAAAATGCACAGCCTTCTCTACGCTTATTCTGTAAATTTTATTGTGTTGGCCAAGGTTAATGAAATTAATCACCTCAGTGTGTCTTTCGACCGTACCCCCAGCTTCTCTCGACGCATTGCTCCGGGTTATGCGCACACTCGTTTTCATTTGCAAACTTTCGAGAGTTTCGTATTCTACTTCCTTCTTAAAGCTGCACTTGTGCACATGCTTGTCGCTTCAACACCCCTGTTTGCAATTACTCTTAAAAATCAAACTTTGTGACAAAGTTGTCAGAGTACAGCAAAAGCCTTTAATAATATTTCAATACCGTTTTCATAGCACAACTTCCTGATCTCGCTCCACACTTAGTAACACACCGCGTCTTCCTTCTATTAAACTGCCATCGTGTCAGCGCAGATATTTTATTGTACAAACTCCTTCATGGCCACATACTATGCCTCAGCTCCTAGGGCGCATCCTACTGTGTGTTCTGCAAAAGAGCGTGAGTCAATTGAAACTGTTTCAAGCTTCTCCGTTTTTGTATTCCCGCTCCTCATTGATGGAATGAAAATGTTTAATTTTTCTCCTCACCTTGATATCTTCAGAAGCTCGCTTTGTTAGATTATATTGGATGTTGTAGCGTTATATTCTGAACGCATAACGATTATTTTTTAGCCTTTTGTATTTACTTCATTGGCGTCTTTTCTCCTCCTTAGTTTTGTGTATGTCTCATGTGTTTTTGCCTGTTTTAGTTGATACGTATACTTTCAAGATTGTATTTGCATGATTATTTGTACCGCGTTCTATGATTATATTTTATTAGTGTATTTGACTGCATTTCTAACCAATATTTTAGGCATTACATATTGATTGGGGCATGACATGGATGATTACTGCCTGTATTTTTTGGTATTAGATGCAACAAATAACAGTCTACGACTGTTATTTATTCATTTTCTTTGCTGAATGTTTAATTTGTTGATGTGTTGTGGAGGAAATGTCACTCACCAAATACTTCTTAACTAAACTACAATCTATATAAATTCTTCATTTTCTGTTATCTTGCTCTTCTGTCTTGTATCACTGCCGGTGAAGTTTTTGTGCAGCTGTTATTGTTATTTATGTTGAAGTACCAAAACCAAATAGTTATTCCTCCGCACGTTAAAATAAAATATCCAATCAATTATGACCTTCATATTACCATTAAATTATCGACCAAACTTCCACTTTATTAGCTAGGGAATGACAAGGAAGAAGACAACACCGCGTAACAACTACCTCAACTCTCCATTTTATTGATTTTTTTTTATCTGGGGAATATCGATCAACCAGTACCGTTCATTTTTGCAACGTTCAGGACATTCCCCATAACTCCGCAAAAAGCTTAGCCGCAACTCACGGACGTAGACGGCTATTCGGCCAAAGCTGTACACGTTCGGGGTATAAATTTCGGAGAGAAAATACCGCCTAAGCTTCGCCGTGTCTAAGGAGGAGCTTAAGGGGCCTTCTAATTTTAGCGCCTGCGGCTCATCGCCCTACCCTTTCAACATTTAGACATCGCATAAAGGAGAGAAAAGCAGAAAATTGAGCAGCATAATAAGCACAATTACTTCGAAGCTACATTTCTACAAAGAATTTACACATGTAGTTACGGTAACGGCTAACTGCTCTTTTCAATATGCTCGCCTGTCAGCGCGGGCGCTCTTATCTTAAACAGGTCACCAACGAAGCAAAAAATAGCTTTGCATATCCTGAAGCTTCCTCGACCGCCTTGGGGCGCAGCGGCCTTCTTCCTCGTCCCTTCTTTTTTCCTTCGTTCGTTTTGGAGTTCAGTGCCAGGAACGAAAGAGCAATAACCGACTTCTTAAACTGACCATCCGCGACTGGTGGAACGCAACCCAGCTGGTGATAAGGGAAATCGTAAGTGTGACCAGGTGACCGAATTAAAAAAAAAAACAGAAACGAACGGAGAAACTGTACTCCTACTGAGGATCATCATGGCACTCAAACGCGATCATACTGGAAGGAGACAGATTAAAACGAGGATAGTTTAGATAAATTTATATTACGTTGTGCAGTTGGAATTCCTGCGAGCGACGTATAGTTAGGCGCCTCGGTCGTTGGTGATTGTTATACATGATTAACCGCTGATGAAGTGAAAATTATTACTGATGCCTCAATCTATTGTTGACCGTCTGACATTGACGTCTTGCGCAGGAATGTTGTGCTTGGTTTGCGGTTCCTTGCTGTGTACACAGTATCAATGCGAAAACGAGACATCAAGAATTTGTCTTGCATTATAAGGCGCAGAGACATTGCATCGTTCAGTATTTTAATCGGTTCTGACCAAGGACCTGGCAATGCTCCGAGAAAGTAGGTAAAACTCGCCGTGTGCCCCAGATCGCACTTGGAAACGACTCAAACGGAAGTAGCCTTTGACGGATGCGAAATACAAAAGCTAGATTTTTTCTGCAGGAAACTTGTGTTTTATTCGCCCTTCTTTGTTGCGTACACAGTATGGATGTGAAAATGAACCAGTACCCATCTGCGTTGCAGTACAAGACGCGTAGATGTTGTGTGGTTCAGTATTTTATTCTGTTCAGATCAAGGAACTTCCAAGGCTTTGTGAGAGCAGTTGAAAGGTGCCGTGTCATTTTACGTGAATATGGGATGCCGTATACCGAAGTAGGCTTTTTTACTGGCGCAATATAAAGGTTACCATTTCTAGCCTATGGTATTAAAATAAAAATCGAAAACTCCCTTATACTCGCCCTTGGGGCTCTTTCCTATCTCATAATGAACTAACCAATGCGGCACAGAAATGACATTCTGGAGCTGCGCAATAGCTCGGAGCGTGTAAACATCACACGGACGGGCGGCACGGCTTCAGGCGGACAGCACATTCTGTCGCTTCCACAGCAGTTGTTTCATTCTTTGTGGCCGATCCCGTAGCCTGCCGCCGCGCGGCACGACCCATTCGGGTCTGCATCCTCATAGGTCCACGTGAACAACAAACGCGACGGCAACATAGGTGACCCATGCTCGCTGATTAGACGCCAGCCCGGCGCCCCTTCGCGTTTCATGTACTGTACTTATGTCTTTCCTCTAAGTCAGTTTGCCGTAGTCGGCGGGCCCTCCATGCTAGCATTCTTCAATTTCGGTTGCACTCGCTCTCTGCATGATGCGACCGCAAAGAAAGGAACGTCGCACAGCAGTGCAGCTGGCACAATAGCACTTTTTTTTTTCGCCAGGGTGACTATATTTAAGCCTAACCTCTGAGTGGGTACAGCCTTACGCAATTAGGGACAAAATGTGCAGTGAATGCTCTTTGGCGCGCCTTTGATTACCATCCCCCTCCCTGTAATTGCTTCGTGAGGACCGTGCCGTGATTCACTTTTTTTCTTGCACAATAACAATGACTTACGTTTCTCGCACGGCGCCTGGAAACACATTTGAAAAGCACGAGAATTGTTTTCTAAGCGTGACTCACCTCATCGTCCATGTTCTCGGAACGGTGAGCCGCGCAACCACGATAACAAGATTCCACGTATGAACTCTCTCTCGTACATCGACGCACCGTTGAACTTGAATTCAACTTGATTTTTGATTTTACAGAGTGGCCGATGTCTATTCGATCATACAGATAGGAGGTAGCATTAGGCCTAAAGAAATAGCCCCCTGCCAAAAACAGTGCTATAGGTCTGGCGGAGCTGATGTCAAACTATGTGGCACGTGGAGCTGCACATAACTCTATTTAACAGCATCACAATTTGCCTGCAGTCTACCGCCATTTCGCTTAACCAAGTGTGACCACACCTCGCGCCAGTCAGCAGTGTCATAATTCGTTGGCCAGCCACCGCCTTAGTAATTTGCGCAACCAAATGGGGCGACCATTCTCAGCGCTTGAAAAGGTATCGTAATTTTGTGGAAATGCTGCTTATTTTCTCTTTCCGAGGCGAAGATGTACCACGTCCGTAACTTGTAGTGCAAGCCTCAATACGAAAACCGAAGGATCTAACAGCTTCGTTTCATTACTGCCAAGTAAAGGTTTTTATTTATTGATACATAAATGTTTGCGGTATTTATCAAGTTCTATTACGCATCCATTATACGTATATGACTTTAAACGCTGGCGTAGAAATAGGTTTGGCAGGAAACAGCAGTGGCGGATTGCTCGAAGCCGATTTCATCTGAAGCGGCTCGCAGAAAAAAACAATGGAAGTTTTCGGTATTGGTGTGTTCATAGGGAACTTGAAGAGGATGTCCGCTGCGGTGCGATATGCAGAGCGGATGTGCGCGAAAGCTTGGTTCCTGATAGAAGGTGCGGACAGGTTATAGGGTTGTGAAGCGGCGAGGGCTGGTAAATGTACGTAATTACACTGTTATTTCAGCAATTGCAAAATATGTTCGTATATATATTTTAAATAAATGAAATGGGTGGTACTCTCCTGGATGCGTTTAACTCCATCAATAAGCAACGATTGCTGAGGGCCCTGATTGGGGGTCCTCTTATTGGTTTTGGCCTTAAGAATTTATGATGCTTAGTAACCTTAACCGCTTAGTGGCGTGACATAATTGGAGCTTGATAATTTACATTGTTACTTGCATATGTACAAATGTAAATTATTTACTTTGCAGTTCCAGCCTGCGATGAAAACTCATGATTAGCGCTGATACCCAAGTATTTATACGATAAAGCGAATGAGCTCTCTTTGAATCCTTGTATATTCTGTGGAAAAGAAAGCGAGTAATTTTTCCGGTAAATGAAACAAGCTTGCGTTCCGTTGCTTTAAATGGCAGCAGAGAATTTTGTAATTTTTTTTATGAAATGCTCAGAAATGTTAGTTGTTGAGAGGCAGATGTTGCGGTCGCTGGTAATTATTGCCAAATAGTGCACGAAAGAGGATAAGGCTGGTCGTTGCAGAGCATTAGGTAAGGAAGAGGGCCTGTAGAAAGAAGCCAAAACTCGCCTAATGTTGCGGTGTGAATATTAGAATAATCGTTTCCTAATTGTCATACTCAATAAATGCGCTGTGTGAGATATTTCTGGGTTTGTATGCTAAGCTGCCAGTTTAGATGGAAATGTTTCAATAGCAAGAGTTAGTTCGAAACATGTCTAATGTTTCAGCATTGTCTAGAAATGTGGCATCAGAGTGGATACCGAGGCCAAGATTTGCATGCATGTCGTGAAGGACGTCTGCAAGCTGCATGTTAGCGGAAGTAACCTTAGGCACTTGCATTTACCAGGGCGTAAAGATTTGCTAACATCCAGAAACTGGAAGATTCCAGAGTAGATTATAAGCTATCCTTCAATTGTTGTTCAAAACTGCTAACGCTAAGAGCACATCTTTCACATGTGGCTCCTTGGTGTACTTGTGCCGCCCAGTACTCATGTGACTCATTGCTCTAGCTACGCAGCACCGTGGTAGAGAGTTTGCCCAACTTGCCATGCACGCCAGGGAAAAATTTTTCGAGATCACTGCAGAATTGCACTGGAGAAATGCTTAAGTCTGAGCGTTGCTGTGTTTTCCTCAAGATGTGTCAGCTGGATGAAGCGACTGGCAGATACAGCGCCGTTCCCTTCCTGTAAACAAATTACAGAACCCCGGTAAACTTGGATGCGTTAAAGGAACGTTGGTTCCCTTCGACAAGTGGTGCGCGATGTGCCGTGTGTAACAGCAACGCTCAGGCTTTTGCCTTTCTGCACTGGAGATTCTGCAGTGCTCTCGGAACTTTTCAGACTGCAGTTTGTTGATTATTTCCCTTTATACACTTTCTAACCACACCCACAAATTTGTTCACGCTAATCACGCCCTTCCCCACTCGTTCGCGTTAGAACATTTCAAATTTTCCTCCTCCGGAATTTAGGCCCCCGTCCCCGAAGTCGAGTAATACGTGACCCTCTTTGGACGTCGACATTGCCTCTCCCGGCTAATTTTTTGCATATCTGATTGGCTTAACCTGCTTTCATTATTTATCTAATTAACCCACATTAACCATTGTGTCCGTAGCACACATTTACTTGAAGCTCTATCCGATGGTATTCTTTTTCTGATGTACCAACTAGTTTCTCTTTTACAGCGCCAACAGAATCTTGCTCACGCGAAATCCGCCTACATGGTCATACAATGGTTATGCATTAAAAATAACTTTTGTGCCATATCTGCAGCACGAACTTAAGGCTGAGAAAAAAGTATACATTTTATGCATTCGCGACGACTATATTATACGGCGATCAGCACTGCTATACACTTCAGGCTTGTTTTCGACATGCATTTCATGCCAGTCGTATGTACAGCCTGCACACTGCCAAAATGTATGGCATCATTCTTCATTCTTGGTTTGTTTCTTACACTTTTGTCTAAAAGGAGGCTGAGGCTAAAGATTCAGTCACCTGACGGGGCCTCAGCCCCTGCTACATGATCAGCAAGAATGACAAAAATAGTACTAAAGCATTGCGCAGACAACAGTATATTGATCACGACCTCAAAAATAGTAATAGACACATCTGCGCTCAATGTATGCAAAAAAGCACATATAGGCACAATATAAGTGGACAAAAGCACTTAACAGGAAGGGACACCACATATTTATGGTAAGTACGACAGGTACTGAATCAAATAAGTTAACAGCAGAATACACCCACAGTGCAAAAACCCTACAACGATATATGAGTTCTTTTTTTTTCTGCACAGACCAAAACATAGGCTATAGAAACAAATGCATGCCCTAAATAAACATTTAAAGTATGATACCACATAGGTATGAAGACAAAAAATGCCTCGTGAAGAAATCTGCTGAAACATGTTTAGGCTGAGATAATTTTAAAAACAAAAATTTTAATAAGGTGGAAAAATTTCTTACAATTATTTAAAAGTCATTTTTAAAATAAATTACTTTTAAGCAATGAAGTTTGGCCACTTACCTATAATTACGAATGTGTGTAAGATTTTTAGCACATTGTTCTCTGCTACAGTTGTGTTCAATTAAAATGATTTTAATTATAGCATCGAAGGCTAGGCACATGCGCACACGATTGATTTTGATTACAATCCTCATCGCGAGTTCTCGAGAGCAGTGTTGCCAAACACAATTGTGCAAACAGCTCAGGGGGTGAATATTCGGGGATGGTTTTTCCTAGAGGCGTCCTTACTGTGAACTGTAGCACCTGTTAAATTCGTAATACGCACTGTAGTTTGTAGTAGGGATGCCCTTGTTGTTTGGGCTGAAGAAAACACCTCGTGGATTTCGATCAGATACTAACTAATGCACAAGCTTAACGTCACCAAGTGAAGAAAGGAAACAAAAATTGAACAGGGGGTGAAACGAATTTTACATATTGCCTAATAATTGCTATGGTAATCTGGAAGGGTGAAGGTCAAATAATCTAATATTCGACTAGCTGAAAATGATCGGGGTGAGATCACTCTGTTAATGCATGTGTTGGTCTGATAAAGAGAGACAAAGCAACGCGAACGGAAATCGCGACTTGTTGCTGCACTTTGTTTCTCCTAAACAATTGCGGGATTAAACGGTAATGCTTATTATCTAACTGTTTCTTCTTAATTCAGGTTCCTCCTGAACCGGTCATAATTACACCTGCCGGAGTACTCAAGAATATCCCTGGTTTGCGACAGCGTCTGATTATAGCTTATCTATAAACACTGTTCAGGGTTGTGAAATATGATTTCATTTGTTTCGGATGTTGAAAGCGGTGCCTCATTAAGAACACATGGTAGCACGTGCACTAACCTAGGTACTGAGAGGATTTTGAAATTGCCGCTAATATTTTACGACATTGCGCGTGCGCGTTTCGTGCAGGGTTTTATTATTAAAAGCTATGTAATGGAAGTAAATGTCAAAGGTTTCTCAATTTGTACGACGGGAACTGAGGCGGGACAATTTTCCCAGTGGGCCTGTTTTGGCGTTCTAGGTTCACACAATAGTTTTTCTGCACAGCATATACTAATGTGTTTTGAGGTTCACTCGCTGAAACGGCTGAGCAGTTTGTCTTGATGTATTGCACTAATGATCTGGTTGGTTTGTGGGGTTTAACGTTGCACAATAAGGCTATGAGAAACGCCGTAGTGAAGAACGCAAAAATCTCGACCACCTGGGGTACCTTAACGTGTGCTGAAATCGCACACGGGAGACCTAAGTTTCACCTCCATAAAAAATGGGCGTCCGTGGCAGGGATTTGATCCCGCTTCCTTGGGCACAGAATCAAGCGCCCTAACCACTGTACCACCTCGGTGGCCGGGCACACCATGATTAGATAAGCGCCCTAACCACTGTACCACCTCGGCGGCCGGGCACACCATGATCTATAACATCAGTTAGTGGCCCAATAAAAGCAGTGGTTACGGCGCTCGACTACTGCGCAAAAGGACGCGAGATCAAATCCTGGCCTCGGCAGCCGCCTTTCGGTGGAGGCGAAAAGCAAAGCGCCCGTGTGCTGTGCGATGTCAGTGCCCGTTAAAGAACCCCAGGTGATCGAAATTTCCGGAGTCTTCGGGACGCTCCGCTTCGAGACGTTAAGCCCCACAAACTACAAAAACAAAACTTTATTGCATAATTCATTTTTTTTTTCACAATGTATTCATTGCCAGGAGCTTCATCAAAACTTGGATATCAATGACCAAGAATTTGTTGTTTGTTTATTTTGTTTAATTTGATTCCAGAGAGCAGATGTAGTTAACCGATTTAGGTACATGCGTTCGTGATCCCCGCAGCACTAGAGCTAGATTCTGCGAAGAAACGCACATATATGGATGAACGCTGCATTGAGACATCGTCCTTGCGTGCCTTGTTGTGACTTGTGAGCGTCTTTTTGCGTGTTTGCGTTTTTCTAATGTAACGTTTTTTTTTTGCGCTACAGTTATGTTTGACATCTGAAAGATAAGTGCGCAATATAGTCTATACCACAAGTATTGAGCAATAAATTATTACAGCTGTACATTAAGTGGAACCTTTGAATCTCGTGATTCGGGTTCTTTCACTATTGACCCAACCTTAACCGCCAACATAATTTTTCTCGACGTAGTTTCTCAGCCACTCGCTGCTCAAAAAAAAAAAAAAAAAAAAAAAAAAAAACATGCGTGGCGATGTGGCCAGCACCACAAACTTGGCACGGGTCAAAGCCTCTAAGGTTTCCAGAGCCGGATCATTGAGGACTCATTTATTGTTCGCCCTCTCCGCCCCCAACTGCATTTTAAAGCGAAAGCCCTTCTTTGCTCAAACGCGCCGGGTAAAGAAAGTGTAAACTGAAATAGTGATCAGGAAGCAACATTCTGACACAGCACTGAGACCTAAAGGAAAGCAATCTGCCGCTTACATCAGCAATCGAATCACTTTTCTCTAAGATCCCCAGACGAGCGCGGAAACCGCTACTCCACGCCGGCCTCCTGAAAAACAGAGCGTAATGTTCCTTGTCTAGCCAGTCTGTCGTCGCCATGCCAACGTAGGGGGTGCCACTGTGCCTCAGAAGAGGATAGGAGAGTGGGTGTTTCGGTGGATTATCTTCATTCAGTCTCTCCCTGGACGTGTTAGCTAACGAACGTGGAATGTGCAGTGGATGAAGAGGAGTGAGTAAATTGCCATAACGCTTGTCTGAAGAAAAAAAAAAATAGTTCTGTCTAATAAACACTACAGGGGAACTAGCCGCAGAGGCTTGGGCTTTGTCATTCTTACGGGGTCTTGGGTGTCTCGTACAATTTCGTTTCTTCCATCATTACTGAAGTGCCCTTAACATTGTTTTTGGACCGCCGTGGTAGCGCAGTGGTTAAGACGCCCGACTACAGTACTGGAGTACCCGGCTTCGATAGCGACCGCCAGTGGCTTCGTTTCGATAAAGGCAAAACCAGTGAAGTCCGTGTACTGTGCGATGTCAGCGTGCGTTAAAGCACCCTAGGTGGTCTGAATTTCAGGAGTCCTCCACTGCGATTTCTCTCATGGTCTAAGTTGCTTTCGGATGTGAAACCCTACAAACAAAAAAAAAAAACATCGGTTTGAAAGCGTTGGCAAAGAACATAGCTTTACCGAAAAGCCGGAAATTCACGTCGATATATCTTTATATCTTCACGTAAGGCATTGTGATGCCTTTTTACAATTAAAAAGGGAATAGTTGAATAAGCTCTATTTCATAGTAGAGATTCTTCCAGCTGGTATTTCGTATGTGCACCAGTTTTCGCCACCCTGCGGCAACGGCAACAATTAAATAACTGTATTAAAGTGCAGAGCGTATTTGCTGCAGCGGCGATCATTCGTTATGTGGCGCGCACGAATTCAGTATATTAGTTTCTCCTTTTACCTTTTTTTTAGCTACATCACAATTCAGAGAACATTGGTTTCCTGTAGATGCCATATGTTTATGAAATCCGACCATATAGCTTTGGCATAAAACGCGATTAAGCACTTTGTCGTGAGAAATTGTGCCCGAGGTAATTGTTATGTTTGCAAAATCAGCTGAGGACTTTAACTCACATTTTTGTCCTTGCCGCGACCAAAAACCTAACATTGCAATGATGAATTAGCGCAACATACTTCAGATGTAATGCTGCGTATTTTGAGAAATGCCGCTTATAGGAGGTATTCACTGAGGTCGTGCTACCAGATGGCGCGAGCATCGTCCCGCCTCTTCCGCCATGTCGGAGGTCGCCGGTGGCATCGGCTCGCGCAGTTTCAGGTTCGCTGTCAGGTGACCGCCGTATATTGGAAGGGATCCGTAAAGTTTTATCAAGGTGGTATATACGCCCACATCCACTTTTCTTTGTTGAACCCTTTATGCGCATGAAGTCTGCAGCGATATTTTGATGCTCCGGTACAAAAAACTAGCTGTTCAGTGTTGCAACTAGGCATTACCCGTGCAACAGCTCGACAGCGAAAGTGGCCGGTTACCCATTTCGCGAAAAACGACTTGCAGCTCGTTAAAACCGTTGTTAGCTGCCACTGAGGCAGAACATTTCTTGAAAAGACAGCGAGCGCATTAAATTCCCAAATTCCAAAGTTCGCATGGCCGCGAAACGTACACGGTCGTCCACTTCTACCTCGAACACCGCTCTGCGTGGCCAGCGCTCCGCGGAGCGCTGGCCATGCAGAGCGGTGTTCGAGGTAGAAGTGGACGACCGTGTACACTTATAGTGGCGGTAGTCGGCAACTGCCGAAGCTTGCACAGGCGCTATTCCAGCAGTAAAGCGAATCATTGCAGTTGCTTAATTTCGGTGACAAAAGGTCGAGAAAAAGAGTACTGTCATGCACTCGCAGGATAAACGGCACACCCAGAGAGCATGTTTTACAAATTTAGTATCGCCAGCAGCTCTGCTTGAAATGCACATAACCCATGGAAGCTAGGTTCGCAACAACGCGACGTGCAGCGATAACGCTTGGTACAGTTGTAACATGTCACTTGCAAGTCAGAGGAGGTGACAGCGTTAGCTAAGTGAACAGACACGTCGCAATGTGCTCATCTCTAAAAACGGCACGCCTGTCATCGACACCCTCACGCACGTGTGGCTCTTGGCCTCGCTTTCTTGCCAAAACTTAAAACACATTCATGGCTTAGCACGTTTTAATTTCTTCCCTTGTCGCAAAACTTAAGACCGCACTTCACATGGCAGGCACCGATGTCGAATTCAACGCGAAGCAGTGGTCTTGTAGTACACGGCACACCTCGACAAAGTTACCGCTGTCGTACGAGCCGGTGTTTTCACAAAGTCAAACATTTTGTCGAGACAGTCGTTTTTCTTGTTCCACAAAGTCCACGGGTGTATCCACTCGCTCGCATGGTTTTTGGCTGACGCACGCAGAAATTCTGTAAAGACGCGAAAAGCGTACCCCACGGATCACAACGAGTTGTATTGGTTGTATACTGCGGCTGGGTGCGGTGCCCCCACACACGACCACGCGTATGGCGAATTCTGCGCTGGCCGCTAGCGCCCCTAGCGGATGACGTCACGTGCATACCTCCTATACGGCCGAGAGTGCAAAGGAGGAAACAGTTGTGTTACCTAAGGCTATATTGTATTCGCACCAGGCTCCAGCGTGAAGAGACGGTAACGTAGGCTTCTGATATTCACGTGTATTTTATTCAGCGCTTCAAACATTTAGTGACACACCCTTTACAAAACATTGCTTTCATAAGCAGAAGGGTATACATGTGGTTCCACTCCTATTCGCGACGTTGTGAAAGTGAATATAGCTCCTAGAGCCCGTCCCATGCATACTTGCGTATATTTGTACCCCGCCGGGGTGGCGCAGTGGTTACGGCGCTCGACTACTGTTCCCAAAGACGCGGGATCGAATCCCGGCCTCGGCGGCAGCTTTTCGATGGAGGCGAAAGGCAAGGCGCCCGTGTGCTGTGCGATGTCAGTGCACGTTAAAGAACCCCAGGTGGTCGAAATTACCGGAGTCCTCCACTACGGCGTCTCTCATAGCCTGAGTTGCTTTGGGACGTTAAACCCCACAAACCAACCAACCAACTTGACAAAGTGGGTGCTATTCGCCACTAGTGGTGCGCTGCTCTCATTTTGCTTTTTGAGAGCAAAATGCCCCTGACTGAGTTGAGTAAAGGATAGGCTTTAGCTCAATTTCAGCTGCGTAGTGCACGACTTAGGTTAAGTAACGACAGTGATCTATCCCACACGTGGCATGTCTGTAGTTTGTTCCTGCCATCCCAATATCAGTGTATGTTGTAGCGTCCTTTTGGTCGTAAACCTTTCGTGCCGTAGCGCGTAAGCGCACCTAACGCACGTTTATTCAAAACAGAGGGGGAGGAGGGGGGAGCGGTGGAAGGGCTGCGACCTGAGAATGTGTGTTGACAAATAGTGCGGCTTTTTCTTTTGTAAGATTACACAAATGGAAGGCAAAAAAAAAAGAAAATAACCCATTACGAACCATGGTAGGTTTTCCCCGGGCGATAGGAAAAAATTAAAAAGAACGCGTGCTGATGAAACGTGCCTGCGCCAAATCTTGCTTCTACGTCGCAGGTAATAGGCCTTTGTAAATCATATCAGCATACAGGATCCAGCATTTTTTTTATTGCCGTCTGTTTTGCAGGAAGGCGTTTCGAGAAACAGTTACGAGACCGGGGAACGGAATTAGCAGCATATTGTATGCGCTTGAAAAAAAAAAAGCTCACGAATACAAAGAAAGCGGCACCAATATTGAACACTCCCGTTTATACAGGGCGACGCATTCCTAAACCGCCCTAGGTCACCTTACAAATGTAGTGGCGGTTCTAGAGCGCCCGCAAAGAACTGTTCACCCATCCAAGTGGGTATATATAGCTTCCGCGCCTCGCAGGCGTGACCAGTAACACCTGCAAGGTATTTGTGTCCACATGGTATTTATGAGCATGATTCAATGTTTCAGCTACAAACCGCCTCGATAACAGCCACGTTTCGATTAATCTGACATTACTACACGCACTGATATTCAAACCGTATGTTAGAAGGATAGCTATACTTAGTTACAAACCCGGGGACCGCTTGATTTTGTACGGGTGACCTTGAAGCTGAGCCAAGGTCAGTTGTGACTAAGGCGGTCTAGCGGCAAGTATCAACCAGTCTTTTAAGCGTAGAGCTGGCGCATTACAATCAGGCCAACTAACCAGTCGATCGGGACTAATGAGTTTAACTATTGACCTTGAATAAATAATAAAATAACCTGTGCAGGTGGTTTATTTTCGCTAAAGTCAGACATCACGTGACGTGCCAGAATGTTAGCTAAACACAGGGTGTTAGCAAAAGCAATTAAATTTCACGTCAAACTGCATTGAACCACGTTGAACTACCTATGACTGTCCTTTGTTTTAATGATTATTGTTTTAAATTGCCTTACAAGGTTGCCTCGGAGTATTCTTATATAACTGATGACAATACCCGATATTGCGAAGGTGGATATAAACCATGTGATCCGAAAATAAACACAGTGATTAACGCAGAATCTATTCACTAGATGGGAGTACTTTTATTCCAAGAGATCTCGTTGCGCCTACTGTGCCCCTGCAAGGTGTATATTGCAAGGGAGTAAGTTCTCCATCACTTGTAACAAAGCATGTATTGTAACAAAGCGTGTAGTCCTCGCTGCTACATTGTAGTTCTATTTCGTCGAAAAAGGGGACCAGTAGTCTTGGTAAGTAACATAATTTAACTTCGTTTACAGCAACGAAACATAATTTAAGCCGAGGAGTAGAATATATACAAAACAACAAAAAGTTCTTACATAAAGGACGGTGCGACATGTTCGGAGCCAGGCTCCGAGAAGCGACCAGATTGTGATCGTCGCTCTATCGAGTCTTGAGACCGACTCCGGCTTCCTTGGCCAAAACGCAGTTCTCTTAAACATTTCAAAGCATATATTTAGAGATAACGCTCAATAATCAATCGCTCCCTTAGTGCCGCTTCATTAGTACATTGTTGGCGTTGTAATTTATATTAGGTAGAACAAAATACTGTAAGTCAATGTGAAGCCTAGTGCAAACATTTCTGGCCTCTGCTTCTTAAATACGTCTGGAGCTTCAGCAATGAGATTTTGCGCTTGAAGTTAATAATAAAATTTAATTATCATGTAAATAATACCTCTTGCAAAGCAAAACATATAAAGCAGACTAGGGAATTTTAGCACACCCTTCAGTTGTTTTCTGTTGTTTCGGACAAAGCGCAACTTTTAAAACTTTGGTTACAGTTCTCTGCTACACGCAGCATTTCCTTTGATCAAATAATTTGCGGCCAGGTGCAGATCATTCCAAAAGCCAGCGATCGTGGCTCCATTTATTCTTATGTGTTCATTTAATGCGAGGTATTCATGCATATGAACAACTTATTAGGTGCGTGCCCTTTGTCCCCCGTAGATTTGAGGTTAGTGCTAAATGTGCTGCCGTTAAAACTCTACCAGTTGTCATTGGCATTTAGTACTAGCGTAGGACCATTGCATTTCTCCTGTCACATCGTTTCTTGCTATGGACGTTTTTAGATGCATGGCCTTGATCTGCTTTGCTTTTTTAATAAGCTCCTCAACCTCTCATTCTCTTAGCCGCCGTCTCCGTTCACGGTGCCCTGAAGAACTAATGAAGGATTCATTTGCTGCATTTTGGGTAAACAATAAACAAATTCCATAAATTTAAAATTCTGTGTTTCATAGCATTCATACGGCTCTGACATCATATTCATTCAAACCGCACCCACCATTTTGCAGAGTCCAATCTGCCACTGCGTCACTTGGAGTCTATGAATTGCCGCTGCATGCAGCAGAGCACTGCACAGAACTTCCTACTCTTAATGCAGAGATCAGTGTACCGGCTGATATTGTTACCGCCACCAGGTCGCGTGCAGCCAATTATAACGTCACGGGCTACTTTACCCTCCCCCGGTGGCGGCGCGCCGCTCAGCTTGAGTTGCCGTCGCGCTCTGATGATCACCTCCCGCGTCGTAGCTAAGCGTGAGGACACGAGGCGCGAAGGACGTGACAACAATTAAGCCATTACCAGGCGGGCGTGCAAATTCATCGCCTCCAGCGCTTTAGAAGCCTCTGCTCGGAATCTGCGAAGCATTGCGCGTCGCACCTACGATGACGGGGCGATCGTCTCATCACCTGCACGCTCCGTCACTTGAGCGATCGGCCGATCGGCGTCAACGTGCGCGTCATCGCGCCAGCTCAGCCTCCGCGGTCTAAGAATACTGAAGAAGCTCCCGGAGGTACCCAGATTAAGTAACCGTTATTCAATTGGCGTGTTCAGTAACGCCTATTACACATACGATACTGCCCCTGTGTGATGCATTTTAGCCGAGGGAATGCGTATTCCCCGTTGTACTCCAGTGCTATGTTACAGCTGACAGCAGTCTAAGTGTTGCGATTGTGAACAACAGGTGCGAGATGTAGGCCACAACAGTGTGAAAACACCAAGCGAAATGTGTTGAGTAAGGGCTGCCAAATAAAGCACCGATGATGTAGGTTCAGTTGGACCGGCGATGACAGCCTCATCTATCACAGGGATGAAAATTCAATGGTGGAAGCAAAAACATGCCTTAAATTTCGCGTTGCCACATAAACCAATTTATACCACACAGTACCCGCTTGCTTGGCGCTTGGTCGCCGTGCCGTACTCTTTATACATTTTTTTCTCGGCGGGAGAAAAAAGACCTAGCTTGGAGTAACACGTTTCGATATTCAAATTAACCCACTGGGAGCTTTTAGTTCGCACGCGAAGAAGCACCGCGTGGCCGGGCCAATAGACTTGAGCCATCAATGACGCCGGAAGCGTGCGCGATGGATAAATGGCCGTGGTAATGAAAGTGCGGCGCATGGGGGGTGTGCGTTTCTCACGCGTTAAAGACATGATTCATTCGGTCGAGGCGTTCCTGCTCCTTTTGGACTGCGGATGTAGGACTCCCAGGTAATTTGATCAAGGGGATCAGTTTTTTTAGCTCCGGGCGAATTGGAGCATTGTCAGATTAGAAGATTTCAACTCAGAGGTACGTTGCTGAGATTGCAAGCCTCTGGGTCATCTGTAACATGCAGAGTAACATGAGGAAAGAAATGATTGGCCTGAATTGTTCACCAGGCCCTGCATTCTGAGGGTGTTAGGGACCTATCTGGTGGTTGATAGATCCTTTTGTTTAGTCTTGGATTCTCAAAGAGCTCCTTGTAGGTAATGAGGGGGTCTTTGTCTCCTGGTAGCGGGGTCTCTATGGCCGCTTGGATGTATACATCTCGAGCGAGGCGATAGGCAGCCTCATTGCCTGGTGGACCCCCGTGAGCTGGAACCCAGATGACTTAAACCTCCAGATTTAGCGGGTGCTTTCTTAGTAGACTGGCCGCCTGCTTGGAAATTAGGCCTTTTCCGAAGTTTCTAACAGCCGCCTCGTTATCTGAGAGGAGCGTTTTGGCTTCAGTGGCTGTGCATGCTAGCACTATCGCCGCCTCTTCAACTATTAAAGCGTTACGCGTATTAATGGATCCAATTATTTTCTGGCAGTGGTTCCCATCTACCACTGCTATAACCGCGGTCCCTTCTAGCCCGCAGGAAGCATCGCGATAGGCTGATTTCTCAGGAGGGTCGTTTATTAGTTTGCTTTGAATAAACTTTGCTCTATGCTGTCTTGTCATGAACCGGATGCATATTCTTAGGGATCAGTGCAATTTTGAATAGTTTCCTCATCTCAAGCTCCAGAAGTTCAGCGACATAGGGTGGTTCACATGACTGAAGCTGTAGTTCTTGTAGTTTTTTAGGCCAACTACAGTGGATTTAAGCAGCCAGATCTGGGCCTCCCTGAACGCTTGAGCGACCTCTTTCCAGGTATTGTGCATTCCCATAGCTAGAAGCTTCTCTGTCGACGAGTTAGGGGGTGCCTAAAACCTTTTTGAACGACGTTCTGATAATTTTCTCTAACTTCTCTACTTCACCAGGATTGAGATCGAGAAAGGGGTGGCTTGCTATCCTGCTGATTACAAAGGCACGAAGCATTCTTATTAGGCAGTGTTCTCTCAGACCTTTGTGCCCGAGAGAGATTCGCCTGAATATCACCGTAACCTGGTAGACATACGTCTGAATCTTTTTGCGAACGGTGGTGTTTTTCCTATTCTGCTCTCGTTATCTTCCTCCCTCCCACGTATACCTCCACTGGTTTGTGCAGGTGCGGTAGGTGGGATTCTCGGATTAGTTGTGCTTTGCTGCACATTGGGAACACTTTAAAGTTTTGAGAAGAGCAAGATAGAGCTAGGGCCTAGTTCTCAACTATATACGCCGCTTCCTGCAGCCTATGCGATATATCGGCGCTGGAGCCTCCATCGGTCCAGACTGTGATCTCGTCTGCATATTGCTAAAATTGAAGAGTACTGGGGAGAGGATAGATCCCTGGGATGTTCCTCTGCCCCCGGTAGTGATGGGCTCGGACCTATGTTTAATGAAGCTAACTTCAGTTTTCCTGCTGGTGAGGGAGTCTTTAATATAGTTGAAGCACTTGCTTCCCACTCCAGCCGAGTTGAGGCCTTCGAGAACCGTTCTTTGCTCAACATTATCAAACGCCTTAGTGAGATTAAGTGCTAGGATGGCTCTATATGATGAATCGTCCTCGGGAGCGTCCATGATGTTGTGCTTTATTCTGAGCATGATATCCTGTGCGCTTAATCCCGGCCTGTACGCTGCCATCTTCACTGGCCAGAGTTCGTTGGTTTCCATATGCCTAGAGATTCTGAATTGGAGCCCTTTTTCCATGAGCTTTTCCAGACAACATGTGAGAGATATAGGCCTCATGTTGGATAGTTCAAGTTCAAGTTTCTTGCCCGGTTAAGGAATAAGGACCTATCTGGAGATTTTTTACTCCTCTGAGATTTCGGCTCCTTCCCAAATTTTTTCATCACTTCGCAAATGAAGTATAAAAAGTCTTTGTCCAGATTTTTAAGCATAGTGTTTGTGATTTTGACTGACCCTAGAAGAGATCTGTTTTGGAGATCTGCAGGACCGCCCTAATTTCTGCCAATTCTATTGGATCATCTATGGCCTTATTCTTGGGTCCGGTATAGCAAGGTAGAGGGGGGCCGGGATTCTGACATGCATATGTTGTCTTCAAGGTATACTGCGCACACACAAAACAAGGACGAGAAGGGTACACAACAAGCGCAGTGTTGTGTACCCTTCTCGTCCTTTTTTTCTGTGTGCGCAGTACACCTTGAAGATATGTCTGACCGACTCGACCAACAACGCACTCTTTTAAACTATGTATATGTTGTCGTGATTGCATCTAGCAGCTCCTCTTCTGCCCCTTGGAACTTATGCTTGATCTTAATTTGGTCTAGCCTGGTCCGTCTCTCAGTGTTAATGAGATCGATGAGGTAGCGGAGGATAGCCCAGATCTTGGGAAGGCTCACGTTGAAGCTTACCAGGTTCAATTTACGCGTGAAATCGGGCATGTTACCTGTCTGCAGCGCGGACGACTGTGCCGCTATGTTCAAAAATTCTTAAAAGTACAGAGTAAAGAGAAACATACATTTATAGGCACACTTTCTCAGCTCACAAGGACCCGATTTACTGTAAAGTAGCTTCCGAATATAGAGCTGCCCCTTTAGATCTCACACTTTAACTAGTTTATAACTCAATTACTCGGCCTTGGAACACATAATGTTTAGTTTAATTAGCTTGAAATAATTATTTGTCATTATTTTTGAATAATCCCTTTTAAGTTTAGTCAAAGCCCGTGCAGAAGCGGTGGCTCAGTGCTAATTAGGCCCTCAAATGATGAACCCAATTACGCGGCATCAAATCCCAGCCCCACCAGCCGCTTTTCGCTGGAGGCGAAAATCAAGGCGTCCGAGGGCTGTGCGTGGTCTGTGCACATAAAACAACACCAGGTGGTGGAAATTGCTTGTGCCCTCCAGTATGCGGCGTCCATAATAGCCAGGGTCTCTTAGTGGCGTTGATTGACAGGATTTGGCTTGTGGGGTCACAAAGTCCCAAAGCTACTCAGGCAAACAGAGACGCCGTAGTGTATTCAGACCAGCTGGGGTTCTTCAATGTGGACAGAGATTGCACAACTTAGGGGTGTTGAACAATAAATTCGAACTAAAACCAAGTGCAATGAAACCCTAGTGGACAAGTAGACAGGTACTTCTTTCCCAAGAGGTAATCCATTAGAAGAACTGAACACGAACTGTTTTTTACGTTATATTTGCAGGAACATACGTGGTAATGGACTTTATATTTTTTCTAACAAGCTGTAATGGGTTAATAAATGCAGAAGGTATGCATCATTTGAGAAGATTGAGTGCTCAGTCGGCGTTTGTAGATAAGACCTTGCGTCGTTGCCACATTTTAAGAAAGTTCCATTTCTGTAAATGCTCTTCAAGCCGATGCTGCGCAGGTCATTTCAAGACGGTTGCAGGATTTCGAAAAACCTTCACAAAAGAAATTTCAAGAAGTACATAGTAAGCCGCATTTTGCAGATCTGGGGCGGAAAGTCGTTTCGTTTTCGATCGTGCAAAGCGAGGCGGAAAAATAAATTTGTGCCTTGATCCGCCAGGAAGTCACACGACACTCTTTGTTGCCATTGCACATCTTGCGTATGTCTTGTAAAAACCAAAAACAAAGCGACAAGTGCTGCTAGACGTTAAATAGGAGATTACAGGGTACGAATATAGCCGCTGTTAAGAACACTTGCGTTTCTCTCGAGGACGACGGACAGCAGCAAAAATACCAGAAGCGGGCTTATTCTTAAGTAAAGCACCGATGACCGTTTTAAATATGCACGAGAATATATATCACAACTTCTCAAAGAAAAGCTGCTCGCAATTTGAAACCGAATTTTAAGTGAGTGACATCGAGGAAAGATATGAGCCACCGAGTGCTTTCAATAAAAACAAACACGGCCACTTTGGCTTCAGGCGCCAAATACCCAGATCCTTCGCGAACGAAAATATTTACACAGGTCTTCCTCGTGGCTGTCCTGATTTTCTTTAGGGAATAAAAGTAAATATCTGTATTTTTTCTTTTCAGTGTTTACATGCCAGGTAGTTGCAGCCACCTTTAATTTAAGAATTTTTGTCACACCTATCTTATAGGCTTAAGTGGTAAGATTTTACTCGAGCCTATATATGCATACGGCTGAATAGATGAGGCCTTGCTTTCACTACAATGTACATACCTTCTTAGAAAGAAGCAAATAAGTGTGTAAAACCATTAACTGATAAACAATGGACTGCTCATGCTAAAATACATTTCGTGTTTTTTCCTGTTTAGCTTAAAATGATCAATTGATTCCTTTTTAGAATAAGTCGGAGTTGCACATGATGTTGATGAAGACTAAGTCAAAGTAAGAACAAAATCGCATAAACTAAGTTTGTGAACGCGCTGACATAAGGTTTTGGCCCTGATTGACGCAGCTCACAGTGCTTTATAAACTCTGCAGATCACTATCAACTGGTTAAGAATACTTACACATTAATAAAATGTTCGTTCTATGACCGACAGATATGGCTCGCGAATGCATTGCCTCATTTAGTAGGATCGCAAACGTTAGATTTTGGTTGAGGTTTTATTGGAAAGCGGAATACGTACTTACAGCATTTAGGCGGATGTATGATCTGTCAATTCATAGCATTTTATTCACTGGTGCGCTTGAAGCACTGAATGACGTATTATGTTTTCTACAAGCCTCATACTTTACATGCATCGTATTCGTTGCGTTTTTCATTTTGCGGTATATAGAGAAGGCTTTTCAAAATATTGCAAATAACACTTACCTGCTCTGTTGTGCTGCACTAATACAGCGCTGCCAAACACGAATAAGTGAGCGATAAGTGCACTTAAATGAGCGGCCGGTGCTTGCTTGAATGAGCGCACATACAGTCGCAGTATAGTAGTCCAGACGTCATTACAAGCCTGTTAAAAAGTATCACTCATTTTCCGTGGTAATGACAGACGGATCAGTGATGTAAATATATGTTCGTTATTTTTTATTAAAAATGCTTCTAACAGTTCCCACTCGTGCCTAGACCTTCCGCTGCTGATAATAGTAGTCTGGTGAAATTACGCTGAGCAGGTCTGGCACTCTCTTTAGTCTCAAATACAGTCTAAAATATCATGCCAATCTTGTCTATTTTAGCAAATAAATATATTATTGATATAAGAAAAAAGTATTAGTTATTCTCTGCACCACCTCCAGCATACGCCGCTTGTTTCACGAACCGAAAACATATGACTTATTTTACGTTGTCTTTATATATGGGCGAAACTTCTTAGCTTGCTACAACGCTGTAATTACGCTTGATGCAAAAAAACTAAACATTTATGTCGTATGTCAACCTAATATACAGGATACGATTTGCTTGCAATTTATCCACAGCTGCAGATAAATCTAAAAATTGTCGCCTAAGATCACTTGATCATATAAATGAGTTTACTGTTGCGACTATTATTTCACACTGTAAGCGTAAATTATGCCTTCTTATTAAAAGCCTTCCTCAATCTACGCTCAAGGTATAATGCGCCAGTTCAGACCAAACCAACTTAGGAAAGAAGCAGGCCTACCAACATGACTTAAATCTCTCAATGCATTCAACATTCAGTTGTTTTTCTCTACTTGAGTGAAGTATGCTTACTTTCGCGATGCCGGAACTCTAGGCAAACACAATATGGAAGCTCGTCCATATATACGCCGCCCTGATGCGTACGCCCACGTTGTGAAATCTTGTGTTTCTTGAATTCGATAACCGTGCAGCAGAACATGGTAATTTGATTGCACTAATCCTCTTTTACTGCTTAGATACATAACAAACAAGACAAACACCCATCGTAACAGCGGTGAATTGGTCGCCGTGACCTCAGTTTAATTACGTGAGAGGATATCCGGGTCAGTAGTAAGGTGACACTCGTTTGTGTTCATGAGGTCTTTACCTTCCTACCTTTACCTTCTAGCATTTGGAATGTAACCGTATGGAATATGAATGTACAGGACTCTTCAGTTGTTCCTCCACCCACTGTGTTTGAAACAGCAGTATGCATCGTGCGAGACACAGCAGGTCTGCAGCTTTGTTTCACCTCATAAGAGAAAATCAGTAAAATGTCAGAAATGGTCTTTTCTTGCACGCGCACAAAAAACACTCGAACCTACGAATGACGCAGTCCTTTGTGTTGTGAGTTCAATTTGTATGCCGATTAGAGTCCCACATGAAATAATAGTATTAGCAGCAAACAGCTTGACCTCGTCAGAATCACTTTACCGTGATAGAAATACATCAGGCACATATAGCCGAAAACCTCCAGGCATGTTGCCTGCGTGTAGCGTCCACTTTCCAGCGGTATGAGATGGCCAAGGGTAACAGAGGGAAAGGAAGGAATGCGGTAATGACTAAATAAAAAAAATAAAGGAAAAGGTGACGACTATTTTTAGGAGAAAAGAATGATAACTGAAACAGTGTCATAATGGAATGGATTGGAGAGAGGAAGAAAAATTTAGCATACTTGCACTAGTCAATACTATTGATCCCTTTGAATATGTTCCATTAGTCTAGCTACAGCTGACTTCGACTTGGGGCTTTGAAACATAAATAGATCTCACTCTTACATCTCAAGCTATAGCTATTTCCTCATGCCGTCCCCTACAACCACCTCATCAATCAATGCCATTCGCTTTCCTCCAACCAGAATAGGTTGTCGACTCGGAAACCGTTTCCGCGTTCTACTCGCGTTCTTTCTCCAGTTGTTCCAGCCATGTAACACCAACCAAACTATTTTACGGAAGACGCATATGGGATATTTCGACAAACTTGAGAAGTGCTGTGGTTATTAATAAATTGGACGTTTTGAATAAGTTGTCATGGAAACGCTATTTTTAATTCTAACTGAGAAATCTATTATTTTGAGATATAACAATTTTTGAAACTTGGCTGTGAAGCCATTTCAGCTCCACTTGAAGGCCCCGTGACGTGCAATATTTAGCGTCACTGATTAAACGTCGCGTGTATTTGGTGGAGCTGCGACCATCTCTTTAAAATATAATTCAGCCAGTTTCCACTGAATGTAATTAAAATTAAACACAATTGCACAGATTATTTCTCCTCGGAAAGGTTATTCCTCTCTGAATCGCCTTTTGCATAACAAACATACCCGATATGCGCAAATAAAGCAGACAAGTGTATTAACCGATGACATTGAATGATGGGTGATGGGCTGACATGGTTGCCGTTAGTGTGCCCTTGCGCCTTTGGCCGCGAAAAAGTAGCTGCGCTTCGATTACGACGCTTTCAGCGCTACTTTGAGGGTTTCAGTACTACGCGGCTTGTTTAGACCGTAGGTTTGCGTTAAAATGTTTGCATAAAATTTTTGTCGTTCCCTTGTACGTGCACTGATCCTGCTGCTCGCGTGCTATCTCAACAACCTATTGCCTCTTAAGTCACTCTTACTCTTACAACGCTATTGAGTCATGGCTTCGTCCATGTATATATATGGACGAAGCCATATATATATATATATATATATGTATATATATATATATATATATATATATATATATATATATATATATATATATATATATATATATATATATATATATATATATATATATATATATATATATATATATATATATATATATATATATATATATATATATATATATATATATATATATATATATATATATATATATATATATATTGTACTGTGATAGTCAGCACTTCAGCCATCGACATGCACCAGTGCGTTGTGCGACGAAGACAAAGAAGTACGCTGGGCTCGCCGTTGCAAGGTCCTCTCACTCCTTCCCCATTTTCAAGACGTCTTGTACCCCATCGAGTTTATTGCTCTGCCGAACTGCTCGCATGATATCATCCTCGGATACGATTTTCGGATACGTACGCAGAAGAATGCCGTCAGCTCGCCCGCTCTCTCACAACAGAAAATCAGTGGCAACAAAAATACCTCCGTGATACCGGCGAAGCTTCGACATATCTCCCGAACTCTCTGGCGTGGCTCTGGGTGCCCTCCACAACCCCTGGCCTTTCAAAGAAGTTTCTTGCTCGCTACCACGGGCCATATAGGGTCCTCCAGCAAACATCTGCAGTCAGCTACGTAGTTGAGCCCGTCACGCCCTCTGCGGACTTGCGTCGCCGTGGTCGTGAAACAGTTCACGTGAACCGATTGAAGCCATTCTATGACCCCGCTGTGCTTTCCGCGCCATAAGTCGCCAGGATGGCTCCTTCTTTTACCCGGGGGGAAAATGTACTGTGATAGTCAGCACTTCAGCCATCGACATGCAACAGTGCGTTGTGCGACGAAGACAAAGAAGAAGTACGCTGGGCTCGCCGTTGCAAGGTCCTCTCCTCACAGCTCTCCACCTGAGCGTCAATTAACGCCCTATTACAATATATGTATATATATATATATATATATATATATATATATACATATATATATATATATATATATATATATATATATATATATATATATATATATATATATATATATATATATATATGAAGTCATGACCCAATAGAGTTGTAAGAGTAAGAATATATATATATAGCATATATAGCCCACCGAGCGAGGCCTATACTTGAAAAGTACTCCGGTGGCATCATACGGTAGGAAGAGAAGAAGGACGTTCGTTTGCTGTGGCCTCCGTGTAGGAGACAGCGCGGCTGAAATAAGGATGAAGAAACTTTTCGACCACAGGGAGCTCTTAATCGGCACTAATGCCACCATAATGGGAGCTTCCCTGCGAATTAAAT
Source organism: Amblyomma maculatum (assembly GCF_055883805.1). NCBI lineage: Eukaryota > Metazoa > Arthropoda > Arachnida > Ixodida > Ixodidae > Amblyomma > Amblyomma maculatum. Next base: position 152,821,596 of record NC_139345.1, on the reverse strand, counting down.
CATTCAGCTGTGTCTCAGAGCTACCGGAAAATTACAGGTATTTTCACTGCGGCAAGTTAAGGGGAGCTCAAGGAGGGGGCTACCATGGACGTTACTGCCGCCGCCTTTGTCCGCAGGCAGAATAAACGGGTCCCGTGACAATGCCGTGAAAACAAGATGGGAGCTGTGGCATTAAGCGAAAATTCTGTTAATGGCGACTTGGGCAGCAAACAATGAATGACAGTTGGCGTGCGCAAACGGTGGCAAATGGCAGTGATGGAAAGCTGTTTGAGGACATGATATTCTGGAATGTAAAAACTACGCTCTCAAGGCCAACACGCCACGCGTCGCTTTTCTGTGTAGGACGCTGCATGTTAAATGGAGTTTCATAGCTCTTGCATCGTCCGCAGAGCTGGCGTGCTGTGTGACATCTACGCTTTAAGCATTCCATGCGCTCATGTGAGAGCTTGCTGAAACCATTCTCTAGCATTGAAATACCGTCACAATAGCAGAATATGACTTAAAAAAAAATAGCTGAATCAACAAAATGCCAGTAGAGACAGCAGACAATTAACGAGCTGTCACTCTATTTCTATCTGTACTTTAGGTTTCTTACGCGTATCCATACTGGCATAACAAAACGTTTCAACTTCACGCGAAAAAAAAAGTTGGCAGCACGAATTCGGTGACCGGTCTAATACCACAGAAGTTTCCTTTTTGTATTGTGAAGGTAACGGAGATTCTTTTCTGCTGACTCCAAAGTTTTGCAGCCACTGAAGAAAGTCATGTATAAACAAACCGGTCTTTCATATCAAATTAGCAGTAGCCACAGGTGAGCTGGCTACGAACTTACGCTGCGAAAAGGAGAAAGGTGGGCACCTTTCGTGCAGATGCAAGCTAATGGTTATCGCTCATTGAGTGCTTGTATTTGAGCTACAACCATGTATACTCTCTTCCGCTGCCCTAATCTGAACGGCGAGTTACCAATGCAATCTGCAATAAAAAGTAAAACAAAACATGCAAACACCTTGCCGGGGCGGCGCAGGGATCAGGGCGCTCCACTACTGTGAACAAGGATGCGGGATCGAATCACGACCTCAGGGGCCGCTTTTCGACAGCGGCGGAAAGCAAGGTGCCCGTGTGCTGGGAGATGTCAAGACACGTTAAATAACCTCAGGCGGTCGAAATATCCGGAGCCGTCCACTACGGCGTCTCGCATAGCCTGAGTCCCTTTGGGGCGTTAAAACCCTTAAAAGAAATCAAACCAAACCTGCAAACATTGCCTTATTATAGGAAACAATAGTGCATGTAAACGCAAAACCTCGCTTCACCGAAATGACGTTTACGTGATGGTATAACATAACCATGGCGTGTGTGACTCAATAACCATGGGGCCCGCAGAGTTTCATTTCCATCTCCCTCCTATCTCATACGAGTGTCCACAGTTCGAAGCTCCTGTCGACTCGACTATTTGACGTGGTCCAGTAACGTAACACAACCCTACCACCAATCAATGGCAAGGTTTCTGACCTACTTTCCAGCACCTGCCAAAGGGACAATAGTGATTTTGTGTTAACAACGCCGACGCTGCTACACGAGGTTTTTATAGCAAGACCTTCACCTATTTCGCATAAAAAAAAAAATCACCGCCGTCTTATAAATGGTTTAGAGGAAAGGAAGGGCGCGTTACCTGTCACAGTTTGTTGTGTGGACACCTGAGGTCCCTTGGAAAGGTCAAAGGTGAAATCTTCAGAGATCGGGTTTTTGCGAGATTGTGAACAGTAGTGCTGCCGCACTTAAGAAACTAACTGCAGCCTGACTCGCTGCCAAGAGAAATTCAGTATCAGGAACTTTGAGTAGGAGTAAAGTTCATTCCATCAGGACAGCAACAAGCTCCTACACCATTATGCAGGGGATGGAAAAAGCGACAGTTTGAAAATTAACAGTGGTGCCTAAATATTTTTTTAGCAGAGTATTCGTTACCTTACAATAGCGTGAGGAATGACATCAGTCTCCCTTGAGAGCAATGGCATTGTAATCTGCCACGGTCTCAGCAGCTTTAAGCATAGCGTGCCTGCATTGTCCTTTGAAGTATCACCTTTCCTTTCTTCGCTGAAACGCTCATCCAAGCAAGGAAAGTAGATAACAATAAATAATTAGATGGTATCTTAGACGTCTCTTAAGAGAAGAATGGCAAAAGCTTACCCTTCCTATCTTATCTTTTGCCAGTTATCGGCGTTCGTTGCAGTGCTACAAATAATTATAATTCGTTTAAAGGAAAGGCAAGGTGCAGTATCTGCCACTTTTTCTCCGGCAAGCGTGAATTTTGACGGCAACATTGCTTCTGTCGAGTGGCATCCCTTGGCGCGTGTTCAAGTGTGGGATTGCAGACGGCAAGAACGCTAGACAAAGAGAGCAGATCGCGCGGAATCTCACACACAGATCTCGCGCACGAACCTCGCCCAAATTTCTTGCGCACGAGATTTTATTCCATGAGTATAGAAAGGCTTTCGTCTAAAAAATATAGTTAAAAAGCAAGCAAGGAAGTGGAGGGTAGGGCGAAGTGCGGGTTTATTCCTACGGGAAGAAGTATGCAAAATGAAGAGCACATCTGAACGCACGTCTCGCAACACCGGGCACCGCAATGAAGCGCGTCCGCTCTCAAAAGGGGTTCCCGAAATAGGGGTGTTCGTCACATGGTTCTTCTTTACTGTTCTGCTTGAAGAGGATGCTCGCTGCCATCTAAACGGAACTGGCATGAAGAGCTGGTCTGGATTTCGTGTTCTGTGCACGGTTTCCAATCGGAGCAATGCGGTCGCACGACGGGAAACAGCTTCGTTGCATGGGACAGGTCTGTGGCACTATACATGTTCTCTGCTCTCCACTTCTGTGTGTAAAATTTATTTATTTCCATTCCCTGCAGTGTTTTGTATTGGGGATCCATAACGAAGGCAGCGAATACGATAAAGGGGAATAGTGAACAGCTGCCGGTTCCAGAAATGCATTTTTTTTAGATATGGTTTTGGATGACATTTTTGGAATACCGCTCGCTAGCACCTTTGAGAAAAAGTGTGGGTCATTTTTCAAACACCGTCATAAAAAAGGTGCCTACGCGACGTGTCAAAACCCCTCAGGTGTCATCCAAACAAAGAGGTAGTGAACGTAATATATAAGGTGCAAGATGAGGGTTTTATGAATAAAGCCTAAAACGAAATAAAACCAAAGGGCTCTTCACAAGGCTACACTTTGTAACTTAAAAAAGATATACAAATCATGATGAAACGCATCATTGGTCTTTTTCTCTTGTGCAGTTTATTATGAAAATGTTGCTCAAGTAAAAGGATGACTGCGGCTGCGCCGGCGCACTGTTTATTTTGTCATAACGCTAACTCGCGGGGGAATTCGTGTACGAATCATTAGAGTGCATGCTTCAGTAGTAAATTCATATCTAGCTGCCATTTTTCAGGTAAAGGACTTAGCATGCCATTTTTAAGAGGCGATACCAACAATAAATTTTGTTCATGTAATATATTGCGGCAACCTGTTTAGTGAAGAGAGATAAAACAAAATACGAACTGGCAACGTGTGGAGATGCAAGGTATAATGCTAACATAAGAATGTCGATGCAGCTGCTGCAGCACTACACTGGCGGTGGCTTAAGCACACTTGCCAGCAGTAAAATGAGAGGGAAGACCGTGAAAGTTATATGTTCGATTTTAAATGCTCAGCGCCGCGCAATAAATAGAGATCATCGATCTGCACCCAAGCAGGTCTTGCAACAAAGTGCATCAAACTGTCAAACTGCATCAAAAAAATAAACAGAGAGGAAGTGATAGGAAGTGTGGTAGGAAGTAAGAAGAATTACTGCCAGCCCTTCACACTCCTCTGTATATAAATGCCCAACAAATCATACAACACCTGGGAAGCGACAGCTTTTACTTCCGAAGGACCCGCGAATATTGAACGCGACACGTGCCGATCAGGGTATTCTGTATTCCTGCCATTTTTCATTCTTCAAGAGAAAGGAAACATACCGAAACAAGTCGTGGTTGGGAGCACATGTGCAATTATGCTATGGTGCGACTCTGTTTGTGCAAGCTAATTAAAGAATTGCTAAGTAAGCCTTGTAAAGGAGCTCGGAGAACTAACCCTCTTATGTCGAATCCGGCTTCCGTTTCTGGTGAACGAGGATACAAGTTGTCCTTTCGCACACACGTGTGTAATTTAGAATTATTTTACAAGTAATCTCGGACCACTTATGACGCTGAAACTGACTTCAGCCTTCCAGAGGCGGAATTAGAAAGCAGTAGGGTATATTGTGAACTCCTGGCCGTCACTCGCTGCTGATAGCCTTTTCTCATAACACCACTGTTCTCACTGCACATTTTGTTCGAATCACTAGTCTCCAATAACCGACCTTCGCCTTGGAACAGGTGGATTTGCTCTCATCTGTCTGAACGACAGCTGCCCTTAACGGGACAGCCTTCTGGCTTTCGGAGCGCCCTAGTGAATAGATGCAACTGTTTTTCTTCCTTTTTTAGTGTTACATTGTTATCTACCAGTATTTTGGGAGATCTATAGATAAACAGTAGTACCGCGGTTCTGTTGTTTTAGCATAAAAATAAAAAATATCAGTGCCACTAACCATTACAAGAAATAGATGTATTAGTATGCTTGGCGAAGTAGTGACGGCTTTAGCTTAAAGGGACACGAAGGTCAAATCTGAAAATTATTGCTCAGAGTAGAAATTAACTCTGTGGCTCTCTATTGGCTAGGCTGATGCCTGCCCGGCGGAAAGAGGTGTAGTTGTGGCCGGAACAAAGCTATTTAAATATCTCCCCTCCAGGCGGCGCAAAATAATAAAGTCTATAAGGAAATAGACGGATGCCGACCGCCGGATTAAAATGAGTGGGAGCGCAGCGTTGTCTCTAGAACCCGCTCTCAAAACTTGGCGAGATGCTTGCATTTTACATGAAATCAACCTCTGATTTCAATGACAGCATTAATGTTTAATTTTTGGCTTCTAAAACTGCCTTTTCGGTTACATAGGGGTTCCTTCAACCATGGTATGATAGTTTACTAGTACGGGCCACCTTCATTTTCTTCTCATTGCTCTTTCAGTGTGCTCCCGAAGCGTGTCCACCCTGTCATCGTGAAGAGATAAAGGTAACTGTGTAAGTTGATGAGATAAGTGGGAAAGGTACACAAAGTTGAAATTAATTAGCGTGAGTTCCTGCGTTCATGAATATTTCAAAATTGGTTGTGACTGCCAAGCACTTCAGAGAAAGGAATAAAAAAATCTGGTAACATAGACAATAATTCAGGGCCTCCATGTTATACCGTTACTGCAGCCACACCATAGGCCTAAATTTCAGATGTAGCTTATTACGCTTTACAGATAGCTTGCATTGTGTAAAGCACGCCATCTATAAAGCAGTGACCGGGCTGATGTTACGTTGAATTCCAGGTTTATTCGCTTCTTCACGCTCCTTATTTAGCCCCCTCATGTAATTACACTAGGCCGGCTTGAGCGCACAACATCAAGCGCAATCAGAAATGATTTCACATTTGTTGGTTGTGCACGCTTGTTTTTTGTCGATCTGACTCCTTTTGTGAAGAACCTTTGTCGGAAACCGCTGTACTTGTGCAGTGGTTAAGGTGGTCGACTGCTGTTCCCAAGGATGTGGTAGCGAATCTCGGCTGCGGCGGCCACTCTTCGATTGAGGCGGAAAGCAATGCGCTGACGTGTGCTGAGCGTTGCCAGTGTACGTGAAAGAATCTCAGGTGGTAGACATTTCAGGAGCCCTCCTCTACGATGCCTCTCATAGCGTGAGTCGCTTTGGGCCGTTAACCCCATAAACCAACCAACCAATCTTTTTTAGACAAGTGTGCCCAGCCGTGGGGTTCAAGCTAAGTATTCCGTCAAACGCACACTACCTACATTTCGTGCCCAGGAAGCGTGTGCTCGTGGGTGATATGCCAGCTCAATTACTGCCTAAACTCGGGTCACTATCAAAGTAAAGAGGTTCTCTTTTCTTTAAACAGCCTATCACTTTCGCCAGTAGCCTGTAAAAATGTCTAGATTAAAACTTATGCCAGGAAAACATGTGTCAGGATGGATGTGGCAAATAAAGCACTGCTTGCGTCTAACACCTTATTGTTGTTATTTCGCTTAATCATAACACTTGCACCATGTAGATGCACTGGCGGCTCTACGTTAAAGCACTCACAGAATCCATTGCCATGTAAACCTGGTTTCTACATCTAACCTCGAAGCAAAACCACTAATTATCTGAAGCTGAGGAAAAGTAAGGAAGGCAATGAGGAAATAGCGCATAAATATCAGCACGTAGTTACGGGACCCGTCGTAATTTATTTTCATTGAGAAACTCGAGGAGGAAACTCATGGGAACTGAACGTTGCGTATCTTATTTGCGGTTTATTGCTGTTGTTTGGTTTGGCTTTATGTGCAGGGTTTTGCGTCCCGAAACGAATCATAGGGAAAAAGGACGCTAAATGCGGAGAGCCCCGACTAATTTTTATTATCTGGGAATCTTCAACGTGCTCTGGAAACGTTCCTATGCACTTCCTTTTCCAATGCGTTCAATCACTCTCCCGCTCTCTCTCTTACACACACACACACACACTTACACACACACACACACGCACGCACGGACACACAAGTGGTGGGTCCTATGCGTACCGCAACCTGTGACTACTACGCACATTATTTAAGAGGCCCCCTTCATAATCATATAAAGTTGAAGATATGATATTTCTGTAGGTGCAATGGTAATGGTGAACCGTATCGTCTAGACCAAATATACTTTCGAATGACGCAGTGCAAAATGTTTATACACGCTATTGTCTCAACAAACATAAAGCACATAATGCACGCATGCACACATACACACACACACACATATTGCAAACACGCACGCACGCATTACGCATGCACACACACAGGGCGTGTACAATTAGGCCACTGCACAATTCCTGCACATATTGTTTGCTGATTCTGACTTTCATTATTTTAGTTTTTCACAGACTTCGCACCTGTGTCTGTCTTGTGTTTACTCAGAATGTACTGTTATACTTACACATCCTCAATATTCATCAAGGAATAAGGGAAAACACACTCGAAGTGTATACTTCAGCTGGTTACGTAGTCACTATGGCGTTTTGTTTAATTATACATGACGTTTGTATGTGTTAGGAGAGAACAAAGTGTTTAAATATTCGCTACTGCGTCATTCGAAGATTTATTTTGTCTTTTCTCAGTATGATTCACGATTTCCATTGTTCCCGAACAACTATCGTATCTTCAAATTGAAATAGTTATGAGAGTGGCTTCCTTGTGCGTAGTAGTGGCAGGATTCGTCTATGCGGAGGCATTGCGCCCAGGAAGGAAGCCTGCATCATTTGAGGCCTGCGCCGCGCCGTCATGCACTACGGCTTTCGTGATGCCATGCGCTGATCATTTGTGAACGTGGGCTCCGCCCTCTCGAGGAATGCTTCAGTGAGCAGGCCAAGTGGAAGACTATAGTGCATTAACAGAGCAGTTTCGACACTTTTACCACGGTTTTCAGTTCGCCCTATTCATTCATAATAAGGGTTCAGCAACGGAGTGCATGAAGCCCCGAGTTCTTAGCTGATATGCGAAACGGGATAGACATTTACGAAGCCCATAAAAAGACTACTGGTTCCAGGTCTGCCGACATAACGGGCATCAAACTCGTGCACATGGAGGATCCTGTTTACTCTCTTTGGGTGATACGGTGTAAAAACTGGCTGTAGTACGATGTAGTGAAATTTCTCCGTGAGATAGTAGCTTTCGCAATTTCAGCACACGCACGCGAGAGCAAGAAGAATCTATATTTAGAGCCACTTCTATTTCCTGTGGCCGTCAAATGTCACTGAAAAGAAAATACCGCCGAACTCTTGGCGAAGAATTAGCGTTTTAAACGTCCCAGTATTTCGCTCGAGCTCGTTCAATGACCCGAAAGGAAAGAAAAAAACAAAACTTAATCTGCACCACCATAAGCTATCTGAGAATTTCCCAGCTTTACGCTCAGGAAACGAAGGCGAAAAAAAGTGTTTGCCTCATACTGAGTTGTAAAGCAGCCCGGCTGGTCACTGATATCGCTCATCCGGCAGTCAGGCAGGTTTCACAGTACGTTCAGTTTTTTCGACTAAAACTTCCGAAAGCAGCCGGCAGTGCCTGGAAATGTAGCGGTGCACGCCAGGAGAAACTGAAACGGCTATTTTTGCATATTGAAAGAATATACACAGCACACAATCTACTGGTAGCTAAGCTATCTGCCTCATCTATCTGTTCGGTAAGAAAGAAAAATGATGGGCAGAGATTGGAGATATACATGCCTACTACCTGGTTGTGCTCGCGAACAATATTTAGCCCGTTGCTAGTGCACAGTGATTAGCTTTAGCGATAAGAAATTGTGATAAACTAACAATTATTTTGAAGTAAAAATAAACGAAACGAATCACGATGGAGGTACACTGGATAGCAGGTGAACGCCAGCTATTTTTAGAACAAGATACACCTGCAGCAAGTGCTTTGACGCATGCAGTCACCAGCCTCTGGGTTCAGCGTCCGACGGCTGATCGATGCTCTCCGACTGACTGGAGTATGAACGGAGCTGTTCACATGAATTCTGCCTATTTGCAATTTTTTGTGTGCCGTACGATAAATATGTCTCGTGTGTTTTGAGTGCTTTAACTACCGACGTAAGCAAGCCTTACTCCAACGATTATCGCATCGTATCGAAACTCTTATCTGGTGGGAGACGAAACGTATTTGTGCCCTTACCACCAGACAATGAAAAAATAAAACAATGACTACATCTGTGTTTCTATGTTGTCTATGGCCAAAATACACTGTTCTGTTAATTATCTCAATTTATGTACCATGTCAGGATTAACCGCTTTGCAGACACTCTCCTCGAGTTCACTGTCATCTTGAAGTGTCCTTCTCTGACTGATGAGGAACGCGGGGAAGAAACTAGTAGATTGCTTGGGGATGCATGACTTGGTTCGGCTTCGCTCTGTTGATCTGTACGGGCGCTATTAAACGGATGAACGGTTCCCTCGCCGAGGTTCTACGAAGCCGGGCTGTTGCTTCAAAACAGCCTTCTCTGATACTTCTGAAAAGAGCAGGTGCAGTGGCAAATTTCAGGCACAGCGTGCGGTAAGGAAGGATACGATCCAGCCTCGTAGCGAGTCACGTTCGCCCCTACACAAGGGTGGATATTAATGAAGGAGTACCAGAGCATAAGAGCTTTTTCCGACTTTAATTACTAACGCATATCTCTGCTGAGCATGCAAATAAAAATCCAAGGGACATACAGTTTCTTCTATTACACAAAGGAAATAATTAGCAAAATGAACTCTTAGTTAATAGGTGGTATAAAAATGGGTCACAAGGCTTTCCATATAATTATCGTTAGGGGGATGTGGTTGAAAATGTGTAGAGGAAAAGTGTGGGAGCGATGGGTCTAGATTGTGAAACCTAAGGAAGTGCTGTTTTGAAATTTGTTTACCGCGAAGATGCCGGGGGGAAAAGGCCCCTTTGTAAGCCTTGAATGCTACGATAAAAAACGGCCACTTAAGAAAGCGCCGAATAAATACTAAATATGCCTTAAGGCGAAAATAACTATCGAAATTGCGTTAGCCTAATCTTTCCACACAGTTCTATATACAATAATGTGACTATAGAGCATACAAAGTGTTTCACATATATTTCGAAATGTAGCAGCACTAAATATAATCTTAAGTTGTAACTGACTGTACAGAAAAGATGGCGTTTCAATATGTCCGCTTCAGTGGACTGGCATATATATTAAATACATATATGCATAAACATGTTAGTTGAAATTCAAGGCCTTTGCTTAAAACATAATGAAAACCTTCGGAAATCTATTTAAGCTGTGTCATTTGCCTCTCGTGTATGAGTCATATCATTTAGAAGGACCAACCTACTGGAATCGCTGCATATTGACACTGGCGCTGTGGCACAAATTGCATCGCTGGTTGCGCTTTGAAATTTGTTTAATTACTCCACATAAACAGCAACCGATTGCTTTAAGAAGCTGCACGGGTAAGCTGAGAAAAAGAATAACAAGGCTAGAAACTGCAAGTAAATCAGACGCCTACACTACTGTACACGGGACGTTTAGTAAAAACATTCACATAACAGCCCTGTTTATGCATGTCATTCACATAAGTAAACAATAGCTAGGATTACATTTTTTAACAAATATCCTTTTGAGCAAGGTTTCTAACTGATGCAATAAACTTTGGTCCGGTATTGAACATAACGGGAATGGAAAGGCTTGCTCTGCTGTGATGGTCTTGTGCGGCCTGAAGAATTCAGAGTATGTTGCTAGCAATATTCATAGCGAAATTTTTTATGTGCAGTGGTTGTTGTTGTTGTTCCCGTTATTATATTTCGCGGCGTTTATTATTATTTTGATTCAACTTGTCTGCAATGCCTGTTAAACACATTCAATGGCCTGGAGCAAAAAAGAAGTCACGTAACCATTATCCATTTTGACGACAACGGTGTCCAAAAATGTCCACATCATTTTCATTCAATGTTCACCAGACATAAACTTTAGAAGAAAGCAGCAAACAGTCGTCGGCCCTTGTACACTAAAATGATGCTCGGTATATGGACACACATCCAGATAGGATCATGCAGGGGTTCAGCAGCGCCAGCGAAAAGTGATCGCATGTAGAGAATTACCGCCATAGCTGAAGTTTTCATATTACTAAATGATTTCACGCAAATGAATTTGGGATGCATATTTTAATATTTGTAATTATGCGTAATATATACACTGTACTGATCACTACGTGGTTCATTCCTACGACCGGTAATAAACTTATTATCGAATTTCTTCCTCTGCCTGTTTCGGTTCTATCCTACTTATACGCCACGTGAGAGAGAAATTAATATGATAAATCCCTACTTCGTCGTTTTAGTTCCTTACAACGCGACAGCCAGCCATACCCGTGAGCCAGAATCATTATTATACCAGCAGCGATTACATAGCATTCTTTTTTGTTTTTTCTCTACGTGACCGTAATGGATTCGGCGTCATAGCCATCGCGCACGTGTGCAAACTAAAACAGACAACGGTGAGAGAAACTTCTAATTATATATGTAATTTAGCGACCCCTTATAAACACAAAGTGCTGATACGTGTACAGTATTGTCTTATGGATCACTGCAAAGCAGAAAACATCTTCCTAAAACCTGGCAACTATATTGATTAGGGGTGCGCTGCTAAAGAAACATACTGATTACACAGAAAATAAACAGCAGTTCTTCAGCAATATGTCACCTTAATAATTGCAGTGCATCCGACGTTTTTTCTAATCAGATGCATAGAGATTCTTCCATCAAAAATCTACACGCATTGAAATTCAATAAGTTTTTTGTTTTTTTTTTTTTGCCAACGTCAACCTTAGTTTCTTCAGAGACACTTAGCAGGCAAATACAGCTGCTTTGGCTAAGATTGTGAGTATATATTGTCATGACCATGAGAGAAGTGAGAGAGCCCTAAACGATGACACAAGAGTGTAATGATAAAGCATGGGATTAAATTACGGAGCCTATGCTCAAATTCATTTAGTATGCCTCATATCTTTGGGCGATTGCATTCTTGGATACGGGTTCAGTGCGGAAATAGATATGAGAAAAATCATTTAGCGAAGGGTGCCTAGTGTAGAAAATTAGAAGCGTTTGGTTCGCATACATAACTGCGCTAAGGAAGGGGTCTTTGCACCCACAGACGTTGCCAATGGACTGCAGGTTGATACCAGGGAAGGATCACTCAGGATTCAATTTCGAGTTTAACCTTTGGCTATCTAGCTAGCTACAGAATTTCGAGCATCAATCATGGTATATGTTCACTACTTTCTTTTTCCTTCTTATTTTGTTTGTAGTTATGTCGGTTAAATGATAGAAGCAAACCAAGAACGCCAAAAAGGATTCTTAAGCACAATTTTCGCAATCGATCAATGCCTTTGCTATCTATAAAAAAAAAAAATACTGGCCTACAAAGTTGTCATAATTTATTTTCCTTTGCAGCCCATATTTGCCTGTTTGCTCACGGTGATGTCACGGGAATTGCTTTCATTTCTTTGTACCGAAAAAGGCAACAAGAAAGAGGGCGCCGTGCAAGAAAAGCTTTCATTGTTAAGTTCTATTTTGCTTTATATCGCAACGGGACCTTCCCGGGCGTTGGGTAAACCTTGGGCCATTGAAATAGCAGCTGACTCGCATAAAAAAATTGCATAAAGGGGGCTGCTTCTGACAGGCACTTTACGCCTGTCTTGCCGGGTCTTCGTCAGTTTAATGCTTCCACACGTCGGATAGCAAAGCCATACCGGGTTGAACTTTGAAGGATCAGTGTACTTTCCACTCACGCACGTGTGAAAGCTTTTAAACCACATCTGCTATATGTAAATAGGAACATTGAATCGCTTTAGTAGCATCACGATACCATGGCAGACATTTAAGACATTCTGCACAAAAGCTCGCACGCCTCACAGAGTGTTTGCCTGCCGGCAATGCAGCTTTTTCTTCGGGCCGTATTTTAATCTCCTAATGGCATGCTGAGGTAGGAATAGACGCTCTTAACTTGGCAGGTAGTCTTAACGAAGTCGAGTTGCAGAAAAAGGCGAAACGGGCAGGCAAATTTACCCGCTTTTACGAGCACCCTACAGATAATTTATGCAATAAAGTACGAAATGTGTTACACAGGTCACACCGGTAAATTCAGAACTAACCCTGTGAAATTGAAAGTTTCCTTGTTCTCATCACGCCAACCAGGTGTGTGGTATTTCGGGTGTGTGGTATTTCGGGTGTGTGGTATTTCGGTTCGAAATATTAAAGCAAGTAACAAAGTAGAAAAGTATACTCGTACAAATTGGAGATTGGAGTCCAGTTGCTTGGACTAGTATGCGACCAAATTTCAAATGAGCTGTACCACATTGATCAGACAGCCGACCTCATTTAAGACCCATTAACGAGGCAATGAGACGACGAAACATCCACAGACAGTTGCACATTTTATGCAGCAAAATAAATTGAGTTAATAACATTCAGTTCCAAAACAAGCCGCTCCCTGTGATGTTACCCGGAAAAATTGAATATTTCATGAGCACCGTTTCACCTAAAAAGCCGACATTGGATGCTGCTTATCACGGATAATATGTTTCCTTTCCATGAATTAACGATGTCAACTCTTTGACCAGCCATAGATTTTATGCGCATAAGGAAGAATGAATTCAAATCGGTCGCTTACTGCCGCAATCTGCGTGACAGACATTTTATGGGAAACAATGTAGCGGAGAAAGAAATCTAGAAAATTTGATCCTGATCACTAATTCCCTCTAGCGTCCATCCTTGCAAAATTAGCACTTCATGCAGTTTTCGGATCAATAGCAATTCCGCAAGGCACACTTCGCAAAACGTTACATGCCAGTGATAGCTAAATATTCTGTTTCCAAACGCATAGGAATGGTTTTGAGAGGAATGGGTGTTCCACATCTCGCTTAATGTATGAAGAGTCTGTAAAAAGTGTACGGCCAAGGATGTTTGTTCTAAGCCCAGTAACGAGGCTCGTAAAACAACTCTAGCGTTCGAAATCTCATCGATGGCAAATCTCGCCCTCATTCACCTCTAGCTTACATTCATACTCCAGTATTGCTGCCATCAGCGGCATTACAGCGCATACAAGCGAACCCCTTAGGCTGTTTACTTTTGACAAACACTGTACATGTGATGGTGAAAACTAGTGCAAGTCAAGTAACTTAAGAATACTTCCCCGGTCGTCATCACTTTTCTTTTTCGGTCTTTTTATAACTCGTTATGCGGTTATATAGAATACGAGATTTATCACTTTTAAATAGAATAGATGACAGCGATCTTGAAATCTGTAACGCAGATGTATCCAATTTCATCTAATATTAGCATGCCTTTTTTACTTCTTACATATTCTACAATGTACTATTGACATGTGTTATAAAGTTCTGTTTTCAGTTGTTATTGTGTTACCCGCGCTCCTCATTTTCTTTTTTCTTTTTTTTTTTTGCTGTACATTTGAGCATTTTTGTTTTGTTTTCTTCACTTTGTGAGTGCGTAATTTTGAGCAATCTTTTTTTTTTTTTTATCACAACTAGTGGGTTGTGCCTAATTTTGCACTTTTTCTTCCTGCTGTGCCTGTAAAAAATTTCTTTTGGCGAGGCTTAATGCACCCGCCCACTTATGTAGCTGCAGTGCACATGCCGGGTGGTCTAAATTGTCCGGAGCCTCCCACTAAGGCATTCCGCATAGCATCAGCCACCTTCAGAAACTTAAGGATTATAAACAGACCACGGGGCAAATCAGGTCAACCGCGTTAGAAAATCAGTAGCCCTGCTTCCTGCCCATGCTCATTTCTTCTTTTTAATTTCCACTAGAATATCGGTAACTTCAGTTATTTCTCTGACTCCCTTTGCACACTTCCTATCTTTTAAGGTTACCCCTACCATTTTTCGTTCCATAGCCCTCTGGGTTGTCCTCAACTTGAGTAGAACTCTCTTGGTTAGCCTCCACGTTTCAGCCCCATAGGTGAGTACAGGTAAGATGCGAAGAGGGGATAACCGATGGTCACTTAGGGTAACAAACTGGATTCCAAGGGAAGGAAAGCGTAGCAGGGGGCGGCAGAAAGTTAGGTTAGTGGATGAGGTAAAGAAGTTCTTAGGGGTCAAGTGGATGCAGCTAGCACAGAACCGGGTTAAGTGGAGAAATATGGCAGAGGCCTTCGCCCTGCAGTGGGTATAATCAGGCTGATGATGATGATGATGTTAAGATCGCTCATGTGTGATAAAGACAACACCCTTTATGCCCTCTGCAAGACGAAACTTAATCATTTGTTCGGAGAAAAGCCTAAATGGCCGTAAAATAAATGACAAGTGCCCATTAGTAACCACGCTGCTAAACTTGTGGGGTTGAACTGTTCTCAATTTCAAGGAAGACAGAGGAGCAGTGGTGAGAAATGCCGTTTTCGAGCTAGTGCCAATCACTTAAGCTTGACCCTGGGAACGCCAATTTTTGCGAGTGTGCTTTCCTATCATTCGTGTTAAATTAAGACATGCCGCAGTGAGCTGTATATCAGAGCACCTGGTCCAGCGCTCTTGTTCTCCGCTGGCGCAGAATTCGTAGGCAGAGGTGAACAAATATTTAAAATACGCAATTTAATAAGCATGCAGAGTTGTTTTCGGTGAAGATTTCACGTCCCCGTGACGTTAGGCATTCTGCTGAGCGGAAGCGCTTCCTCTTCCAGCGGAAACGGTGGGAGGTTCGCGTTTCACCCTGTTCACTGCAGAAGCAAATTTGCAGTGAACTGCTCTTTGCACGTTTGCAGTTTAGCAGTTTTCGTCTTGCGGTTTACGCTGGAAAGGTTACTTCCTGTAGCTCGCTGGATTTCCGCCTCTATATTTATGGGCCGGAAGTTTTAGCACTTTGTAGTAGAAACTTGAGTACACTTGAAAGCTGAGGCACTCTTCGCCGTGGGCGGAACAGTTTTTGTGAAATTTGCTTGCTTATGCAAGTGTCCAAGTCTGACGTTTTGGCGCCCCTTTTAGCTGCGAGGTACATATAGAGTATTAAAATATACTTTTATCAATGTGTAAATGGAAACGGACCTGGCGTTTGTTTTTTTGCAAAACTTTTGTTTAAACGTTTTCCGAGGATGGCAACGATTCGATAAGAACGCAATAAATTCCTTTTGTGCGGCTTTTTTGAATATATTAGCGAAGAAACTGCCAAACAGTGTAATATATATCTTGCGAATATATTGATAGGAGTACTTTGAGCTACCTATGCATGCCAAATGTTTGCTTTTGGAATTTGGTTGACAATAACTATGACTAATTTGGCTTGCCATAGGATCCCTATGGAGACTTTTCAAATAAATATGAGTCGCTGTGGAGTACAGGAAGGAGCTTTAATCAAAGCACTAATATCAATGTTCAAAGCTCCTAATGTGTTGTTAAATGTGTTTTTGAAGTTTCTCCTGCGCACAGAACAATAAGGCAAGCTGGTATTAAAACATTTGTGGTACAGTTTTCTAAAGCGAATAGCAAAAAACCAGAAGCCAGCCGCGGGAAGATGTGTTTTATATCGATTCTTATCGAAACGCTGTAAAAGATGTAAAAAAAAAAAAGTTACGTTCAAAAACTCTTTCGTAAAAAAGCTAACATTTCACACGTGCCCTACGTACGATTACTGAGTCCGGGAGAAGGTGCTGTAATTACACTTCAAACACGTTAACATAGACAAAGAAAACAGCGGTTGTGGGTATGAATAAAAGTGATTACCTTACTATTCCTCCATGGCTCACAAGTTACTACCAACGGGAACTTAACCGTCCTGTGTTTCATATGTAAGCTGCGCTACGTTAGACAGAGTACTTTAATATTACCAGTTATGAAACTTCCAATGGGACCCATGCATCAAAACACTCTGATTTCGATTGGTCAAAATTAAAATATTTTCAGCGCGTGGTGGCGACCGCGTTTTTAACGTAAACTGTGGTAAGTTGCAAACTTTTAGATCGTTTCAGATCACCTGGAATACAAAATCGAATGAAGGCATGCAGTTTTAATAAATATTTGATGTAAGGGCCACAGATATAATTAAGAAAGAAAAGAAAAAAGGAAAACGCCATATTGAGAAGCCGGTAGCGGCAATAGCAGAGAGCTTTTTCTTTGTAATCCTAGATGACGCCAGAATCGATAAGAGCCAGAAAATGTGTACTAAAACTAGCCTTGTTTAGCAGCGCGAACAGTGTACGGAAAGATGACATACCGAGGAAATGGCGCTGTCGTTGTCTTGTCCGTCCATTGTTGGCGTTGCTACGGAAGATATCATGAACCAACTAGCCCAGCAAGCTACTAAAACTAGTCTGTATTTGAAGCGGAGCTTCCCAACTGGTAAGATAAAAAAGCTTTGATTTTAAGGACTAGAGTACAAATTCCTACATTGGAGTATATCTTATTTAGTTTGCAAGCAGACCAGTTGGATATCAAAAATTGCGGAGGATATTAGAATACGTCCATTATTACATAGGACTAAGAAAATAATTAAAAGGATACACAAAATGTAAAAACTATTTCAGTGCTGGAAATAATGCAGCCTGAAAGCGACCTTTGACCTTTATTCTTTTTTTGTAGCGAGAGCTACATTGACCACACTCTCGCCATTTCGCCTTGCTTGTTCATGCCTGTCCGTGCCTGTCCAAAGGGCGAAAAAAAGAAGAAGTCGTGAGAGGCGGTAGCTGGCAGCTTACATGGCCGAACACTAGCTGGACGTAGGACTTCCTGACATTACGCTTGGCAGGAGCTTCCAACTCGGGCCTCCCTTTTCATATGGGAGGGTGATATCACAATCAGCCTGCCAACACCCTTGCATTCACGTTAACCTCAGGCCACGCAGGCACGTTCATATGCTCGCTTAAAGCAGGGCTTTATATGTTGGCTGGTAGCTTACGCTATCGCGTCATCGTGGAGGTAGGAGTGAAAACAGAGAGAAAGAGGGGCCGTAGTGGAGGGCTTCGGACCACAGCCTGATAGATGCTTTCGCCTCATCGCACTTTAGTAATCAAAAATTCCCCCTATGGCATAAATAAAGCTGGAACCTTAGATATGGTGGCTAGAAGGGAGAGGTGGCGCGACCGCGCATTCCGCCGCTTGGAGAAAACGCGCCTTCGGTTCATGCCGCCGCCACTGGTCGCCGCTGTGGCGCTGCTGTCAGCTCTTCGATGTATTCTCTCCGGCGCACGCCGGCGCGTTCGTTCTTGTTTGCCTGTAGATGCTGCTTGAGCTGTTGTGCTATTTTTCAATCGGCTTTGCCCTAGCTCAGTTTATCCTGTTTTGTTTGGTGCCTATGTAGTTTTTCTTGCCGATGTGCTAGTGCGAGTATGCAGTATATGTGCGTACTTTTCTGTTTCTCTTGCGTTTAGAAACCCCCCGCTAAAAAAAAAAAAAGCGAAAGAACCGTTGTCCGGCAAAATTACCTTCAATTGCTCAACAAAAAAATTAGTGAAAGCATCGTTGTCAGGCAATAGGCCAGTCAATTGCTAAAAAGTAATGAAAGCATTGTTGTCAGGCAAAAGGCCAGTCAATTCCAAAAAAAAAAATTTGTGAAAGCATCGTTGTCAGGCAAACGGCCAGTCAGTTGTAAAAATTATTAATGAAAGCATCGTTGTCAGGCAAAAGGCCAGTCAATTGCTAAAAAAAGATAATGAAAGTGTCGTTGTCAGGCAAAAGGCCAGTCAATTGTAAAAAAAAAAATTAATTAAAGCATCGTTGTCAAGCAAAAGGCCAGTCAATTGCTAAAACAAATTAATGAAAGCACCGTTGTCTGGCAAAATGCCAATCAATTACTAAAAAAATGAACGAAAGCATTGTTGTCAGGCAAAAGGCCAGTCAATGGTTAAAAAAAAATTAATGAGAGCATCGTTGTCAGGCAAAAGGCCAGTCAATTGTAAAAAATATTAATGAAAGCATCGTTGTCGGGCAAAAGGCCAGTCAAGTGCTAAAAAATGTAATGAAAGTATCGTCAAGCAAAAAGCCAGTCAATTGTAAAAAAAAAATTAATTAAAGCATCGTTGTCAAGCAAAAGGCCAGTCAATTGCTAAAACAAATTAATGAAAGCACCGTTGTCAGGCAAAATGCCAATCAATTACTAAAAAATTTAATGAAAGCATCATTGTCAGGCAAAAGGCCAGTCAATTGTAAAAAAAAATTAATGAAAGCATTGTTGTCAGGCAAAAGGCCAGTCAATTGCTAAAAAAAATTAATGAAAGCACCGTTGTCAGGCAAAAGGTCAGTCAATTGCTAAAAAAATAATGAAAGCATCGTTATCAGCAAAATAACAGTCAATTGCTAAAAAAATAGTGAAAGCATCATCCATGACCAGCTTCTTATGTGGGAGACCTGAGTGAGGCAAATGAAGTTCTCAAAGACTGTGGCATCGAACACACATCTGTCATCACTCAGGCCAGTGATTCAAGGCTGATATTTTATACCGCTGGATATGTGGCGAAGAAATGCACCGCTGGCACAAAATGGGAAGAATGATGCAGACAACTCCTCAGTCTCAAGAACGGAACTGCTCCAGATGCAGCGTGTCTTAATTACCAGTTGAAAGTCAGCGCCCGTTGTGTCGTCTTCTAATCTTGTGCTCCCGTCCACGTTCCGCGCTGTTACCTCAAGATGCATAACCAACATGCCTAAGCTGCTATTCTAGTTAATTACCAGTGCAGTTCACAGAGGCGGTCTTGTGTTTCCATAAACCAATCTAAACGCCCCTGTGACACCCCATGAAAACACCTTTACTCGCTGTTTTAGTGCGCATGAAATCCGAAGAGACAGCCTAATTATTGACTTGGTAACAATTCTCCAAATGACCAAACTGCAGCTGGTTGGTTGTCACGGATATATTACATTTGTGACAAACAAAGTCATCAAGTTCTATGTTGTTAGCAGACTACACTTCTACCTGAAGACGCAGAATTCATTTCCAAAGGAAAGGCAAGGGAGAATATGAAACTGTTGAAACTGAGGTGGGTTGTTTAATTTGCTATTTGGTTGAGAGCAGTTATGTCTGGAAATTGTGTTCATTCTACCTGTATTATATGTATATTTGAGGCCTTCAACAGCAACCTCAACATTGTAATATTACTCTTGCCCTTAAGTGCAATAAACACAACTTTGCTTACCCATGAGTGTTTTTGTGAATAAAACTGTAATTTGTTCCTTCTGTACCTAAATACCGTTTCACATCGCGTGTTGCACGTTCTGGCTATCATCTGGCTAAAAATTGCACTTTCCCACTTTAGACGCACCGGAAATTCGCAGACAACAAAGAATACAAATTAGCATGGTGCCTGCGTTGCCTGCGTACTGTGTGACGTAACCGCACGTTAAATAATCGCATGTCATCTGCATTCTCTGTAATCTTCGACTGCAACGCCCCTAAGCCCGAGTCACTTTGGCTTCTTAAAACTCACAATACCAAACCAAAATAATTAGCTTTATAACTGCGACCACTGCGCCCATCGGGAAGGGTATGTAATGCGTCTTCAGACCAAAACTTCGTCATTTAAGCAGAATTTAGTAGCGCGACAAGCAAAACAACCGGCACAGCCGCATCTCCCGCTTTCATGGTGCCAAAGAACATATTAGCAGTCGATGTCACTCCTGACTTGCCTATTTTGCTCACCTGGTTAAAATATTTCAAGTGGTAACAATAATTTTAACATTTTGTTGGTATGACTGCGCTGCAATCGCAGCGAAGTTTACCCCAGCGCGAGCCGAGCACGCATCGAAGTGCTGAGAGCAGCGCCACCTACGCGAGGCATGAAACGTAGGAGCGACGCTCTCGGCCCGCTCACGTCACCTAACCTTTCTAGCCACCATACCTTTGAGTAAAACTACTATGTGCAAAAGCCACGCCTTTACTTTCAAGCCGAACCTAAGCGTATTCATGCAAACAGCTCTCGCTTAACTCCAGGTTTCACCACAACCTAAAGCAAAGCGAATTTTTGGGGCACGGCAATAATTGCCGTAATCTAACTACAAACCCGTTACCTTAAAAAGAAAAAAAAACGCATAGCACAGTGCATGAATCAGAAAGAATTTCCTTGTCTGGCTTTCGACATACCACTAACAGTGGTATGAGTCATAAATAGGCTAGGCTAGGTCCAGGACTAGCGCTGTGTAGGTTAACCAATGCGAACTTATTTTGTTCAGTTTTTCTTTAGGATGTGTTGCCGAGCTAGTTGCTGCAATATTTCAGACATTACAGTTGGGCGAAAAACACACACACAAGACAGAGTAGCGGACGAGCGCTCCTCTCGTACTTTGACTTATGTGTGTTTTTCTCGTGCAACTATGATGTCTGAAATTACTTCACTTTAGCAGCATATACAGTGCTCCAGTTGATTCTCAAAGATTTACCAGAAAATGAGCATATCTATATGCGGCTGAAAATTAAGATAAGTGGGCACGAAATCACAATTTTTTTCGGAAGCTGTGACAGACGTTACCTCAAAATGGCCTTTCACATTTGCTGATGATCGCTTTCAGGAAAGGAACCGAAGAGTAAATTATAGGTTAGTTTAGTAATTGGACACGTATTAACATTTTTGATGTCCTGCTGAAAAAAAAATATATAAATTTACATAACCAAATCACCGCTACCAATTCGTAATCTGTGACCCTATTTCGGCCCGTGTTAATTCATTGCTTAAAAGCATTTCCCTGCTTGCCTTCATTCTTACCTGCGTGAGTCACAACTTCACGCCCTTAAAGTACGAAGTATAAGCACCTAGAGAGGATGTCATTCTGATAGTAAGAAGCTATAGACTCGGAGTGAGCGAAAACAAAGTTTCGGCCTTTATTGATGATTTTTCCAGTAATGCTGACTGGTCAACTGTTTCATACCCGAGAAGTACTTTAGTTTGGGCTAGTTGATACATAGCTGATGTTCATTCTGAGGACGGTGCGAAAGGGACGAAGACAAAGAAGGAACCCAAAAACAACAGACGCCTGTCGGGGGGGGGGGGGGGGGGGGGCAGTCGACCACGAGGTTACTTCAATCAGTATCAAAGCACCACTGAACTGAAGCTTTTTCTACCACCCAGAGGTGTTGACATTTCCGAACTTTGCTTCGTCTAGGCAATAACAACAGCAAAGCTGAAGCATCAGAGCCGTGCGTCGGCCGCGGGCAACTGCCAAGACAATTGGACCAGCTCCGCTAGTTAAACGAGCCTTCTTCCAGCTCTAAGTACTTTGCGGTACGATTGAGGTCCTATAATGAGCTGTTCTAGCTGTCGTGTTTGTCTCCACTCGTGTATGGTCACGCTACCCTGTAATCATTTACCGCTCCATCTTTCTCACCCCGAAGAGCCAAGTGAGAGCACTCACGCCCTGCTGTTGTTTCAAGTCCTCTCATTATGGACGGGCGCTTCAGATCCGCGGACGGAATTGTATGGATCGCTATCTCGCAGTGGTTTTGAGCAGTAATGGAAGCGTGCAGATCGCAAAAAATAAGACGTCTGCATAATGTTTTTAAAATATCATCGCCGAGACCTAACGGCTTCTCGTAAGGGAACGGAAGTCTTGTTCTTACTTT
This sequence comes from Amblyomma maculatum, assembly GCF_055883805.1. Taxonomy (NCBI): domain Eukaryota; kingdom Metazoa; phylum Arthropoda; class Arachnida; order Ixodida; family Ixodidae; genus Amblyomma; species Amblyomma maculatum. The sequence continues at coordinate 152,799,404 of NC_139345.1, read as the reverse complement.
GTTCCTCTCACTGAGAAAGACTTCAGCAAAATCCAAATGCATAATTCTAGCCGGACGTACAGTAACAATGATATGGACGAATCTGGGGTCGATAACATATGCAGCCCTCCTGTCATTGCCGAACAACCCTCCATTGTCGTAACAATCGCTGACAATTTTGACTAAGGAAGCGGCTCTGATGGCTTGCGTGCGCTGCACCTAACTGCGGAGCCAAAAAGAAAAGTAGAACGACAGAGTGAACGGATTGTGTGGCATCTTCAAGAAGATTGAATTGTCGATGCGAAAGAAAACACGAGGCTGGACAGGCACGGAGGTCCTTTAAATGGAAATCGAGGAGCGGGTCATGGTCCTGCCGCCGAAAATATGTTGAAAAGCAAAGAAAGAAACAAAAGGTTATCCGCACTAAAACCACCATATCGTAGAACACGATTCTGCGGCTTTATTCTACCGGATGTCGCGACGTGCGCTATTATTTCGCACGTGCATTTCCTCTTCGGTGTCACACTGACATTGAATGCGCCGAACAAGAGGAAATCTGCTGCTATCTATGTAGAAATGCTTCTTTGGAATTGGGCGAGAGCAGGCACTTCTGGGATGTTGCCACGCTCTCGCCGCGCTAAGTTGCTACTATCCTCTCTTTGCGTTTTTATGTAAAAAATATTAAGATTAACACGCTAACCATATATTGCACGCCTTCGTCACCTATCTATTGCTATTTTAAATGTACCTTGCTGCTTAAAAGAGTTAAAGTAATTTTATTCTCAATGGTGGATATGAGTAGTGGAACATGGAACAAAATAAAAAGTTTAGATTCATGCTTTATACAGCTGCTAGAAAATAAAGTTAAACAGGAGGATAACCTAGGTTGTAACAAGCATATCACTCAGGCGGAGGTCTATGCAAGTTTTTTTTTTTTTTTTTTTCAAGGCATGGACCATTTTTGATAGTTAAAGAAATTTCTTTCAGATAGTGGCAAACAGTTTACCACTGACGCTCAGCTAATCGGCAACGTTACCTAGGAATTTGGCTAACAAGTTTAATAACATTTGCACTCTCCATGACTAAGGGCTAGTTCTTCAGGGGACCATGCGATCGTTGACATATGTGCGCCAGCTAACAAATATGTGCATTAAATGCCTGCTCTTAATTCATATCTCTGTTTCACTGCGATGAGGCAATTGTCCCCCCCCCCCCATCCCGCAAAATGTAAAAGCAAAAGCAGATTTATTGATTTATAGGTAGGGAAAGGCGCGGTAACTGTCTCACTTTTGACACCTCAACCGCGCCGTAAGGGAAGGGAGGAAGGTGGGAGTGAATGTGGAAAGAGACAAAGAGGAGCCGTAGTAGAGGGCTACGGAATAATTTCGACCACCTGGGGAGAATCCACTGCAAAAAACCAGCACCTAATAGGAGAGTGGAAAAGTGTTAAAGGTGCAGTGCGATGTCAACGCACGTTAAAGATCCCCAGGTGGTCGAAATTACTTCGTAGCCCTCCACCACGACTCCCCTTTCTTTCTTGCTACTTTTACTCCCACCTCCCTCCCTTCCTTTACGGCGCGGTTCGGGTGTCCAGAGAGCAAGTGTGACAGATACTGCGCCTTTCCCTTTCTGTGAACGAATTGTGCTGTGCGATGTCAGCGCCCGTTAAAAATGCCCAGGTGGTCGAAATTTCAGGAGTCCTCCACTACGGCGTTTCTCATGACCTGATTTGCTTTGGGACGTTAAACCTCACAAACCAACCAACCAATCACCCAATTATTAATATTATTATTCGTAGTAAAGAATGGGAAATGTGCTAAAGCACCAAGTACACCTTTTAACGGGGCCGGCCCATGAATGCATGCAGGAAAGGCGTAAACGCCAAGCATAAAACGGTGTTAAATCACTGAGTACCACTTTTAAGGTAGTATATGAGTATAAGTAAGGGTGTTATGTCACATAGTACTGCCCGCCCTCCTACTTTTGCCTGTTGCGTCCGCAGATTGATTGATTTATTGACTACCACCCTAAAATCGGTGGAAATTAAAGTTTTAATCAATCAATCAATCAATCTGCGGACGCACCCGGCAAAAGCAGGAGGGCGGGAACGGCGTGGAAGTGCCAATCTCAGTAGCGGCTGGTAGGCCGACGAAATACGGTATACCCTCTCGCGTAGGTTACCCTCTCCCCGAAGGTGTATCCTTTGTAGGTAGCACCTTGAGTAACTATAAGCGAACGTCTCTGCATAGCAAATATGAGGCTTCAGGTTTGTTCTCGCTGGACGATATACAATCCCATATAATATGTCGGGGCAAAAACCGGAGAACAGTATATTCACCATTGTAGGTCAGAGTCCGTACTCGTGACCATTTGCTTAGTACCTGGAAGTAGGAATGAAAACTACCAAAGACGGGGAAATTCATCTCTTTAGTATTTTCAGTAGGGTCAGAGTGGAGGAACCTGGCTTGGGGGGCGGGAAATCTCAAAAGCGGCCTCATGTAGGGGGCCTTTCTGAGAGGTCGGAGACCTGGCTAACGACATGCGGTGGTTGGAATGCGCTTGGAGGCCGAGGGCCACGCATTCTGCTAAGGCGAGTGCTCGCCCTCTAAGGAGGCCCGAAAGGAAGTTCATTTGGCCATCTTACTCGTTGTCCCCATTCCCTCTCAAATGCCATAACCCCCTTCCACTACTTCACAGGGGACATTAGGGAAGCCTTTCCGGGTACCCTCCCCGGCTGTAGGTCGCTGTGGTAATTTTTCAGCCTTTATACTACGAATTGCTTTCCAAAAATACCTTGTCCGGATGGATTAATTTTTTTACATTTAATTGGTTTAAGCCTATTGTGTCGCAGGACAGTACGGGTAGGGCATTATTATTCTTATTTCTTTAAGGCCCACCGTAACGTCTGTGAAATGCAACCCATAATTCATTTTTTTTTAAATCTGATTTTACCTTTGTGGAAGAAGTCAACGTTGGCTCGAGGAGCTAGCTAAAAAAAAAAAAAAAAGGAGTAGGAAAGCGCCGGCAATAGAAAGGTTTAGGGTGATTTTAAAATTGGCCTCCCCTAACGCTGCTTACTCCGACAACACTGACTAAGCTAATCTCAGAAAGGCCGACAATCTAAAATTAGTGCACCGGGCGAAACCAGGGTGGTATTTGGTTACGTAAGGTGCTTTTATTCGCAAGAATAACAAACGGCTTTTTAATGTGGTCATCAATCATATGTGCAAGAGCATGGAAATTTCGAGGCTGTCTCGACACCCTTCCCATGGCCAAAAGGTTTTTTTTTTTTGTTTTCCGCAACGTCACAAGCTCAAATCAGCACCTGATTTCTCCACGCGAGGCCTTCCTCTAGGAACGCATAAAGCGTAAGCCGACTTTATAAATTCCGACAGTATTTTTAGCGTTTGCCAGTGAAAGAACCTTAGCTAATCCTCGGCGCAGCGCATGCATCTGCGTCGCAGCTGTGTGCGCTCTATGATGACGTTGCCACGTCACTGTTGCTTTGACTTTGGTGACCTTCCCTGCGTGCCTGCGTCGGTCCCTTCGCTCAGCAGCAACGAGCCTCGAAGCGTTGGCGGGAAATGTGTTAGCGTCCCAGTACCTGGGAACACAACTGCGCAGATACCACGAGCGTAGACCAAGAGAACGAAACTCGCTGTAACCTACGCGGCTCATCCAGCTTTGGGTACTCTCTAACGGTGTTTCAATCTAACGATGCAAGGAGTTAAAATGAAAATCAATGCGACCTTGCTGGATTGGGGATTTTCTTATAAAACAGGGCATGGAAACGGGACTAATAAAAAAGAAAAGACGCACACGGCCCTTAGTCCCGTGCCCACGCGCTGTTTTATAAGAAAATGCATAACCAGCTCGGCCAAACTGTCTTTCTATTACACTTGATTGTGGAACTGGGACGATTAATATCAACTAATAATTTGGGAACAACTGGAACGCACATACTAAAAAAAAGAAAGCTGTTTTGATCGACCTTTTCGGCAGCTTCGTACTGGGGAACATTAGGATACCTTTTAACTAGAAATGATAAAAACTCTTCAACCTCAGCAAGTGGATTGTGTTGCCAGCCCGGTTATTGTGATCGCAATTGACGGCATTATAAAATTGTTTCTGATGGCAGTTAGAGAGCGAGAATAACCAATTAAAGAGCCTAACCCACAGGTGTTGAATAAATTAAGGCTTTGACTTTCGAGACGTCCAAAACAAAACAAAAAATATTTGTTTTTCACGTTTACGTTTCTTTATTCCCTGCGCCAGCTTACAGGTCTGCAGTACAAGCGCCCAAATAAATGTTACTTTGTTCGATTACTCCTATGGCCCAACACTTTTACTCAATTTGTCAAGACAGCTCGAACCAATAGGTGTAGAACACAGGTGAAAGGCGCGTTCAGTGTCCCAGCGACAAACAGCGCTGCAGACATCTTTATTTTTTTTTTGTAATCAGGATTGAAAAAATACTTCGTATGTGTGCGTCCATATAGGCGGCGTTGCTATGAGGCAATCTACGCCTGGGATAGGCGGCCTCTGCCACAACCGTCATCGCAACCGCCAACGCTGCGGGGAGCCGTTTACTTATCTAAGCCGTAGGTATGTAACATGTATTTCTTTCGCATGTATTTCCTTCGTTAAATATTAAATATTAGCTCGAATATCGTTTCGATACTATTATAAAATCTGCTTAGATGGTAGATTACTGGCGCACAGAGGGTTTTTGTGTGGGTCAGGAGAAGAGTTTGAAAAGCGAGTTTAATATCTCTCCCAGAATGTAATTCAGCAGACCCGTCACAATTAAGGGACGCTCGTAGCAGATATCCTAGAGTCTAAAATTGTTGTAAGTGACGCTTTTGACTTATCTGGGCAAATGAGATACGAGTAGAGTGAAATTCATTTTTGAAAAAAAAAAAGTTACGATAATGAAGAGAGCAAGGCTGGGTTGCTGACTCCCGTGCTATTCTCTCCCGTAGACAAGTCCCCATGTTGAAACGTTCGCTCGGCTTGCGAACTGAGGTTTCCCTATAAGCCTTATTCAGTGCACTTTCATACCGCTCACTAAAAGAAATTTGCGCGTGCAAGTCATACTTTCGGAGCAGGTAAAACATTTCCAATATACAGTAATACATAGTTACAATCTATTATCTCTCGAGCTAGGCACTGAAGCCTTTATTGACTGTATTAAAATATTTCTTCCCGGGGTGGTGCAGTGGTAAGACGCCCGACTACTGTGCCGGAGTTCCCGGGATCGAATCCCGGCCTCGGCGGCTGCGTTTCGATGGAGGCGAAACGAAGTGGCGTCCGTGTGCTGTGCGATGTCAGCGCACGTTAAAGATCCCCAGGTGGTCGAAATTACTCCGTAGCCCTCCACTACGGCTCCTCTTTCTCTCTTTCCACTTTCATTCCCACCTTCCTCCCTTCCCTTCAGCGCGGTTCGGGTGTCCACAGAGCAAGTGTGACAGTTACTGCGCCTTTCCCTTCCTGTGAACCAATTTAACTTAACTTAAATTTTACATTGTTTTTAAGCTGTGACTTTTCATTGTTAGTTAAGTCATGCAACCGAAGAAAGATATGAGGCGCTGCTGCAATACTAAGTACGCATTTGTTTTAGGACCCGGCTAATAAGCAATTCAACCTGGATCAGAAAAAAAAAGAAGAGACCTTTATGTCTCATCCAATGAGAATAAAGAAAAATTGCGACTTACAAAAAAATGGACTAATGAAAATCTATTACGGCCTAGCAGATATACGCTATGATACGATGTCGTCGATGTAGCGATCGCTTTTTAACGAGTTGTTTCATTATATTTTGGCTACTGTAAGGTTGGACATGCGTATAGTGTATTCATGTACGATGCATTGTTAAGTCATCTTAGCAACCAGTGTAGTGGACGGGACAATAAAAACAACAGGGTCTTGTCCCGTCCTTTGAGCTGCTTTTTAAAGATGACTACACACCAACTAGGCCAACTGTGTATCCTTGTGCACTATTAGCTCAATGTGGTCCTTCTTGATCGTAGGTGTTTACTCCAGGTTTTAGGGCACTATGTTTTGTTTCAGAAGCAATGAGTAGCCCACAATGCCATCAAGTACGAAACATTTCGCATGTAAATGAGGAAATGATGTAAAAAAAAAAAGGCCCCTAAACATGGGGAACGCTCAGAGAAAAGAAAAACGTCGTTCTTACAAAGAATATGTGGTCCAAGGCTAGCAATGATCCTTCGGAATCAAAACCAGATTTTAAACGTTTGAGCGCCGGTTATTCGAACGCTTCAAGAAACACTCGTATTGTCTGAGTAGTAGCGATATTCAGTCGCAGCACTGTCTCTTCTCGTCAGTCACAAGAGATGTTTTAGCAAAGATGGGTGGTTAAATTGTCTTGGACGCCATTTTCAATTGGTGAAACCACGGAATCTTTTGACATATTCTTGTATATTCATTGTTTACAGCAGTCGCACGCTCTGATACGAGGAAAGTATTTGTAATGTTTGTCATGCGCTTGCATCGATTGAGTGTATAGATTACACGCTAATCCGACCGAGCACCTTTTTCAAGCTTCAGGAGGTGGAATCTGGTGGTATATTAGTAGGCTTTCTGCGATCTGAGGATAAGCAAAACATTGCGCTTGAAGGGCACTTTACAAAAAAAAAAAAATACAAGAAAAAAACACTGCTAACTGAAATTTTGCGTGTGACAGAATTTCAACGCTTTAAATATTCATTAGACAGGGCTAGCTGATATGGCGAAATTATGATATATCTCGACATGCGTAGAGAACACATGCTTCCAAAGTTTGCTTATGCCTACAAGGCTAGAAAATACTTATCCCGCGATATTCTGGCCGCCAATTGAGACATTACTGTGTGTGCGTCTAGGAATAACCAAAAATACTTGAAAGACAAACAAGCAACACTGAGAGGAAAGAACCCGCGCTTATCACCATGTTCAATTAATTTGTGTTCGCATTTACCCTCAAGAAACGATTCGATACATAGTAATATTAATAATAATAATAATTGGTTCAAGGGAAGGGAAAGGCGCAGTATCTGTCACACTTTTTGCTGTGGACACATGAACCGCGCCATAAGGAAAGGAAGGCAGGTGGGAGTGAAAGTGGAAAGAGAGAAAGAGGAGCCGTAGTGGAGGGCTACGGAGTAACTTCGACCACCTGGGGATCTTTAACTTGCGCTGACATCGCACAGCACACGGACGCCTCTTCGTTTCGCCTCCATCGAAAGGCAGCCGCCGAGGTCGGGTTCGGACCCGGGTAGTCCGGCACAGTAGTTGGGCGTCCTACCAATGCACCACCCCGGTGGGGCATTCGATACATGCAGTTACCAAATTTTTGTGCGTATCGTACTTGTGTTAGTAGGTAAAAAAGCGGGCAGCTTGTTTTATTTGGAAAAAGAGCGGTTTACATTAGATATCCAAATTACCACATTGCCGAGCCATCTCACTGAGGCTCATATTTTGTGCCACTGCTGATCATAGAGCTGCGGCGGCGCTGGTACAGCTGTAGTTATTCTAGGTTTCGCATACTGGCAATCGTAATGTTATGAAAATAACCTTGATCATACTTTCGTAGACGCTTAAGCATACACGTATGTACACAAAATCTCGTGCACTTATGCTCAGATACTTAGTGGGAAACATAAATAAGAAAACGTAAGCTCATTTCGAATAACTCGACATAAAATATAATAGTTTATTTTTAAAGGCAAACATTAAATTCTGAAGGAACATGTCTCGAGCAGAGGACTACAAATTACTTCGAAATCTAGAGTTCCATTAGTTTCCGCCTAAGTATTAGCGCAGGTATCACCTGTCTCAAAGAGGAATGACTGATGGCCACAATCAAGCTGATGAACTCGTAGTACGCACTGCGACGCTATAGCTTCGCAGCCTACCAACTATGTGACCAAAGTTATGCGACTGCATTTATTTTACAGTGTGAGAGAGGAGGCCGGTTGGTACAAACACGAATAATTGCTCAAAGCGTCAATCGGCGCCCGTTGAACAAGCGAGTCAAACAGAGCGAGATGCTGTCCTTAATTAAACTTGTGTACGTACTTTGCTAACGTTCAATACAAGACAAACAATAGGTATGCGACAGCTTGGTCCCAGTACAAATTAAAAAGTGCAGTGGAACTTTACCCGCAGAACAACGCACCCAGCATGATTTTTTAAAGTTCCTTGTTGTTTGTTTGGCTGAGAGATTGAGCTCGTGGCACTATTTACCTTTGCGCAGGGCACGATGCACCAACGACAGCCCGCAGCGAAATGGAACAGTCCAACGGTGTGCGAAGAACACACTACAAATAAACACAATAAGTTTCGCGGTTTCTCGCTGTGGATAGCGCGCACAGGGCACACAAACACCGATGTTCACAGAGCGCCGTCAAACGGTACCCGCATGAACGGAAGCGCAGGCGAATGGTTCGAACCAGGGACGACGACCACCGATTCAGTGATAGAGAGCTGAGGGCTGCGCACACGCTCCGGCACGCGGCCTTTTGCCGATTGATCCGAGGCCGTGTGGTCCCGCGTGCTCCACACCACTTGCGCGACTGTGCGTAGCGCCAGAATGCCTGACGCCACCTGGAGGATACGGTTGGAACTGCGCTCACATTCTGTCCCGTGTGGGAAAAGTTGGCGGCGTCTTGCTCACTAAGGTCGGCTGCGGAAGCGACTGCATTTTTTCCGCGGTTGAGGCTTCTGCAATCGAAGCATCCTAAAGCAGAGGTCATGAAATGTCTAAAACTCATCTACTCTAACTTTTCGTGGGGACCTAATTACGTGCGTTTTTATGTGAAGGAGCTGAATTTTTTGAATCAGTACAATGATTGCTTTGCGATTGCAGCTAATGAATTGAAAAATTTACTCACAGTATCAAAATTATTCTCTCTCGGTGGAAGCTAGAAAACAGGGTCCGGCACGACGCTCAAAAAAAAAAAAATCAAAAAAAAAACGAAAGGCACGTGCTTTTAGGTTGGTATGAAGGAATTTAGAGAAATTAAATTCGGTTTTTGGCAAAAATGCAAGAATCATTAGTTCTAAAATCACATGCTAGAATAAAAAAAAACTTCTCATTTCCAGTAATATTTTCAGAGGAATATAACTCGGGGTTTGAAGCAATAAATGTTCTTGAAAAATTGAAGGACGCCTCAGTGAACTAGCGCACAGGGCGTCTCCTGACTCCAAGAATCACATTTCCTTTCTAACTTTATAGTTGCTGAGAATTGACGTACGACACAGAGGTACATCACATAAAAGGAACACCGGTAATATGGCTCGTGGAAAGAAAGAAAAACATCAGTTGAAAAATTGGTTGACCTAACTTAACGCCAATAAATTATCTGCTCCTGATTCTTTTCTCATAATTGTGCACGAGCTCCGTGACGAGTCATGGCCTTCATCCTGTCATTAAGGCATGCAGGATTCTGTACGTAACTTCTTTTGTCTCCCCTTCAATTACTTCAGAGGAATAGTGTCCCGCAAACGGCTGAAACTTATATCCGGAACCCTCTACTATTCGTCGAGTACAAAAATTTCTAGTCTGTCATGTGAACTGTACCAACAAAACAACTTTACAATATACGCCGCCTCCTTGCGCGCCAATACCATTATTGATGGAACCTATTCGCATCCGCAGGCATATTTTGCAGATAGTTGTCAAAAACAGAGGTTGCTTTGGTTTGCTTTATGGGGTTTGACATCCCAAATCGACTTAGGCTATGAGAGACGCAATAGTGGAAGACGGAAGAAATTTCGACCACCTGGGTTTCTTTAACCTCCTCTGAAATCGCACAGCAAACTGGCATATTGCTTTCCCCCTCCATCGAAAACCGGCTGTCACGGCCGCGATTCAATCTCGTCTCCTTGGACATATACGTCGAGCACCCAGCAAGCACTGTACCGATGCGGCAGGGCGAAAGCCAAAATATAAACTTAATTGCTTAAATGCTCTTTTGAAATATAATAAGTCATAAGCCTGAGGAATAAAAGTGACAATCTGCATGTCTTTTACAGCTGCGGTGTGGAGACATCAAAATTGCGCTAAATTACTAAGCCAAATTTGCAGAGCGCTCAAATTTTCTCAGCTGTCTATGAAACGTTTCTTGCAATATGCATTCTTATTTATTTTTCTTTGTGTTGGGCTATATTTCTCAAGAAACAGAAGTAGAAGTGAGAAAAACAGCGTAACCATGCGGACAAAAGTAAACGGAGCCCGCTATTTGCTTCTAACATTCTTCCCGCGTTGCATAATTAAAACCAGCAATCGGGGTATGTGCGAACCGCTACTACTAGCGTCTACATGCCAAAGCCCTTTCACTTGGACATTTAATATGTTCTTATTTTTAGTGCAGATTGTGTGATTTTCATTTGAACGGAAAAGCGTGCTCCGTTTACTTAAGTCCGCACCTGTTACATATTTAAACCTTTACCGTTCATATCCCTATAGGGTTGGCCTAGAGGCCTTCACGCTAGGTATTGTTTGTATGTCTGCCTGCCCCGCGCAGTCTACACCAAAATCGGAATATATTTTTTTTTTTTATTTCAGACCATCAAGGGTTTCTACCATACCTTTAAAGGCAACGCAGGTATGCTGCTCATTGAGGCGGATAATAAAATCTGACAGAAAATTATATTAATTAAGTTATGCTTTGCAATACTATAATATTATTTCAATGCGGCAATTCTACCAGGCCAACAGCAAACTTTCACCTGCTTGAGAGCAAGCATTGCTTATTATGCTGGAAGGAGCAACCTATGAGATTATTTATTAGTTCTCGTCATAGCTATGCTCAATAGAACTGATAAAAGAAATCCCGCACTTTTCGTCTACAAGGATCTCCTCTATTTTATACAAGTGTGTTGCTATGTTGTGACAGTAGCGTCACAATTTTGCATTCGGAATAGATCCGCGTCTATTGGTTAGAGCCCATGCAGTGAAAATTGAGGCATTGTATAGAAATTTTCAGACATTTTTGATGGCTGGCGTCACGGTCAACACGCGCGAAGTGCAACGGCCAAAGTAGGCGAAACCGCCATGCTGAGCAGTGACATCTCAATTCGGCGTCATCGCACCGTGTATATGTTTCTGTTGCCGTGAAGAATATGCATCTCACACGTAGCCACATCCCGTTTGCGATTTCGCCATTTGCTCGAGGCAAGCATGAGAAAAATTTGGGCATGTCGTCGATTCGTGGGTGTTTCGTGGGCTATTGTACATTCTGTATTGTGCATACCGTACTGTACATCCCCGTCACCGACAAGCCGATCCACCTAACCGACAAGACACACCGACAAGCGAATTGTATTTATTGGTCGTGTTTTACAAATTGTATTGTTTCTCTTATGGCTCATTACAAAGTTTTTCTTGTGCACGGGAAAGAAATTATTTCGCAGTGATTGAATAAATCCACTACTGCAAACCACAGAACAGGTAAGTAAACGGACATAGTTGGATACATCAGGACGCACACAAATGGACTCTTCCTGCACTGAGAATTACGAAAACCAGCGGTCCTTCCACTGCCAGATAGATAGATGTATTTGTTGAAAGGAAAAGGCAGATAGGTTGGCCGGTATAATTCAAATCTGGCCTGCTACTCTGCATTGGGGAAGGGGAAGGAGAGAAGAAAGAAGATCATGATGAGTGACGATGTGGGAGAAGGCATATGAAATACATATACAGGCACGACAGCTTGCTTTACAAGCGCGAATCAAGTCCACTGGCGCACAGAAAATGGCAAAGAGCACGCACTGCCAGGTTTGCTACAGTGGCACATTGCATCATTAGTTTTTTCTAAGCCCGTCGTCACCTATGAAAAAATCACCCTTGAAGCCAGCGTTGTTCCTGCGACGCAGAGTTGAACTGTTGATTGCAGATGGGAGCCTGGCGGTGATGATGATCGTCAGACATGCGTGCGATGCAAACTGCTAAATGTTTTGCTTCAAAACATTCCAACGGGCGAACATCGACAGATACTACCGTCTCCGTCTTTTTTTGCGCTATGTCTTCAAGAAACTGCTACCAACTAGCCCAAACAAAACATCTATTACTACCTTCCTGCCTTGCCAGATGTGCAGATGTGGACCTAAACTTTGCAACTGGCATTTTTGCTCCCTGTTTGATGCTGCCATTTTTACCTTTCCGCCATATCTTTACCTGCATTACAGGCTTCAGGGTATATGTTTCTCCGCTGAGCCCAGTATTTGGTTATTATTTTAGTTTCCGTGCTATCATGATAATGTTTCTCCGCTAAGCCCAGTATTTGGTTATTATTGTAGTTTCTGTGCTATTATGATAATCAGCCTAGTAATGTGCGCTGCAAGGCAAAGCCATAAACACGGACAAATTCCTCTCTTATTGTTACCGCCCTGAGCCAGTCCGCTTATTCCCGCCAGCTTCCCCATAGCACTCGCACAACTCAACCTCTGCCATCGGCTCCAACGCTTTGCCAACTATTTTAAAGTAGTTCGCAATTCTAAGAGACCATCAGAAACCTATTCGTAAAAAGTTAGATTCACGAACACATAGATTTGCATTTTACGTTTTTATGACACGAATAATCTGAGTTCGTTCACCGAACAACTCAGAACTTAGCGCTATGACATTTTCAGTACACCTGATTGGAAGCTGTGTAGTGTGGCGTGAAAAAAAGTATGCACTGAATGATACCTAAGCGGCCCACTGACTGGATTTCATGAAATGCTACAGAGGCGGAGGTGAGCAAAGACGCAAGTGTGATCATTCTCTGGTGCGTCAAACAAACGCAAGGCACGTAGAGAAGTGCTCTGCCGTAGATCGCTTGTCTATGAGAGCTACGCATTTCACTTGAGCTGACGTCCAGCGATATGTGATGGAAAGCTGTTTTCTCTTTGACTGCAAGATACATTATTATAGGTCTGTATTTGTATTGGCAGTTTGGTTTAGAAGTTTTAACGTTCCAACGCGATTTAGGCGTTTAGGGATGCCATAGTGGAGTACTCCGGAAATTTAAGACCACCTGGTTGTCTTTAATGAGCACTTTCATTGCACAGCAGACGAGCGCCTTGCTTTTCGACTCCACTGGAAAGAGGCTTCCACGGGCTAGATTCGATACCCCTTCCTTGGGTTAAGTAGCGGAGCGCCCAACCTTTGAACCATCGTGGCAGTGTGCGAGTTTCGAAAGCCTGAATTTTCTTACATGCTGTCTTCAATCCGAGAATGCCCCCTAGCATTTCCCTACACGTTGTGTAATTATTATGTGGTGGACTGCGGTTTTAAATTGTACGTCGTTTACTACATGCACTGCAGGTGTGCTTCAAAGTTAAGGATTGCGGACTTGCTGCTGTCCCTGCTGTGCCATTCATTCGACGACGCGGAAATTGAAGTGTGCACGAATTTTTTTTTTCTATAAGCGTGGCTTACTTATTTAGGTTTCAGGCACCTGTGTTCTGTTCAACACCGCAAAGTATCCACGGAAAAATATATCTTCATGCAGCCTGATTGCGCGCTGCGTGAAAATGAAGGAAAGGATAAGCGCTAGGGTGAATGACCACGCGGTGCACCTTGCTGTTCCAAACTATATGGCAGGACAGAGTCTGTAGAAAAGGGTTTCATTGGTGAAGCAATGAATACGAAGCTGCTTTTTTGTATTACACAGGTGCGATAGACTGCTGCTGCCGCCTGCAGCTGCGGCGTGAAAATAGGAAATGATTCCACGAAAATAATGCGTGTAACAGCCCTATTTGAGCAAAGCAGTAGAGCGGTTGGCCACTGTGTGCACAGCAAAATTAAGTAAACTTCCTGTACACAACAGTTATGGCTCTAAATTTAAATGTTGCGAACAGTATCCAGTGATGATCTCGGAGAAGTCACGGTTGGTTCCAAGCCGACGCACCCAAACGTGCACGTTGAGTTTGCCAGTGCTTGCTTAGATGAGAAATTGTCGTCTCTTAGTTTGTATCACCAAAATGGTAACGATATATAAATGGCATAAAACGCAAGAGTAAAACTCGCATTCAGCGATAGAGATACGGAGTAAAAAACTATCTCCATCGGTCACTTTCCAAGTGGAAGTAACTGTCCTATTAATGCGTTACAGAATGTCAGTAATCGTGTACATATCAACGAATAACGTCATGTATGTAATAACAAAAGCGAGCCCTCTACATCTATCGGGATAGACAAGTATTTCACAAGGGGAAGAGCGTCGTTCCCGTCAGAAAAGTATGCAAGATTTGAACATGCACTTTCGAATCAGTGAATCCGCCCATGTTTTTAATGTAAGAGAAGAACCTGTTTCGAACCTAAAGGCCTTCGCTAACTCAGTAACCGCGTCCTCCTTCGCGGATATACAACTAACACAATGTTCACGTCGTTGTTGCAAAGCACCACGACCGCTATTCTGCGTGATTGGTGTTTTCCGTTGCTGCCATTTTTGCACAAATCATCCATTTTCTTCATAAAAATAATCCCTATGCGTGCCGCATTTAATTTAAAATCTCTCTGGGGCGTCTGAGCGAAGGCATGCTGATCACATGTCAAAGCCTTTGCGAAGTGCTACTTAATCAACGGGTGCAATAATGAAGCGTCCGTGCATCGTCAGCAGTTTTGAAGCCTGTTTTCGCATATATGCTTAAATATACGACTCGGTTCCGGACCAACTGTGATGAATGCAACATTCACCAGCTGTTTTCGGATCATGCCTAATAAGCATGTCTCTCCGCAGTATAGATGAAAGTTTTTGCGCTTTAAGCATACATGCCTGTCTTTATTTCTTCCATAATACTGCCAAAGTCTCATTTATTTCCTTAAATGACTTCATGCCATGAACACCATGGACACAGGAGCACCACTAATCTGATGGAAATGAGGTTGCTATCTATTATCTTTACGAGTCCAAACCAGGCATGCCTGACAGCGCAACCACACGTTCAGAGGCATCAATCTGTAGCATAAAGTATTCCCAGAAGTACTATACAGAAATTCATCGGAGCTCTGTCGGTGCACAACACCTCCTCAAACTTTTCGCACGAAAGAAACAGAACTATAAATATATAAGTATATTCACACAAAATGATATGTAGGTCTAGCCAACGATCATGAGTCTGCTGTCTGAAACCTAGATGGTTTAGGGTCTTGTAATCTCATCACCAGCTCCTTGTTCTCCACGTATTCCAGACTCTTTCTTTATTTGGCCCTGGAACCGGGCTCGGAGAAAATACCAGTGTTGATTTTCCCCCATCAGGCTACTTCAGTTACAATGTTCTATTTAAGGCACCAAGTCATAAATATATATTATCTGCTAAACATACTTTAGTGCATTCGTCTTGCCTTTTTTTTTTCAGGTAGTCAAGACTTGCCGTCGTAATACGGCCTTAGAAAGACATCACTGCCGGGATGAAAATTTTGTTTTCATGCTAGTGTGTTGGTCGTTGCCGCTGTTCTTCATAGCATGGATGCAATATTGCTGTGTTAATAATTTCACCTTGTTCTTGGTTAACTCCTCTTCCTACACGTGCCATACCAGTCTCTGGAGAGCTTTGCAGAGTGCTTCTCTATAAGGCCGACCTTTCGCATTTATAGGGTTCAGTACAAGACAAGCGGTCCCCTACAATACTTCACTGTACTTCAATACTACTATACTACAATACTACTGTACTTCACTATACTGCCAGCCCCTTCAATTTCTACCTCCCGCTTTTAATATACTATGTATAGAGAGTATCGTCTCGGTATAACTGTTTTTGAAATGTATCATTATCATATGATTATTTTAGGAAACACGCCTCTCTGTTCGCAGTATGTTAGATTTGCTTTCTCAGTAGGTACTTACTTTTAACGCGGCAGCAATAAAGGCCTCGTTTACCAAAAATACTGGGTCGGTGTAGCGTCGGCGTTGTGGACAAGAAATCATGAGGATGGCGCTAGAAGATGGCAGGAGCTGTCAACTCGAGTCTCACCTTTCATACAGACGGGCGATATCAGAATCAGCCTGCCAGGGCATTTGAATTCTTGTCGCCCCTAGGCCACGCAGGTAAATTCACACTGCTTGGGGCTTTGCATGAGAGGCAGTCTCCTACGCTATCGTGTCATATCCTTAAATCGGGAGCTTATGTTTTCCAAATATTTTTAGGTCCTTCGTCTATAAGTGTGTGTGCTCGCCTTTTTTAGCGGATTTGCGATGAATGCACAAAATCATGTGCGTAATATTTGTTGTTTTATATATGATTATATGTGATTATTGTAGAAAAATATGATATGCAAGCTGCATGCTATAAAGTTTTTAAAGTACATCTTGAAATTACATCTGGCTCATAAATTACGTCTGGATCCAGAAACAATAAAAATGCATGCAGCAACGTGCTTTGAGATGTTTACCCAAATTTCCTTCACCCCAACGCATCATTTTTTCTGCTCCGCCGCTGCAGTGCAATGGCTAGGGCGCTCGAAGGCTGTGCTCAAGTATGCGGGATCACGTCCAGCGGCCGCTTTTCGATGGAGGCGAAAAGCAAAGAGACCGTGTGCTCTGTGATGCTAGTGCTCGTTAAAGAATCCCAAATGGTGGAAATTCCCAGAACCCTCCACTGTGGCGAAAATCGTAGCCTGAGGGCGTTAAACACAACTAATCTAACCAAACCATCCTTCCTTCTGTGTCTTCTCTCTTTACTTCCACCACAGTTTCTTTAATGGTACAACTAGGTGTTCACTCTGAGTGACATAAATACCGGGCCTTTGCCTTCTACTTATGAGGCATTTCTAACACTAAGTAATTTCCTTTTCTGGGGTATGTTCTCTATTATTGTTTATGAAGGTTTTAGAGACCACACTTTATTAATATTCATTGTTTCCTTATATTCCTTCGCTTTTATAAAAACTCGAAAGAACAGAGCCTTCTTTCCTTTCTTTCTTTCGTTCTCTTTATTTATCTATATTTTTTCTTCCGGCCTATGGTCAAGCCTATGTCGACACACGTATCATTATATAAATCACTCTGTAACACTACAAACACGTAAGCACAATGACCACAAATTCGCAAATGGCAGCAGTCTTATCTGCAAATAAAACAAATGCAAGCTACCATGCTCATCAGCCAATGCTTATGACCGCTTTCGGAAGCTGCGACTAGCAAAAATGCACGATACATGTTGCTGATGTCACGCTGCGCTTGCTAGCTACGGCTGTCGTTTGAAAGGCTTACACTGAGACTTTGCCCACAAAAAGGGATGTTTGATTAATCTTCGGTTCAGGTTGTCTCTTTTTGATAACTGAAGTGAAAGAAAGAAGTTTAAAGAACGAGTCAGCATACCTAGGCAGGTTTCGTCACCGATAATATTGATATCTGCGAGGGCTGCGTTCCTTCGTTTGGCCGGTAAATGAGCTCTAATTTTGAATGAAGTAATAGCCAGGTATCGAATAATAGAAATTTTTAAAAGCTTTTGTAACTCTCGAATGTTATTTGATATGTGTGCTAACTTCTTTCGCTAGCTACAGAGAACATATTTCACAGGGCCTGATTATCTCAACATTACTCTAATGGCCTGATGAATGCGCATTCGAGTACGGAGTTATGCAAGTTCAGTGTAAATGACGCGTCTAATTATACCCACTCTTTTGCCACACCAGTAGATGTGATGCACTGGCTAGCACGCACCACGCTATAATTGATGCAAAATGTAGTTATTGTAGTTTAAAAAAAGGATATCAGAATTATACTTCACACATTCGGATGCATATCGTGAGTGCTATCTTCGCGCCTAAATGAGATTAGAGAAGCTTACGCTCTGGTCGGGAAACGCATGCTGGCGCCGAATTCATAAAAGTTTAAGTCGGGATCCTAATGCACCTAATATAGATTGTACATAGCTGTTACTCTTAATCCCCTTGCAATGTGCACGAGGCAACGCATATTTCAGTTTCATGCCTCGCAACTTTCATTTGAGCAAATAGTAAACTGCATAATACACCTGCAACTCCTCTTCGGCTCACATGAGCTCTATTGCTATATGTAAGAGATAACTTAGTTAGTGAACAGTAAGGTGAACAGCATCAACTCCTGAACTAAGCAAATGAAGTTATACATTAAAGGCTATTAGATATGTGTGAAACGCCTCCAGTGCGGGCTGGCGGATTGGACGGACGCTGGTGAACGTTTATGATGAAGCGCCATTGAGAGAACGGCAGTTCGAGGAAACCACAAACTGCTCCCATTATGCCTAGTTGGCTCCTTTCCTTTCAAAATATTTTATAATTCATGCTGTTGACAACTTGCGAACATCCCATTTTGCAACACTTATTTACATCTTAGTCTCACCGATAGCCTAACGTAAACTTTGCCAGACAAACCTTGTCGATTTTCATTGAGGCATTACATGTGCGCATATCGATTACGCAATAAAAGAAATGCAGCACTATGCCAAGGCCCAATCTGAAGAGAAGGCAGGCCTCATCAAGTCTGCATGGATAATCATCTGTTTCAGAGCTTCGGCTTTTCACTCTTACGGCCACGTGCAACTTTTATGTCATCATCGCGGGATTTGTTAATCAATCACACAGAATGGGTACTCTCTCAGCAACAGCACACACCGTCTCGCCGAATGCGGGCAGTCACGAACTACATTCATAATTGTCTAGTTCCGATGGCTCAACGGTTAGGGTGCTCGTCTGCGGAGGCGAGAAATGCGGTTTGATCTTCCCGTCTATGGTCGCATTTTTCAGAAGCGAAACGTAAGGCGACAGCGTACACTGAATTATCAGTGCTCGTTAAACAATTGTAGCTTGACAAATTACACAGAGACCTCTACTGCTGCATCTCCATCGCCTTATTCACGTTTTGCAGATAAAGCGCTTATACCCAATCAAACATTCAAAGCAACCGGTCCTTTCTTTTGGCTGGCTTTCGATTTTGTATACACCGAAGTAGTGGAAAAATACTGGCGAAGTCATGGTTTCGTCCGCACAAGCAGCAGAAAATTATTTCATGGCCGTTGCAGTCAATGTCTTGGTGGTTTCAAGAGTTTCAACGAACACTTTAAAAAATAACGAAAATTACCGGTCATGATGAAGCAGTGCGCAAAACCAGTGTTGGGCATGGTATTGCATGACCCTTTAACATTGAATGACTGGCGCAAAGTTAGGCAAAGCGTGCAGTGTATTTAGTTGATCCTGCTCTTGACGAAAGCGGGGAGGGGGGGGGGCATTATCTGCCTCTTCCTAGTGAACACCTATACCTAAATTCAACGGCATACAATTAGATGTACAGCCTTGGTCAAAAGTGCGAAAGGCAGATGATTTCCTTTCAGCCGCACAATGAAGCCGTAACGCCATTATAAAAGACTAAAAGGCATTTAAAATTCCAGGAAATGCTTTGTTATCACAGCACGAAACAGTCTCATAGGATTTCATCATCATGTAGTCTTTAACTGCGCCGTAACGGCTTTATCTCCGGCTGAGACAAAACTTGTTTGGAATCAAGAGTTTGGGCCAAGGCTGTACATTTGCATTGGTTTGAATTCTTGTCGCCTATTTGCCTACAACTTGATTAGGAGATGGATGCTAAACGTGAAGCTATATAATGTGGAATCTTAAATGCTGCACAACAAACGAATACGACCGAAATTTCATAGCAAGTCACATTACGCTTTGTTTCCTCCTTATTGTCGCACTTTATCTATACACCACATATGAGCCAGTTACAACATTCGTCTTCAGAGACAGACTCTGAGTCGCGGAGAACACAATATGCTACAAAAATATTCAAATGTAAAACAGTTGCTACTGCCAGTATAGTGTCTGAAGCTGTGAACATAGCGATCAGTTTCTCAAAAAAAAAAGCTCTCTAAAGTGATCGAACAGAAAAAATTCCCCCTTTTTTCACAATCACCAAACCTGAAATGAGTGTGTTAGACACTGAGAAAGCTTGGAGCAGACGAGACCTCCTCTGATGACGCGTTGAAGTCGCTGAGGCATTTAGTTCGAACTGCAAGTGGCACTGTACCACGTCATGAACAATACGTCGCTGCGCAGCTTGTTACGAATAAGATCAACGTCATTGATAACTGCGTGGTCGTTATTTTAGGGACTTGCCGAATTACAATGAAGTGCATGGCACGGCACAGTAGAGCGCACAGTTCGAATATGGCACCGTAGTCATTGCGAGACGTCAACAGTGGCTGTCATTCCTGCACCCGGCTCTTTGCACATCCAATGCTTCGAGCTATTTTTATTGCGAAAGCACAAATTTTGCTCGCCATGCTTGACTTTCAAAATTTAGTTGTTTTTTTTTGTTGTCAGTTCAAGAACTGATACAGCATCGTTCAATTCTCTGGCCTAAAGCTAATGGTGCTCTTGACACCGTGTGCATAGTCGTCCGGCGGAACAATATGACACAACGAAACCTTCACAGAGGCTTCACCGTTGTAGATTTTTTTCTTGCAAACAAGTGATTAATTACTGGTAACGAAAGCGGACAAACATTGAATTACACGAAGTCTGATGCCTGAAAACTTATCAACAGAATAAAAATCACCAAAAGTTAATTACTTACAAGCAATCAACTATTAACAACTTTGCTCTATATATGCATATGTATTACTGTTAGAAGGAAATACATAAGTGGTTTTCTGAAGGAGCTGCTGCAAACGTGCCACGCGAATCTCAAAAAGCCATCATGACTACCAGATCTTGTTTGTCCTTCTTTCATTTCACATTCGGTCAAAACCGTGGAGGATGACAGAAGCCGCCATGATGCATAAAGGAAATGTGGACCGGATGTCTCTTTTCTGGCACTCGTCCAAGTTTAATCCTTGTTAACGTGACTGCAGGCAGCGAGCGTAGGTAGTGAGGTCAACGCGAAAGCAGCAAACAATAAAGTACCAAAAAAAAGCCACGTATATCCATAAGACCACGCTCAGGGCACCACTTCCAATTTTCAGACCCCTGATGTTCATCAGCCAGCTGGATACTACATTCCTGCTTCCCGAGGTGATTGTCACTGAATCCTTGAAAAGTTGGATCATACGTTTCTAAAGTTGGCTGTCTGCTGTGTATTTCAGTGGGACTTTCGGACATTTTCGGGAGTGTTGAGTGTTGCCTTCGTCAAAGATCTGCTACTGTATCAAACGAATAACATCACTGAACACCAAGAATGCCACCCTCAGTTAAAGAACCACAAAATTCCTGCAACGTTCTTGGTGGCTCTAGTCTGGCGAGTGTAAAAAACAGTAATAAAGTGACTATGAGGTTCAGTTAAACTTCAACCCGAGTTTTATATAATGAACCAACGGCAAGTGATGGTGAAAAGCCCGACACCTCTCCCCAAGCAACACAAAATATGGACAGAACGTCTGGTAATAATTGCACACGTGAGGTCCATAATATTCACTAAATTTTGCTAGTGTCACTTTACCGATCACCAGAAAAGCTGCATTACGAACGTTAGTAGAAACTTTGGGTAACGTGGTTAGGGTATTCTCTTGAAGTTGGATTGAGAAGAATTACGCAGAATAACATAAATGACAGAGCCGTACATCATTATGGACAGGAAGAAATTCGTTATAATCCCTAATCGGCGGGAGATCTCGTGCCATCTGAAAACAATGCTGGATGAGACCACTGCGCCACGTGTTGTTGTCTTTTTCAAGCGTTATGATCTTTGTGCCGAACACAGACAAAAATGAAGCACAATAACATCTAGAGTACAATGGCGGATACTTTCAGTGCATTTGGTGCAGTGCAGCAAGGCCAAAGGCTGTAAGCATATCAAATCGGCTTATCGTTATCTGTTTCGGCTTGCATAAAGCTTTGCTCTGCACTACAAAATGGTGCCCGTGAAGCCTATTGAGTACTACCTATGTCAAGCACATGAACACACATGTAAATATGCGGACGGGTGTCATCGTCTCCAGGCTGGGACAAATAGTTCTCACATATCTAGCATTCACCGTTTGACAGCACACATGTGCACACATTATTATGTTACTGGTGCTGTGCTATTTGCAGAGCTTTTCAAATGTCATTTCAAGGTCTCCAGAGCTCCGAGCAGGTTACCACAATTATGAAGTTCGTAATTTTTTTTTGCGATAAATGCGTAGCGCCATCTGTAAAAGTAAAGCAAATGTGTTTGTTATTGAACTTTTTTGCAAAGATTACATCTTTCGGCTTCGCGGCATGAAAACTTTCATTCAAACAGGCTTTAATTGATAAAAGGGGTCTTTATTTCGTTTTTTACTCCCGTCCTTCACCTGAATCACACCTTATCACTTTCCCTGTTAGTGAATATGGCTGCTGTTCAAAAGCTGTGTGTATTTTCCAAAAGCATTTGGTATTCATTTTGTATCGAGAGCTATACATTACGCTATCGGTTGAGCATTTTACTATGGAACCGCTATAGCATGTGGAATGCGCCACGGAGAGGAGGAGCAGGTGCGAAAGGTGTGACATGTGAGTTTCGCTGCCGGATGCGGCTGCCGCTGCTGCGCGCGCCGTCACGCGGATGCCACGCGCTAGCTATGCGCATAATTGTGTATGCACAATAGCGTCTATAAACGGAGCCGAGACACGGCGATGCTCGTTTCGCATGAAGAAGCAGAGTCGGGCTGGTGCTCAGCGGAGGTATCAACAGAAGAGGCTCAATTACTCGAAGTCAGTTGTAGACGCCCGGAAATTGACCATTCAGCAGATAAATAACGAATACTAAAGAGC
Organism: Amblyomma maculatum; assembly: GCF_055883805.1. NCBI lineage: Eukaryota > Metazoa > Arthropoda > Arachnida > Ixodida > Ixodidae > Amblyomma > Amblyomma maculatum. Next base: position 152,776,723 of record NC_139345.1, on the reverse strand, counting down.
AAAGTTAGCAGCAGAGACGCCTGAAGAGAGAGAAGAACGTCTCGTTAAGCGGAGACGCCAGGATGCAGAGCCTAACAGACGGCGCATACTAGCTCATATCGAGCCTTTGGAAGACCAAGGGGAACCAACGACAGCGACAGAAAAAGACGCAAAGGCTCGTCGTATAACTGGTTGAAGTCGTCTTGAACGTAATAAGAAAGCCGCATTCTTCATCTACGTAAGACAAGGTGTCGCTGCAGTTAGAAAACTGCCTTCAATCACAGGGAACAATGGAGAAGCCGGCGGGGTTAGACTTGTAGATAGCGGCATTTTCATACAAAGAGTATGTGGCGCTGCAAAAATCTGTCGAGCATACGATTAAGTGTTTAGCACCTGTGTGCCAGCTTACGGTGCGGTTTCAGAGTTGTGCGTGATTTTGGGGGACTTCAACAGGGAGGACGACTCGTTTAAACATTTTATGAAAGAGAAATTCCAGTTTAATTTAGCATCATATTCCAACCTCCCAACCACAAAGTGGGGGACTGCCATTAGTCTCACATATCAAAGGGAATCTGTACATTCAAAATTCGGCATACATTCACTCAAAACGGCTGCGTGTAACTGTGCTATGTCTATGCATGTTAAAGAACCCCATGTAAGAGAACATTCTGGAGCCTTGTACTACGACGTCTTACACAGCATGAGCCACATTGCGACGTTAATTTCATAAACCAGAACAAACATAACGCTTTCACAGTACATGAACCAATTCATACATACGTCAATGCCGGAAATCATGACCGTCCAGCGTGATGGAGATTTAACGATTAGGCTCAGGCGACAGGGACGTGCTAATATCGTCCTTCCTAACAGGCACTAATTAGACAAATTTATAGCTTAGCACATGTTTCAGTTTCCCTCGTGAAGTGGTTTCGGCCGTGAAGCACGCCTCGTTAACGACAGTTTTAAACGTCCATAGGTAGCGCTTAAAACAAGTGCTAGAGAAGATTGCGGCGCCATACGGGAACAAAAAACAACAACAAATAATTAACTTTTTATGTAGAGCTTTGCTGGTCATCAGTGCAGACACTCGAAAGCATGTAAATTATCTTAAGATCTGACGAACACTTAACATAAAGAAAATAGTTTTTCTTTATGTTAAGTGTTAAGCGCACAACATATGTTAAGCGCACAACATATATGCCGCGTGTTGCCGACTGGTAATCTTGTGGATGGACTTCCCAATAATGGGAATATTGCACTGCACGCTGTCGCTTTGGCTTGTTTCATGCAATTTTAAATAGCAAATTGTTAGCGGAACCACCGTATCTCAGCTAATAAATGTACAGTTTTTAGACAACTAGATAAGGAATAATTTCTTCATTTGAGCTACAAGCTTATTAAATGGCTTTCTCAACTGTTGGAGAAACATGAAAGGCTTACGGCATAAGTGGCATGGCACACATATAACCGACGCTGGCTGCCTTCTTGGGAGATAAAACATCAACAACATACCAGAGTACGGGGCGCCGTCGATGACCTGCAGTCATGAAGCCCGATTTCTCTCTGCATTATTCGCCCTGACCAGAAATGGACAACGACATTGAGCAGAAATCCCGGTGCTTCACAAATATCTCACCCACTAACACTACATTCGCTGAGTGTAAACTACTAGCTGTGATAAGGGTTTCACGAGCGCTTCCCTTTTCCATTTCACTATAGCGCGCCGGATGCATAAGTTGCCTTCTCCGGATAATAAAATCTATTTAGGCAAGAAAAATGAAAATTCATATCATTGTCATCGTACCAGCGTCTGGAGCAATCACAATAAGCCGCTACTACATCTCACATGAATTGTAATAATGATAGAATTATTCTGTACCGTGTTTAGCCACTCAAACTAGCTACCAGCATCGATATGTTAATGCATTCAACTAATATTACTGGTACCTGCCCAACATTTTGCTTTGCTCTAGGATATTGTTCGACACCTATTGAATTAACATGTTGCATGTGTTTTTATGATTCGTTGATTTTGCTGCTTTTGTACATTTTGCACAATGGTGAGGAATACAAGTAGCCTACCGACTTGTGAAGCTTCTGACTATTGTATCTTTGGATTCCTAATCGATAAGTGATTAATGCTCAGAATATATGCTGCCTAGAATTTTGAATTTCGACCGCGTCAAGCAGCAAGAAACGGATTCAGCAAACAAGGGACGGAACAGAACGTACGAGAACTTGCTCCGCCTGGAACATTAAGTCTCTACAATTCGTAAGCACAGACAAGTAACCACGACTTATTTTCTACATCATTTGACTGTGATTTTATTTCCACGTGTTCAGCTAGTTTGATTGCGAAAAGTTTCAAATTTAGGCATTTACTCATGCTAGCAGCTCAATATTCGGTTACACAAAACAATCATGACAAATTTATGGCATTTATTCTGGCCGGCTTTTCACATCGAAGAGGCAGTAAAATGAATAAATCGGCAAGCGCTGCCCACATTTTGACTGTCTGCTGCGCCTCGGGGTTGAAGCAGAAAATAGGAGCTCCTGTCAACGACTAATCTTACTCAAGTCAGGTTCAGGGCAGTCAGACAGCATGTTCCAATGGGTGGCAGTGATTCTGAACGGGAAGAATTTGGAGGCAGATAAGCCACTGAAAGCCCTGTGGAAAGCAAGGTAATAATGTGTGACGCCACCCCTTGTGCCATAGGCCAAAAACGCAATTTTGTCTACGTATCGAGTAGCCTTTTTGCTCAGGGAATAAAATGCTCCATGGCTGAAATGTCACGTTTTTTGTTTTTCGTAAGCATATTATTTATACCATCTTTGTCCCGCTTGACCCCCGTCTATCTCACTTGCCTGCACATCGGAAAATAAGATCCGATCCGTCCTCTAAAAGGCATTCAGCAATCATAACAAGATTTCTTGCCCCGGCGTCATGTGATTTGCTCTCAAGGATGGACTTCGAGGAGCGTTACTGATCAAACCTCGGGGTCAACGCGCCTCCAACTGGCGTGTCCCTTTTGACTGGTGTCGTCGGAACTACCTAATAATTTCGCTGTTCAGTCGACGAAAAAGCTGCAGAATAAATTAAGGAAAATGTTTAACCAGTCGTGTCCCAAATTTCGCTACGACGGCGTACACATACACAACACTTTGAGGTTCTCAACTCCATTTAAAAAGGCATCTTAGGCAAGCTCCTCACCGCGTTTCGCTGCAGGCGTTATAACGGTGGAATGATGTGGCAACTATAGGACCTTTTATTTTGTTAATATCTTTGACACCAAAAACTATTTAAAACCATTTATTCTTATAGGAACCTGGCAAAGCATTGTTTGACAAGGTTTGCACGGTTTTGCTTCGCATTTTAGTATTGAGGGTCAGGCACAGAGTTTGATAAAATGTTAAAATCTGAGAATTATTAGTTTTGTCTGCACGGAAAGGCACAGAATGTGTCTCACTTCTCGTTGGACACCTAGTTACAATCAACGGCATATAAGTGAAGACACGAATGTAGTCGGGTCGAATCCCTGTCGCGAGCTAGCTCCCACCTTGAATAGTAGTTGAATACTGAACAAGAAGACAAATGGTGTTACGCTGTCTGAACGCTCGCTCCTGAGATAAATGGTGCGTCATGATTTTAAAGTTGAATCTCGTTATACTTTTGTTGCCGCTTTCAGTTCACACTTTTTGCCCATACCACTGACAAAGAAAATTAGGCTTTTGCCTTGAAAAATTCTTTCAGCAACGCCTTTAGAAAACCTCTGCTAGAGTTTCCCGCGTGTCGGTAGCGCCACCAAGTGGCCGTCGTGCCACTCCCTTAGTAGGAAATTGCGGCTACCATGGCTGAGGGAGCGGATGAGCGGCTGTATTATCCGGAAATTGAAGGCACGCTGCGGCGTTCACAAGTGCTCGGCTACGATAAAAAGGTTACTTTGTAATGGAGTCTGTCGTAGCCACAAAAAAGTTAACGAAAAGGTGGCAGAGGTGCATTCATGCGCCTCGACGAGTACGATTGGTTGTTTGCTACTTGCTTTTGCGCGATGTTTTAACAGGCTTCATAAAATGACTCCTTTTGTCGTACTGTACGCACAGATGACGCTATGTTTATTCGCTTTTACGATTATCGCAATCTGAGGTAAGAACGCTGTAGGAGGGCCTATTTGAACTGCCTGCTCCGGAGTTTGAGCTTTGCGCTCGAGTGTTAGAGCGTTGAGCGTGGCTCAACCGCTTGCGCGATCCACAGACTCTACAGTGGATGTTAAGACCATTTAGATGCACACCGAGGCAGTCATCTGGCCTTGGCGAATGCATAATTATTGGTTGGAAGTAGTAATAGTAAGGTGCGTAATGCGGTAACTAACATTCGTTGAGAGTTCTTCCAAAGAACTATCTGCTTAAAAATTTCGGACAGGCGCTGTAAATGAGTCATGCTTAAAAACAGCTCCTGACTAAGGAATCCGCTCTGTTTGCTTTGAACAAAAGGTAAGCCACTTCCAATAACACATAAAGTGCGTTTTCTTTTTATTTACTTCTACGTTTGAGCCCGGTTGCTCACTCGTCACTGCAAACGTTTTTTTTTTTTTTATTTACTTTGATGCTTGAGCTCGGTTGCTCACGCGTCGCTGCAAACGTTCGTGAGGTATTTTCTTCAGCATACTTACCAGTGAATCTCTGTCCATATTTGGTAGATCCTCTTCAACTAAATTCAGAACTCCTTGTCTACAGTAACTATCATGAGGGCGGTAAGCTGCGCTTCTCAATGAACGGCTATTTAAAGGCACGTATACTGCAAACTATCATATTTCATCCTATACAGGAAAGATGCAACTTTTCTTTACAAGAATGCACTGATTTTATCTTCCATTAATGAGCAATGATTAATATCTCATCAATTGGTGCTGTTCATTCTCTGCTCTTACAAATGAAGGTCGCGAAAGATGGCTAATGGTAGTAAAAATTGTGCCTTTCTTCCCCACGCTTTCACATGGTACGTCACCGACAAAAGCTGTCCGCATTTTATTAAAAATGTGATTGTATCTCTTTCATTGCCTAAAGTGCCACAGAAGCGATTTTGTTTCAGATAAATAATTAATTCACGGCTGATGTTGGTAATATCCGCTTTGATGAATAAACGAAGCACAATTAAACCAATAGAATGCTAATCGCACGCGATAGTAAACCTACAACAGTCGAAACTAGACGACGAGCTTTTGCTTCTGTACAGATGAATTCCATAGTTTTACCCTCAGACTGTTACGTATTTCGACACACGAAGTTGAATTCTTTTGGGAAATTTCTTTCTAATAAAGCTAATTCAGTCATTTCTCTCCAAAAGGGCAGTGTACATATATGACATAGACTCATTGCATATTTACCGCGTACATTGCGCGGTTGTCCATCTGATTTCTGCATGAAATCGCAGGAAGATCGTTTCGCTTTGGTGTTATATTCCGCCTCATGTACCGATGCTCCGTCGCAGTTAAATTATATTTTCTCGAAAGCGTGCACGTAATTTGCTTTCCTGTCACACCGCACTTCGCAAGCTTCCAGTGGCAAAAAAAAAAGAAAACTGAGGACAACAGTTAGTGAGCGGCATAATTAAATACTGTCTCGAAGTCGATTTGGAGCATGACCACTCAACCACCCCAGTCGTGATAACACTCAAGAATACTTCGCCGCCTATGAATGCTGGAAACAATCGACTTTCCTTTTAAACCACACGCGTGGTGGAGACCAACTACGTCCCCACAGTCTGTAACCTTCTAGGCAATATCTTCATAAATATTTTACATTCAATGTTGGTAGGCGCTATGGGTATGTATGCTCTAACCAGTCGTAATTTATCTATTTGGTCAGTCTTGGGAATTAGTACTGTGTGGAATTACGGATATGACGAAGGCAGTACATTTAGCTTGTGAGCTTCCTTAAAGATCACGTTCAAATCAGAGGCAATTTCGTGCTTGAATTGCTGGAAGAACCCGCGCTGAACCTATCTGCTCCCGGTGATTTTTTGGGGTTTAAAAGGTCTTCTCGCTTCTGTTTAAGCTTAGTCGAGATCTAATCGCTCTTTTACTTCGTTGTCTAGGCGTGTTATTATTTTTGGGAAATTATCTTTAACGTACTAGTGCTGTATACCATATGCGATGCAAAATGCTCTTGATAATATTTGTTGAATGTGGCTTTTACATGGTCGAAGTCTGCCGACGAAATCCCGCCTCATTCTGTTTGTTTTTGTTTTTTTTGAAGGGGAGGGGGGGGGTGGTTTTTTAATTCCGCGTTCGGTTTTTCGAACCCTAGGGCTCTCTTCTATGGCGTCTCCCCTACTGCTGTGCCTTATGCCTTTACCCTAACCAACGTACCCGGATACTGTTCTGATTCCATTAATTGCAGTCCTCTTTCGTTTTGTATTTAAATTGAAAGGTTTTGCATGGAAATAATACAAAACGGCAATAGTTTAAGTCACAGGCAGCCGATTGGAAGCTACTGACGTGCGCTGATCTTGTTATTCTTTTTACTGTTGACAGTGATATAATAATTAAGGCTGTCAGTTGTGTTCGTAAATTCTTTCATGTTTAGTGGAGTAAACTGGGCAGACTTGGGCTCTGGCATGAACCGCTTGCAAATGTGACGTGAGCCAAGATCCCGACAAAGTACTTAGACATCGAGTAGGGGGTTACGGCAAATTAAGCAATATTGGAAAGCGTAGACGAAGGATACAGAAAAGAACAGAGAAGTTGAAAGACTCCAACTTTGCGATTTTGGCCCGAGCTACTTCATGCAATCTTTTTGTCACCAGCAGGCTCTGCCACTTAATGGAAGTACTGAATTGTTCGCGTGTACACACACACACACAAGCTCCATAGTGTGTCTGCCGTCTTCCTTTGGGCTTCGGAATGGGAACTCTTCAGAAGGACGAACCTATTCGGACGCGTTAAAGAGGAAGTTCTGGGTCTCGAGCACCTTTTTTATTACGCCAGGTAGTCAACCGATTTTTGTATTTTCGCTACGTTTCCGATGCTTCCTTGCACACCGTCTGCCAAGCCTGGCTGCTGCGATTGTTCCCGGAGTTTGAATTCTCCACCGAAGAAGTAGCGAGTGGGATTTTCGATTTTACAGGAGGTTATCGCAGGTGTTAGATATCTTTCCTCGCGTTTCTGTACGGAATATATGTTTTTTGTAAAGCGGATAAACCTCTATCGCTATCTCTGGGATATTATTTTCCCAGAGCCCTTGTACAGGGCCTTATACAGGGGTGGCCCAGGCAGATATGTCTTAAAGGAGGTAAAAAATGCAGGTGCTGCCAGGAGCTAACACCGTGTTCATTATATCATCGACGGGAACGTTATCAGTAAAGAAGGTTTTGTAGGAAACATATTTTTCTCTACCGTGGGGCACACATGTTTAAGCTTCATGAAACGGAAATAATAGACAATGTTTTTGCATTCTTAGGAAGGAATTCATTTCTGGGATGTATTGCAACGGACATGAAGGATTCTGCTACACTCTCAGAGAACTCGGTATTTATGCATAGATTATTATTATATAGGCTTCTATGGGATAATGAGGATAAGGTTACAGATCACTGATTGTATGTTTACGCCGTGACCCTGTGGTTATAGTGGCATATGTCAAAATTTGTCGTATCATATTCTCAAACTACTGACTTGGAATGATCATGTTAATTAAATCAGATCTCCAATCTCTTCATCTGTTAGAGTTATATCGGGCCTGCGCTCTTTTCTTCCTGTTAAAATTAGGTGGTAGATGTAAAAAATATATAGTTCTCTCTCTCTTGCAATACTGCACGTAACCTTCGGGGTGCCACTTGTACCACGAATTTGAAAAAATTTCATCACCTTCTTAAGGAGCTGTGAGATGCGTTGCTTGTGTGCCTAATTCTTTCCGAACGTGTGACCTCTTTTTAAGTTATGAAATCCTACCAACCTCTGCTTTAGACGTTTACAGATATATAATGAGCTTAAAAAGTACTACGCGGAGTGATGAAAATGATATTGGTCATTTGGCATAACTTGTGAATTTATAAATTTAAACAGCGCGAACACGAAGACAAAGGACAAGACAAAAGAAAGCCACAGTACAAGCGCTGACTCACAACTATGCCTAAGCCCCGTACTGGAGCTTTCTTTTATCTTGTCCTTTGTCTTCGTGTTCGCATTGTTTAAATTAATAATGAATAAGTACCAACCCGCCCAACAAAGTATCTTGATAACTTGCGAAATATACCCATCTTCTACAAATTAGATAAAAAGAAATGTGATTAGTTCTTAGACATAGAGCATATTACTTCGAACAATCTCTCATACTCTGCCAGTGCTATGAAATAAGTTAAAGCATTCACCCTTCTCAGCATTCCAATATTGTCATGGTAGGATGGAGGTTTATTACAGGTACTGGGATTCGAGAAGCACGGCAGGAACAGTCCGCGTAAAGGCATGTCAAGTGCTCACATCGATAGCGATACCCCTAAGAGAGCATGCAGAATCCTCTTCATCTTTGCAAGTGCATCTTCATCTTTACATTAGTGAGAACTTTTTTTGTGAGCAAATTTATGTATGACACTGCATGTATTCTTGTATTGGTGCTTTTTTTCTATTGCCACAGTATATTGTTAGATTCTTGCGTGTTATAATAAAGAGCGAAACATTTATTGGTTCAAATATTTGTGAGAAACGATGACGCTGGTCTGAAGCTCTGCCAATTTGAAAAAAGAGGACAGGACATACGTCTCTCCAACTTGCCAGATTTTAGTCCCGCTTTTTTCGCCAATTTATAGCAAACAGTAGGCTGTATTTTTGATTGAGTGATTGATATGACGTAATTATCCTTCCAGACTTCCACTCTATATCGCCCTCTAGAATGGCAGGCTATATGTGGTAGGGATGCAAGACCTGCCCGAATTTTTTCTTGAGGGAGTACGCATTGGTTTGTCGGCATACCACAAGCGGCTGCAGAACCTTCCGACTGGCTCTCAAGGTACAGCTTTGCAGTCATTGTGGGAGTTTTAATGTCACGAAGCCAGACTAACATTGGTTGATCATTACGCCCTTATATGTACATAGTCATGTGCTCTTACTATTGTGATTGGGTCTTCTTTTTGCGAAATATTTTGTGAAAAGCTAGGTAATAAAAATAAAATGGCATGGCATAGTCGTATGCGTGGTCGGTGGGGTTCAGAGGGACAGTGATCAAGTTCCTTTTAGATACATCTTTTTTTTTTAAATGTCAGTTTATGCGGACACTTCCTGCGAACATTTCTGAAGCCAATGAGCGAAGAAAAGCTTTCGCCTTAAGTTCCACCGACTGGCGTACCCACGCACCGCCCACTCCTCTCTCCAAGGTAATATACGACTGCACATTTTAAAACCAGGTGGCGCTGCGTGTCCGATTTTAGTCGCGCCTCCTGGGCAGCGCAGGTTCTGTATAGAATCCACAAGTATAATCTCGTACAGATTGATAGGTCTCCAGCGCAACAAATACCGAGAAGCCGCAATCAACAATAAATTTGCGTTAACCTATGGTGCACACTGATTTGTTTTTGTTCTGTCACTGGCGCTGCGGTGGCTGCAAGCGTTCTGCAAACTTCACATATCGACCAGTGAGGTCATTCACGACTGCCGTTTTCTGACCAGAACTGGAGCAGTACATCTGCCGAGCGCAAGTGAGAATGAGCCTTTCTGCTCCGACAATAAAAAGGCATTACGTACACGGTCTGCACTGAGACGAAACACGACTTTTATAACCTCTATACGTCTGAGCGCTGCTGTCATTCTGCTTCCATAAGAGCTCTTTTCTTGCATACGATGTTCCTGTGGAGTCATTTGTAATGTGATCCCTATACTGCGCATATAGGAGAACATAGGACATTGCTGTTCAATAACACACGCTCGGTAGTCGCCTCCGAGAATACGCTTCCGAGTGCGAGCCGCTATTTCTTAGGAACGAGGTGATGCGCCTTTGTGTTCTTTAATATCAAAACAAATAAAGCCGGTTAGAGCACGTAGTCCGAAGTAAATGGTAAGAAATGGTATGGTATATACGGCCTAGTATTGTATGGCATAGTATATGGTATGGTACTTCGAAACTCGCGCTATTTTTTATTTCAAGGTGAATCAGGCTGTGAAAAAACTTGTAGTTGAGCGCTCCGGTAATCTAATCTACTCGCGATCTTTGGCGTGCACTAATATCGCACAGTACAAAGTCATCTATGGTACTGCCTTCTTTAAAACATTGCCGCCGCAGTTGACATCCTCGAGCTTGGAATTGGAGCTCATAAACAACTGTGGTATACCGCTGTAGGCCCCATGGTTCTGCGGCGTCGCCACCTATATAGTATGCTTTAAAGGGAAAATTAAGCCTTCACTCCATGGGAAATGTGAATGGAATTCAAGTGAGCGATATAACATAGGATATGGTCCATCTGCACACGTTATCCTGTTGTGAAGCGCACAGTTTCGTTGGCTCCGATCGCACAAGATGAGAGTCAGTGCAATGTGTTATAACAGCTGCCAGTTCATGGTTCAAAACGATGTGAACTTTATCATGCAATAGTACTCCGGGTGCTAAAGACGACCCCGCACCACGCAGCAATAGAACAGTTCCCTCCGTGGTACACAAACGTGTTAACGCTTCTGGTAGTATTCCCTGCTAGGTGTGCCGATTCAGCTGTTTCTTTCCTGCAGATGATTATTAAGTTGAAATTAATCATTGTTTTTTTCTGAACAGTAGGGCCTTTTTCTATCGTATTGCGTATTTATACGTACTAGTGTATTTTTATTATCATATCAAGAAGCACAATACCCATTCTTGCTGGATTAATATGTGATCAAAACCAGTCGTGGGTATGTGCCAACATCTAAGGACAAAAAAAAAAAAAAAAACTGATGAGCGCGATAGCGGGAGAGTGGATTCGGTCGCTGCGCGAAATTATTTCGGCGGCACAGAATTCCGCTCGCGTCTGTCTGCGCAGGTCCTGTTAAAATATATCTGAGCAGACCCGAAACTTGCATACGCTGTCTGTGGTTCAGCTCTAAAGATTTGGCTGTCATAGACATCACGTGATGTTGGACCAGGCAGTCAGCGTCCGGCGTACGAAGAAATGATAGCGGAGAAACGCCTGGGAATTAACAATGCCTTCTCCTTCTTCGTCCAGCGCTAGGTATGATTGCAGGTACCCACAGTGGGGATTGTCATTAGTTTTAGGGAGACATACGAATCCTTTTTTCACCATGTCCTTGCTTGCACATGACATGAATTATAAATTTGGAGTCAATGTAATTGGAAAATGTATCGGAAAAGTATTGTGATGTAGAAGAGACCGTAATGTAGCAAAATATTTAGTTAAACGAAATTTGAATGTTTAGTAGAGTCATTGAAAGGCTAAAAAGAAATATTCAATGCCGATAATATAGCTATAAAGTAATTCACACTGGCGCTAGAGCACGCCCTTTGACATTTAAACCACAGGAGGGGAGAAGGGCATAATAAAAGCCAGCGCTAATAGAGCGAAGACAATTTCTAATTAACCTTATTTCTGGTGATCATATCTCCGACTGGAAACTATGTAATGATCTATAGTTTGCGATTCATCTCCAGATCGAAATATTCGATCACCTGAAACCACAACAACAAAAAATATTGAGCGTAGGAATCGTGCGGCTCAAGAATGTGATGCAGACTGGCAATGCTTGGAGCTGGAAGACAGTAATTATAAGGAAAAAGCAAGTCTTTGAAATCCGTATTAGTAGGGATGAGCTCTAATAGACTGCCGCAGTTCAAATCGTTCCAAACCGGCCAATGTGAGCAAAAAGTTTGATAGACCAAGGTTCGAGAACGGTAGTGCAAGCCTCGGCGGGAAGTTTGCCATATTCGGCAGCCATACCTCCATGGCAAGCTACAAAGTTTTTGAGCTTGGTTAAGGTGGGTAGCATTTCAACTTTCGCTACATTTATAAAAGAGAAACAATGAGCCAGTCACGCAGGGCCCTTTTCACTTGCAGACTAGACGAATAGGAAAGCACACAATGAGAGCGTACCTGCTGACTTCCCTTTATTAATTATGTAATTATAATTTTATATTCCCTAGCAGCCGTGTTTTAAGTGTAATGTAGTATTGATAGCTCAGCACGTAGTCCTGTAGGTTCAATCTCTTATTTTGCAAAATACATTTCGCAGAATTACGTTGCCTTGTATCCACATTTACAGATTAACAGCGAAGAATTCGTAGTTAGGTGCGGGATACGCTTTCTAGGCAGACGAGACCTTCTCGTGTGACGCAGCTGTTACCTAGGGCGATACTTCGATTTCATTAGCCGAATGTAAGAGTGGAGCAGCTTTCAGCTTAACGCCTCAAGTGCACGGTCACAGCGGAAAATGGCGTGTGATCAGCTGCGCTACAACTAAAAGGATTGCGTGTCACTATCGAGCGTCTCGCGTTCCTAATTGAATAGAATCAGTAAAGCATACGGGAACGGATATATCCTTATTAGGGAAATAATGAAAAATTTTTATTCAGTAGAATAATACAGCACTTGCGCCTTTTCTGAGCTTATGCTATTGATAGACATGCTGGCTCTATTGAATAAAACTTGTATATTTTATTTCGCTGCCAGAAGGAGGACGACCGTTATCTCCTAACTGTTTGACCTCCTGAGAAGCGCAGCCAGAATGCAAAATCATATTTTATGCCCTCTACGTAATTTTGCATTGAAACCATTTAAACCAACGATTGAAAAAATTACGAGGGATGCTTAGCATTTTTTGAGAATAGCCGATAGCTATCACCCACCACGGTTAACTGCTACTGGTTCAACCGCAAGCGCATCTCCACGATAAGCTGCGTTAAGCGGTCCAGATAATTTGCAATTTGGTGCCATTACTGTCGTTAATAACCGGTTTTGCATGTCTATTGCCTGAAGCCTAACCTCGCAAACTGAGCCTGTATACGAAAGCGACATGAAACATGAAGTGCTTGTTGGCATGCTTGGCATTTAGACAGTTTAGGTAAATTGTCTGCAATATTTTAGGGCGAAAGCCTATCTAGGCTCAGGATGAAAATCTATTCGCGAGATGTTTCGTGGAGATTATGCGAGATATGTCGGCCAGACGTCGCAATAAGTGCTGACGTCAACATCATTTCTCCATTCAGCTATTTAGGTCTAGTAAATATAAACAGCCTAGCATGGCGACGTGTAAGGAAGTTTAGTCCCGCATGGCGAGGACAGGAGGGCTGAGATGCCTATGTCGCCGACAACAAAAGCACAGAAATAACTAAAATAAAATTGCAACAAGCACACAAGCACGCACTATGAAGGTAGAGGGGCAGAGGTAATAGACCAGAAGGAGGAAAGGTTTAGCCATTGAGTTCTTTAGCGAAGCTATGTCGAATCCCGTAATTTTTCATGGCCGAAGAAGGATAAGATCACGAGAGTTCAATGATATTAGTAAAAAGAAGGAAGGTAGAAAAATTTTGGTAACTTGCGCTTCAAGCGTTTTTATATAAAGATAGAAATTCTTGGTTCGGTTTATGCTGTTTAACTTCCCAAAGGAAATCAGATATTCGAGCCGATCTAAAACTTGGTAACGTGCCTTCTGTGCAATTTCCTTCTAGTACTGCAAAATTTAATTCATTTCAATTGGGTGGGTCTGGAATCTGGCTGCAATGGAGAAGAAATCCCTTTTCTCTGGAGCAATACAGATGCCGTCTGGCGAATGATGTCCCTAAATTCAGCAATATTATGAAGGCTCGTTTCTATTACGTTTGCCCCGGGCTTCTGGCGCTGTTAAATCGTCTAGTATTTTGCCACCATCGTAATCTATATTTATATTTGTGAGAGCAGGAAATAGTTCATTAGCCTCACAAACCAACAGTGCAGTTGCGGCTAATCATTTAAAAATGCTCCAAGTTTATGACAGTACGTGGATTTTGCCCAGTGTCGACATCAAGATATAACTACGAAATTAAAGCCAAGCGATCATCTGAGTACGAAGTACCAGATAAATAAGCCAGAATAATTGGTTTCACAATGAGGGTAACGTCACAAAGCCAGGAAGTGTATACTTGTTCTTTTCTTTCTTGACAGTACCCTTTAAATATAAAGTCCAAACAAGCCGCATCGGACCTTCTATGCCATCTATCTCGCAGCACTCAAAGTAACCATGATTATCAGGTAATCTGCGCGCCTAGTGATAAAGTGAAACTTTTTTGCAAGCGATCTTCTGAATTTAGCGCATTGATGAATCATTGGTTTCAACTTTATTCAAATAAATCGTAGAAATAATCAGCGGAGCTATCGGCTGGCTATACTGCAATACATGAATGACGTAGTATGTCGGAAAAATGACGCAACAGAGTCATTTCAGCGCCTTACAATCCCTTTGTCGCAAAAGCACCATCAAGTTGGAGCTAAATTCCCTCAATAACCGTTAAGTACTAACATTTCAAAATGAATATAATAGACGTCTGTTCAAATAACATTGATCGCGCGAGCGCTTTGATGCATGGAAGCGATATAGACAGGTTTGCACGGACGCTTTAGTAATAACTCTTTACTTATCTTACTGTGTAGATATGACTAGCCACAGTGAGTTCTACATAAATTGAAGCCAGAAATAAATCACTTTCCATCTTACAGTGCATGAGTGCCGTGCGCAGCACCATTAATATTTTAGACAGCTTTAATATAACAATAAGTTTCGCAAGCCATTTCATGGGTTTGCGTTCTGCTTGCAAGAGGGCTAAATAGTTAACGAGAAGAGGGACATACTAATTCTTTTCCTGAAGTGTGACAGAGTAGATTCAGATCGTAAGTAAAATCTCACCCGCACCACTAATGTGTCGCAGGTTCGTCAAGTGTGAGTTGAAATCTGGCACACCACTTTTAAGCGGTATTGGCAGTCAAAAATTTGCAATTTAGGCCACTTATGTTCAAAGCATCATACCGCCGCAGGGTATCTTGGGGCACTGTAAGTTTTCTCTTCTCCTGTAAAACTGTTTTCCTTTGGCTTCATGCCGTCTGAAAAGCAAGCATATTAGGCGACTTTATTCAGGAATGCACAATAATTTTATTTCCTGTGCCGGAGCTTTCACGAATCCACAACTCTAACACTCAAACCTGTCACCGGAGTGTGTGGAATTTGGTGCAAGCGCGCGCCCCTTGCCGAGTGGAGTTCGCACCGCACTCTAGTCCAGAGATGTGTTTCCGACATTTCAGCCGGGGTGGGCAGCCAAGCCATAAGGCGAGACATCACCTTACGCCACCTCTCCCATTTCTAAATTTCCTGTTCATCCTGCACACTAAATGTGCAGGGGCGATTTCCTTTTCCACGTATTGCCCATAACAACAGAGGCAGGCGAGCTTCCACGGGGGGCCTAAAAGTGAGGAACGAAATCGGACGACAATAGGTAAAAACCTTTGTCAAATGGCCAAGTTTAGTGACACTTTCACGTGTGTAATTCCTTTGCAGCCCAATCGGGATGACGTACTGTTTATGGCGCTCGACTACTGTTCCCAAGGATGCAGGATCAAATCCTAGCCTCAGCGACTGCTTTTCGATGGAGGCGAAAAGAAAGCGCCCGCGGGCTGTGTGATATCAGTGCACGTCAAAGAACGCCAGGTGGTTGAATTTCCGGAGTCCCCGACTACGGCATCTCTCATAGCCTGAGTTGCTTTGAGACGTTAAACCCTACAAACCAGCCAAACCAACTTTCTTTGAGACAATGACACTTTCCATGCGTGATGTCAAATTGCAAAACAAAAGTGTTATTTTGATTATGACGGCTGAATCGATATGTATGTTGCAGCACTCTGAAAATAAATTGTTTTCGCGTAAATACAATAAAAGACATTTTTATCGCAAGCGCAATTGCTCCAAGCCTAAATTCAGAGCTTATTCGTGCGTCTGAATATGTTTTTTTTTACTACAAAAATTATTGGCAATGTAACACGGGCATGACTGACCACGCTTTTCGCTAAAGTGGTTACTGCTTTTCTACTGGTTACATGCAAAACTGACCGCCATTACGTTATGTAGTTACCTTGTTAACCACCTATATTGCAAAACTAGTTTTCCAATTTGCTTTTGCATATCTAAACCACGAAAATGGCACACTCTCGGGCGGAGGGTAGTCACCGGTGCTCTACAGCGAAAAGTGCAAGAGTTGGTCTGTCTCAGACCATCACGTTTCAACAGCAACATAGTAATAAGCGGTGTTCTACTGCGAAAAGTGCATGAGTTGGTCTGGCTGAGACCATCACGTTTCAAGAGCAACATAGTAATAAGCGGTGTTCTACTGCGAAAGATACATGAGTTGGTCTGGCTCAGACCATCACGTTTCAAGAGCAACATAGTAATATGCGGTGTTCAGTGCCGGTCCACAGAGTTTCTGAGCGGCCTGAACTCCTCAGTGGCGCAGCACCGCCACGTATTCACAATGTTTGCTTGGCGTGTTGTTGAACACAGGGTCCAAAAAAGTCCGGTCCCTGCCGCAGCAGGAAACTAGCTCAGAAGTTTGCAACGCTGACAGCATCGAGTGCCCCTAGCTTACCGCAGTGGTGCCGCTCTTGAACAGTGTTGGGCGGTAGAGCGCGTAGGGTCAGTAAAGCGCCGTATACGCGCTTTTCTGTTATCGTCACTAGGTCTAGTCTGTTTGGCATCCAAGCATCAAGAAGCAACGCTTTCATATTGTCCCGCTTAATAGTATATGGCTAACTGGTAGCCCTGAAATTTTGCCAACCTTGTAGTCTGATAATAAAAGAAATGGGCGATTCAATTCGATGACGACATTGCAGCGGAGCTAGCACACGCGTACAAGCTTGCGGTGCGAGCCGCGCCGTACCGGCGTGTGTGCCTTAGATTTTAATAAACGCGTCTATGCTGGCGGTACACGGCACGGTTAAAGGAACAAATCTTTAACTACCAATCGGCAAATTCAGAGATCAAGAAAAGACTATAGCAAACAATTGTTACACTCTGCTCTTGCCAAGTCGTGCGAGCATCAAGTGTGTTAAAGCGTCCACCCCCAGCTGAGGCGATTGGAGAAGGTTGTGTTTGCAAAATATAAATTGTGGATTATGTGGTGGAAAGCCAGATTCGCGAGGTGATGTCTGGTAAGCGGCGCAAGCAAGCTGAAAAACATGTTCGCAACAGCGACCGGTTGTTGTGCCCTACTGGCATAAGGTGTCATACCACCGCAAGAAGATCGGCAACAAGTGCGGCGCGCGTGTTGTATTTGCAGCCCCTGATAATCTGGGATGCATATGCCACCCAGTAAATAAGACTTGCTAAATGTAAGATTGGAGTTTAAGGAGTGCACTCCTCTCGCCTGTGGCAGACGGTACATCGGACATACGGGACGCTGCATTAACGAACCACATTCACTGTTACTCACGCAAGCCAGCATACAAGGCGTTTTTGAATGAGACACGTGTGTTGAGGAAGTTTAACACTGAAAATAGCCGAGCCTATTTTGAAGCCTTTTGTATCATAAATTAACGAGGGAACTACGTCAGCTGCCCTCCTGTGGCGCTGCTAAAAAAATAAACGGATTTCCTCAAGACAAATGTGTTGGGTGCTGATGTGAAGAGAGAGGGAAGAGGAAAAAACAGTGATATGGCTTTTTTGCTTGATATGTAGGTATAAAAGGAAAAAAAAAGGTGTTCATAATGTCTCTTTAACCTTCGTCCGTGTGTTTTGTCGTGCACTGGACGAATGTCTTACAATTTTTACTGCTACTCTCATTCGAAAAACGGTAGGGGTATTATTTATTTACATTCACATTTGAGGGCTTTTGTGGTTGATCACAAGAGTGATGAACAGAACAGGCAACCCCTTTGTTACTAGACATGAAAAATTTTGGCACACGTAGTTTTCAGTTTTTAATCAGTGCCACTATATCGACTGGTACCTAGGCTTGCATCTCCGCTGGCCATTCTTGATGCTATTTATGTCAGCGCTGTGTTTCCTCCGCTTTTGATAGGATATGCGGATTCCATCTAAAGACCAGCTGGTATTATTGCTAGCATATGAAAAATGAAGGTGCATAATGCAGGGCATAATACAAATAGTGTATAAATAATTACATAAGTGCATAATACAAAAGACTTTCGTACTTTTCGCATGCAACATGTTTTGTTTTGGCAGAGAATACTTAACACAAAGAAAATAGCTATGAACAAACGTTTGAAGTAAACATTAACACCTCGAATTCTCCAGGGATTAACAGAAATGTAATCGTATAAACAATTGTTTCAAATGGAAATTCTTTTTGTCCGAAATCATAAGGTGCTTGAGAAGCATTAGAGCAGGTGGGTAGCGAGAGTGTGAAAATGCAGCTACCAAACCAACTAGGCTGGTCTGGGAACCATGTGAGTAAACGGGCATGGATGGCGTTACATGGGGAACTTGGAAAAGGGGCCCATAATAATGTTCTGCAAGGTGGTTTTATGGAGGCGACAGGAGAAATTTTGAGTGGTCGAAGGGAAGGCCATGAGAAGTTCGGAGCATTCTGGTACGGTATCTCCACCGCATGTACTGCGGAAACACACCCCATGAGTTTAATATCGCAGGTGGTGGTGCCACACGCTAAAACTCCAATTAGTCGCTCTACAGTTTACATCACTGTTCCCTGATATAACATGCTTCCATAAGCATTAGCTGTGGCTATTATGTGAGGACGTGATGACGTCCAGTTGAGCTGGTATTCCCTCGCAGATATCGTCATACCTATTGTAGCGCTCTACCTTGGCCACTGTTGTGGGCACACCTCAGGCATCATATTATCTTACATGATGGCGGTTACGTGTTCGAAATCACGTAACGCTAGAGTGCAATGCTACTGCAATTCACCATTCACTTGGACGCCATCTTGAAGCCAGGAAGGACATGGAATGCACAAACATGTGTAGGAAGGTCCAAGGCTCTAAAAATGAGCCCCTATTGCTCATTTCTGCATAATTTGGTGGCGGAAACTTCTGTTTATGAGGTATTACACCCCATGCGATGTCCGGTAGCCTTCGATATCTGTTTCAGACGCAAGTTTCAAACTCAATGCGATCGCCATAGCCTTAAAGTAAAAAAGTGTATTTTTCCACGCTCCTTCAAGAAGGCAAGCTGGTCATTTTTCGATATGAGGTTCGAACGGAGACGTAATGTTGCAGTGGGTTTTACTGTCATCACACCTTTTCTTAAGAACGAGATCTGAGACTTTGCAGTTCTTTGCAAATCATTCATGAAATGTTATCTCTTTACGCCACGCTCGTTAGATTTACGGAAGAAAGATGTCACGCGGTCGTCATCAGCGCTGGTTGAGAAATAGTTGTCCACTACCTGCTTGATACCGTTCTCGTATTGAAAGTCTTCCAGATTTATTCTTTTATTTTTTTAAGCTGCGCGGCTATAACCGATCGTTTCCGAAGCAGGCGAAATGTTTTCACGCGGGTACTAACAATTTTCTGCTAAACGCCTGCTATTGAGGCTAGCGAAGTTCAAAAGAAGCAACTGATACAATAACGCTTAAGCTTTCTATGCTTAAGAGTGTACGCAATAGAGCCTAAAATGTCTTTTTTTTTGTGTTGACAGACTGACACAAAATTTGAAAAATATTTGGCGGTCTTTAGTTGGTTTGAATTTCGGTAAGATGAAGCCCTATGCCTGTCTGATTTCTCGGAGGGAGCCTATGCTGAAGTGAACGGCATACACTTGCAGCTACAGACATCGTGGAATACGATTCTAGAGCAAAGTAGCCTCCAAGTTGACCAGCAGAATGCACTAACGGGGAAGAGAAATAGTAGGACAACCAATTGGAAATGCAAGAAAAGCAGTCGGTGAAAACCTTAATTTCTTCTGAATCACATGTGAATTTTTTCCACAACGTTTTTATAAATTCTTGATTACGTGGTAGACCTGGCGGTGCCAATATTTGAAAAAGAGCTCCACATGAAATTGTGCAAAACGGAATTCCAAACTAGGCGCACCGCTCCTGAGCCGCTTAAATATGGAATGGCACAGACAAAGAAATGATTTTGACGTACAAATATTTCGTTGCTTTTCAGAAAAAACTGCATACTTTAATCCGCGTTCAAAAATATGTCAAAGTTCCATCCCGCTACCGCTTGACGTGATATATAGCACCTCTGTAGGAATATACAACGGTGTCCCAAAGGCAGTTCTCTTTTTACGTGCACCAGTATACTCGTACAAGGGTGTTTTCATACCCATTGTTTCCGATCCTGGGTACAGTCTCCAAGGCGAGGAAATTATCCTGTGCATACAGCCAACGCAGTCGCGTACCGCTCTAGCCACTGCGCCACCCTGGTGGCTAATTATTTCCTTATGCTTTAAGCTATATTTCTGTAGTTCAGCCCTACGGAAGCTTCCCTGATACGTGTACCAGTATAGAACACGGGCGTTTTCGTACCCAGTACTACGTAGCCTGGGTACAGCCTCTAAGGCCAGGTAAATAGCCTGTGCACACGCTCTCAGTGTAAATGTTTCAACATAATGAATAGAGAATATGACGTATTGAGCTTTTCAATTCGGGAGCGTTAGCAACACCATGTTGGCAAAACATATGCTTCAGCATCGGTGTCTACCCTTTCAATTCGTGAAGCCTGGAAAAATGCACGAGTATACCTACAGCAGCCGTTAAATTGCTGGTGGCGAATAGAGGAGCTCATTAGTCCCGGCTCACACATCGCAACGTCCAAAACTCGCGAACAATTCAATGATAGTTTCCACCAACTGTAGACAACTCGGCTAGTTGTTAGTTTTCAGGTGAAAAACTCGCCACATAAAGTAGCCCCGTGAAGCCTGAAAGCCTGGAAATGATTTTGAGACCGTCCTTTCAGGGAGTAGTGGCAGCAGTAGTAATAATACTGTAGCAGTAGCAATAATAGTGGTTGTAGTAGTGGTAGTAATAATAGTTTATCAGTAATAATAACAGTGGTTGTAGTTGTAGTAGTAATAGTAGTAGTGGTAGCAGAAGCAGTAGTTGTAGCGGTAGTATTAGTAGTAGTAGTACTAGTAGTAGTGGTGGTGATTGTGATAGTAGAAGTAGTAGTAGCAGCAAAAGCAGTAGTAATAATAGAGTAGTAGTAGTAGTAATGGTAGTAGTAGTAATAGTAGTAGTAGTAGTAGCCGTAGTAATAGTAGTAGTAGTAGTAGTAGTAGTAGTAGCCGTAGTAATAGTAGTAATAGTAGTAGTAGTAGTAGTAGTAGTAGTAGTAGTAGAAGTAGTAGTAGTAGTAGTAGGAGTAGCAGCAGCAGCACCAGTAGTAGTAGTAGCAGTGGTAGTAGTAGTAGCAGTAGTAGTAGAAGAAGCAGTAGTAGTAGTAGTAGTAGCAGTAGTAAAGACGCAGTAGTAGTAGTAGTAGTAGTAGCAGTAGTAGTAGTAGCAGCAACAGTAGAAGTAATAGTACTTATACTGCGGGAGCGAGGAAGGCCAAAAACATGAGATTGTTCTAGACTCCACTAGCTAATTCATCATTATAATCATCATCATCAGCCTGACTATACCCACTGCAGGGCGAAGGCCTCTCCCATATTTCGCCAATTAACCCGGTTCTGTGCTAGCTGCATCCATTTCACCCCTGCGAACTTCTTACCTTATCCGCCCACCTAGCTTTCTGCCGCCCCCTGCTACGCTTTCCTTCCCTTGGAATCCAGTTTGTTACCCTAAGCGACCATTGGTTATCCTCTCTTCGCCCTACATGTCCTGCCCATGTCCATTTCTTCTTAATTTCTGGTAGAATGTCGGTAACTTGAGTTATTTCTCTGACCCACTCTGCACGCTTCCTATCTCTTAATGTTACCCCTACCATTTTTCGTTCCATAGCCCTCTGGGTTGTCCTCTGGAAGATATATATATATATATATAGTGCTGGAAGATATATATAGTGGCTGCACAGCAACCATAGTTCTGCATAAAGAAAGTAACAAAATTCCCATAAAGAAAGGAGTTAGGCAAGGAGACACAATCTCAGCAATACTATTCACAGCTGGCTTAGAGGAAGTATTCAGAGACTTGGAATGGGAGCAGTTAGGAATGAAAGTACAAGGAGAATACCTCAGTAATCTGCGATTTTCTGATGACATTGCCTTGCTAAGCAACTCGGGTGATGAACTGCAAATAATTATTGATGACCTAGACAGGAAAAGTAGAAAGGTAGGCTTGAAAATCAATATGCAGAAGACTAAGGTAATGTTCAACAACCTCGGGAAGGAACAGCAGTTTACATTAGGCATTGAATTACTGGAAGTAGTAGGCGAATATGTCTACTTAGGACAGGTAGTAACCGCAGACCCGGACCATGAAAAGGAAATAACAAGAAGAATAAGATTGGGATGGATCGCACTTGGCAAGCACTCGCAGATTATGACTAGCAGCTTACCGGTATCGCTCAAGAGGAAAATATACAACAGCTGCATCTTACCTGTACTCACATATGAGGCTGAAACGTGGAGGCTAAGCAAGAGGGTTCTACTAGCCAATTTTTTAAAGCCAACTCTCCAAAGAATGCCATAAATGAAAAATAGTGATATGAAGTAAGGGCTGAGGGTAAGCGATATCGGCTTGACAATATTTCGAACTTATCTTCGTTTAGATAATTTTTTGCACTGAACGTGAGAGCAGCGACTTCACACTGCTGTGCAAAATTACTAAGCAGGCAAATTAATCCTAATATATAAGCGAGGAATAATGAAAACAACTAAATTGTTTCTATTCAACAGCCCAGTCTTATCATTGTATAACGGTCAACATTTTGATTCGCCAATATGAAGCAGAAAACATGCGTATTGCGAAATACGTTCTGAGGCACTTTGGACCACTACAGTGCGATAAGGCCAACTCCTTTATTTGAAACTTCACTGATTCCTGGTTTTGCGGCGTCTGGTTCTGCATTCTGTGTGGTGCGGTGTTCGAGGAAGCACAAAATGAAAGGCGCTACAGGCACGCCTGTATCGGTATGACGCGATGCCGTAAGCTACCAGATAACATATGAAGCCCCGCTTTAACTGAGCCATATAAACGTGCCTGCGAGGCCTAGGGATAACGGGAATGCAAGGGAGGCTTTCAGGCTTCACGGGGGTACTTTATGTGGCGGGTTTTTCACCTCAAAACTAACAACTAGCCGAGTTGTCTACAGTTGGCGGAAACGGTTAGTGAACCGTTACAAAATGATAAGACTGGGCTGTTGAATAGAAACAATTTAGTTGTTTTCATTATCCCTCGCTTATATATTAGGATTAATTTGCCTGCTTAGTAATTTTGCACTCCAGTGTGAACTGGCTGCTCTCAGGTTCAGTGCAAAAAACTATCTAAACGAAGACAAGTTCGAAATATTGTCAAGCAGGCTGCAGGCTGATGGCGATGTCACATTTCCATATGAAAGGAGAGGCCCGAGTTGGCAGCTCCTGCCAAACGCAATGTCAGGAAAGCCTACGTCCAGTTATGTGCTCGGTCATGTCAGCTGCCAGCTACCGCCTTCCACGAAAAGAAAGCGTATTAAGGCTTATGCCTTAATACATCCCCCTTACAGGGTCGTGGGCCCAGGGTGGCCCATTTTGACCTATGATCGCCGTCATTTGTAGTGGCATCCCGTGACCTCGGGTGGCTGCAAAGTGTGGCATCTTCTCCGAACGACAGCAAGGGTCATTAAACGCTTTCGCTTGAAAAGTTAGTGGCCGAATGGGATGTTCATTTGTCGGTGTTAGGCAATAGGAACGTAATACATTTTGCTTGATTTCTGCATACAACCTCATGCCACTTGTAATAATGTGCGCCTTTGGTGAAACAATTAATATACCTTTTGTATATCTGGTTGTTATCTGATTAAAACAACAGATACGAATTGAACTTCCTCAGCAGTGAATAGAAAACACAGTAGAAGGATTCAATAAATTCCAAGAAAGCCAAATGAAATAGGCAGCAGGTGTTGTCGCCACATACACACCTGCCTATATATAGCAATTGCTTATTTCTGTGCGTTGGGAGAAAAAAACCTTTCAGTTAGCGCTGCGCAATCTGCACTGAAGAAATGCAAAAGGCTCATCGTTGCTGCTGCCCACTGTATATTGCGCACCCCTTGTAGATCTTTTGTTATCAAAGCTAGAGTTCGTGCTGCACTGTGGACATTTTCTTTGCTTGGCGCGCGTTAGTTGCAATATATATATATATATATAATTGGTTCACAGGAAATGAAAAGCGCAATATCACACAATTTCTCCGGCAAAAGTGCTTGGACGGCACACCGTCCCTCCTGTCGCATGGCTTCCCTAGGCACGCGTTCGAGTTAGGGATTGCGGATGGCAGGAACGCTAGACAAGGAGAAGACGTCTCGTGGAATCTCACGCGCAAATCTCGCTCACGCGAGACTTTGAATGCCTTGGTCGAATATTATTAAAACTTTCGCCTTAACATTATCCGATCCCTATATGGAAAGCTCACCAAGTAGGTCCACAGCTGATGCCGTTTCCTTCCCCGAGAATGTTTCACGCGACACCTGCTTCGTGGAACGATTTCTCATGGCTGCCGCTAAAACGGATTCATACTATGAATTCGCTCAGAATGTCATTTTGTGTATTATATCCACGCCGTCGCACAAAAGGGGCGCTACTACATAATCGAACGCATACACAACATTAGCAAATGAGTACAAAAGTCTTCTTGAGATTGGTATTGTAGAAATTTGCGCGAGCCTGCTCCAGTGCATCTAATAGCTTTAAACATGAACATGATCGTTAAACTTCTAGTCGTAACCCTCCGCGTCTGGTTACACCAGAGTATAGTTACATGACTCCAGACAAAATCCGGAGCATTGAACCAGAGGTCGGGTTTGTTAGCAGGCATAATTTAAAATCTCTTGTCCTCACAGCGGAAATTACGGAAACCGACGAATTTGCAAGCTCTTCGTTCTATGAAACGACAAGTCTGCAGAATTCATTGTGTAGATTGGTCGATTATGGCGCATATTTACAAGGTTTCGCAAAAGGACAACTGAGGACAATAGGGCGAAATTTCAACGAAATCCACATTTAGCAGAGAACGTGCCTCAACAAAGTTCTCCGTGCTGAGTGCGAGAGATCTGTTCTCAGTAAAATGCTCTGCTGCAAAGAAATGCAGCCTCAACCGCAAGAAAAAAACATCACCGTCTGCGCAAAGCGTGTTTGATCAAGAATGATGCAACTGTGTCATTCCGACTTTATAATTGCGATTTGCCTTTTGTGAAACCCAAGTCGTAGTGACTAGCTCCTTTTTTTCTCTCTCTGCTTTAATACATTTTTGAACTAGTGACCATTTTTAAGCCGTGCATTGCTTGTTCGTTGAATAGCCTTCCAGTGAAAACATGCGCATGCATCATCTTTCCCTCACTTGTCTTTGTCGTTATTGAGCAACTTTTCTTTCCATCGCAATCAATTATAAAGAGAAGGATATGAATTCAATTTCCTGCAGAAACATGCCGGATGCGACGGGCAAGCAGGCGGTCAGCAGCCAAGGAACTATACCACTTCACGAGCAATCGACGAAACAGCTGTCGACGACCAGATGTCGCGAGGATCTCAGTTTTAAATTTGGAAGCTACTCGGTGTTTCAAACAAAAAAGCGCAACAGATTGTACCGTCTTTTGCAAAATTTTTGCTGTTTAGGCGTAATTCACCACAAATGCTCAGAATCCTTACTGAAAAATCTTGTATAAAATTTATACAGGAAATCGTATACAAGTTTAGTGTAGAGGATCTAGGATACAAGATTGTGAGCTACTTCAGGAAATTCCTGTACTGCCCTGGAACGTCTGAATTGGAACTGCGGGGAGTTCTGATACCGGAATATCCTGTATAATTGATAGCACTCGTTTCCGGAAAGAAACACGTCGCCAGGCTGCAAAAAACATGCAACAATATAAAATAACACGACCACATTTAAAAAATAAAACAAATAAAAAACTTAGAATCCTAAATATGGAATCGAACTTAAGCCTTCATGGTCTTGAGACCGGCACCTTAACTACTATTCCATGGCGATTTTTTTCTTTATTATCACTACTCCATGGTGAGTTACGGTTTACAGTGGCCATGATTTAATATATATAACTATTTTCGCTCTTTCGTACTTGGTCTATTTTGCTTGGCTGTAGAATTTGTGGCCGTAATTCGCCAATCGCCCTTTAATCACGCTTAATCTTTTTCCAGGCTATCACGAGGGTTCACAAATGACCCGTCTCTTTATAATGCGCCGCTTTATTGAAGGCAAACCTCAAGATATCATAATTTCTAGTTCTGACGTGTTTCCCATCGTCTACGAACGCTTGTAAGTTTTGCTACATACAGAGATATCCGGTGCACTAATACTTGTAATACTGGGTGTATTAGCGCCACGTTCTACCAGCGGAGCAGCGACGTTAACGAATACACTTCCGACTGAGTAGTTTCAAAATGTAAACATTCGAGAAATCGTCGCCCGGTGTGCGGCTACCTGTGCATCTTTCGATGGTCAGCGATGTTTCTTTAGTGTTTATTGAGCACATTTTTGTCATCGCTAGCGAAACCATACATTAGTGCTTCCAATTTCGCGTTGAAGGCGGTAGATCTTCAGTCGCAGACATGAAGACGCACCGCAAGATCGTATGAGCAGCAGCGACAGTTACACGCATAAAAGCGACGCGATGCGCGTAAATTCTTGCTGGCGCACACTTTGACGGCTTCGTATTTTCGAGGTATTTGTGAAACGAAGCGTGCTCTTAATATACAGAATAGTTGTATAATATGTTTTTTGTCATGCTTATTTAGTGCGCTGGCGTGTCTGCAAGGCATGGTCATTCTGGTTGAGCTTAATCGATCGGCCCGGCTTCTGTTCAGAAGCGGAAATACTCTGCCTGGTATCAGTTCCAGAAATGACAGGTCCGTCAGGTGTGTGATTATTTGATACAGGCTGAACCCAAATAAAAACCGCGCAGAGCTTTCATTCCGGAAATTCTGGTATGGTCCGTGGCCTTTGTTTCAGAAAAAAAAACGATGCCAGGCTGGAAAAAGCATGCACAGCTATAAAATAACCTGACTACATTTGAAAAGGAAAAAAATCGAAAAAAAAATAAAGTTGTGATTCGAACTTCGGTCTTCACGGTTAACAAGCACACACACACACACACACACACACACACACACACACACACACACACACACACACACACACACACACACACACACACACACACACACACACACACACACACACACACACACACACACACACACACACACACACACACACACACACACACACACACACACACACACACACACACACACACACACACACACACACACACACACACACACACACACACACACACACACACACACACACACACACACACACACACACACACACACACACACACACACACACACACACACACACACACACACACACACACACACACACACACACACACACACACACACACACACACACACACACACACACACACACACACACACACACACACACACACACACACACACACACACACACACACACACACACACACACACACACACACACACACACACACACACACACACACACACACACACACACACACACACACACACACACACACACACACACACACACACACACACACACACACACACACACACACACACACACACACACACACACACACACACACACACACACACACACACACACACACACACACACACACACACACACACACACACACACACACACACACACACACACACACACACACACACACACACACACACACACACACACACACACACACACACACACACACACACACACACACACACACACACACACACACACACACACACACACACACACACACACACACACACACACACACACACACACACACACACACACACACACACACACACACACACACACACACACACACACACACACACACACACACACACACACACACACACACACACACACACACACACACACACACACACACACACACACACACACACACACACACACACACACACACACACACACACACACACACACACACACACACACACACACACACACACACACACATGCAAATAGTGAATAGTAAGCGACAAATACACAACATGGGTTAAAAACAAGCGATTTGGGCTGCGTGACCGATTACAAATCAGTCATCTGCAGAACACTTCCATTCTCGGAAGCCACTCAGGCACTTCGTCTTGTGTCTAGAGAACTTCAATAACACTCGCAACGGCTTCGAGGAAATACGGCCGTATTTTCCTCGCATCAACGTCTGCATGCGTGAAAGCCATTCTGGATCGCCAGATATTGTGCAGGCCAAATAACATGATTATGTCCAGCGGTAGCCCTTCATCATCTTCAATTGGTAAAAATCGAATTCCGAATGCATCCACGGGTAGGTCGTTTTTAATTTTTCGTTGTGAATGTCCCAGAAGAAAAAGGCTTCCCAGCAGCCAAAGAAAAAGTGTTCGATAGTTTCAGGCTTGCGGCATATGAAACAGTGATTTCCACAAAGTACAAAAAACATTTCATTTTTAAATAAGTCTTAACTTCTAGTGTATTGCTATGGAGCTTGAAAGAGAAAGTTTTTGTTCCCCCTGGTACAGCCATATTTTTTACTCGTTTAAGGACTGACTTCCATGGACGTGCACAGTACAACGATCTGTACAATGGATTGGGAGAACGACATCGCACAAGTCCTTCTAAAGTTTCTTTCGCGTCACCAGTTGACAAATATTCAAACGAAAAACGGGCTTGCAATAGACGACATGACATGTACACTTATTTAAGGACTCCGAAAATCCTCCTTAGCATGCTCGCCGAACTTACAACTAAATTTGGTAAGCCTCTGTTCAATCTAACCTGAGACACAGTTCGTTAAAATTGGGTTCCTTGTATCACGAAAGAGCGTGAAACGGTTAAACACTTGGCGCAAATACAAATGCGCCAAATCTACTACTCCAGAGCGGACGCGATGAAACAATCTGGTTCGGCGGGTGTGCTCCCAAGTACTTCCCCACACACACATGGCGAACACACGATGAAATGTCTGCACATTCATACGAGAACAATGCAATACTTGTAACACGTGTCATATCTTGGTAACAAGAAATAAATTACAAATCGTACCTTGTGCAAACATAGACCAACCGAATTCTTTTAGTCTGTCGGCCTTCTCACGTACTTCTAAAACCTGTTGGTTCCAATATGACTCACTGTCTCGGTAGTTTTCCACTCCTACATACTTCACTGGAGTTGTTACCCTAGGCATGTTAACGAAATTCGCAGGGGTTGTGCGCCACTCTCCATGCCAGAAACCCAGATACTTATTCCAGGTAACAGCAATACCACTCACAGAACAAAAGTTCTTCACCAATTTGACAACACTGCGAATGCTTTCGTAGTCGGTACAGAAGACGACAATGTCATCGGCATACGCGAGTATGCAGACTTCAAGACATCATGCAGCACCTTGTCGAAAGCTTTCTCTAGGTCGAGCTGGAGCATTGCAACACTCTCATGCAAGGCGTCACAGCACTCCAGCACAGACAGTGCCTTGTGGATATTAGTACATAGGGTTCGGTCTTTAATGCCGCAGGTCTGATGCGGTCCTACTAATTCTTCCATTACAGTTTGAAGCCTTTTAGCTAGAATTTTCCTGTCGATCTAATAATCTGTGTTCGTCAGGGATATTGGTCTGTAAGCGGTAACGTGTTGAAGCTTGGCTTTGTCAACGCTTTTTGGTATTAAAATTGTGTGGGATGTTAGAAAAGACGTGGGAAGCGTATATTTGTCAGAGACCTCATTAAATAATGTAGTCACTGGGGCAAAAGCATCTTTGAATTCTTTATAAAGGGGGCTGCAAGCCTGTCTGGTCCTGGAGACTTTCCAGGGTTGAGATCTTGTTTGGCTTTATTTACTTCTCCTTCGGAGATTGGCAGCTCTAAACGTTTTTTTTTTGTTTGGGGATAGGTGCTTATATTGCATATAGTCGACATTGCTCTATCGTACTTTGTGTATTTTTGTAGGGTGTAGAATTTGTGGTCGTAATTGACCGATCAACCTTTAAACACGCTGAATCTTTTTCCTGGCTATCACGAAGGGTTATCCGTGTCGCGCATCTTTACAATGCATCGCTTTCTTGCAGACAATCCTCAGAATGTCGCAATTTACTAGTGCTGATGTGTTTTGTCATCGTCTTCGAACGCATGTAATTTTTCTACATACAGAGATATGCGTTGCTCCAACACTTGTAATACTGCTTGTTGAGCAGCGAATTCAATGAATTTACTTTCGACCAAATGTTCTGCATACGTAAACACTCGAGGAAGCGACTCCCGATGTCCGGCTAACTTGCGCATATTTCGATGGTCAGCGATGCGTTTCTGTCATTCTCGAGCGTATTTTATTCCTCGCTAAGGAAACGCTACGTTCTTGCTTGCACTTTAGCGTTGAAGGTGGCAGATCTTCAGTAGCAGATATGAAGATGCATCGCAATATTGTACAAGCTGCAGCGACTGTTGCACACGCAAAAGCAACGCGATGGGCGTATGTACTTGCTAGAGCACGCATTCACGGCTTCATACCTTCTAGGTACTCGTCAAACAACACGTACTCCACATATACAGCAAAGTTGCAACATATAATATGTATGGTTTTAAGCTTATTTGGCGCGTAGGAATGTTCCGATATGGTCATTCTGGTTTTAGCTTCACGATCCGCCCGAATTGTGTTGAGAAGCGGAAATACTCTGTCCCGTATCAGTTCCATTCGTCCATCCCATCCGGTATTCCCCGGTAGTTCCATCCCAATACGGTATGGATATGAAACATGGCAGACCAGTCCTGTATTGAGCTTATATACAGGACTGGTCTGCCATGTTTCATATCCATACCGTATTGGGATGTACGGTTTGAGATGCATACTGGAATTCGTCTGTCTTGAATTATCTCCATACCGGACCGGACCGTCCAGATTGAAATTCATACCGAACATGACCTATCCGATATAGACCTGTTTAAGCTTCATACAGGACTGGTTACACCGGGATGAAATTTATACCGGATAATACATGATCGGGTCCAACCTGTTTGGCGCGATACGGGATTTTTCACAAAAGATATTATTCAAGATTCCAGTAGGTACTTAAACGAACTGCTTGTTATGAAATGTCACCACATGGCTCAGTTACGAATAAATATTCACTGGCGAATGCCGCGAAATGTGGTGCAAGCAGAATAGGTTGTGCCAAGCTGGTGTTCAATTTACTGTTACCAAACTTTTTGTGAAGAAACGAAAATCACTACTCTCGCTTTGCTCCTCCGTCACATAACTCTGTTGTCCTTAGAAATTCAGAGCAGTAAAAAGTTATTAGAAACAAATTATGAAGGTGATTTGTTAGGGTCGTTCGTAGGACTGGAGACGGCGACCAATTAGGCAAGGCGATTGTGTTGCGAAGTACAATCTTGAGTCTGACCAAGGCAGCTTGAGCTTCCTGTGCGCGCGACAGCTGGTTGGCCAAGAACCTGGCAGCCTTCATCGCTTGAGTTGGCGCAGTCTCATCTTCTGTACAATTGCCCCGGCGGAAAGAGGAAGCCATTCTGGCAACCCAGGGTGAAGGGACGACAAGGGGATCGTAGTATGGCTTTAGGCGACTGATGGAGACAACACCTCGTCCGCGGCGACGGTGTTCGAAGAAGGTGTTGCCGACTGTGCGATATATTTAACTGGACATGCAAGCTCTATACACAGTAAGGACCATGATCGCTGAAAATTTCAAATCAGCCGGAACAGACTGCCAAGCGAAGGTGTGGGTAGGAAAGTCACAAGCGGGCTTGCCGTGATTGCTCTCATGTAGGCGAAGATCTTGAATGTCGGACGTGAAGGAGCGATCCAGCTGGCGACACTGCTCAGCATAACGGGCAACAGCAGCAAGGTACCGTCTTTGCCAAAAGTAACCAGCCTGCTCCAAAGGCTAGCGGAGCAAGCGCGCGGCCGCGTGGCGGCGTAGCGCTCGCTGTGGCTTATCGGTGCTCGTCAGCTCGGAGAGTACAACAGCTGACGTAACTTCGCACCCTCACTCTCGCCCGTTGGTTGATAAAAACTAGGCGCGCATGATGTGCCGGCTGCGGTTTCACATGGGCGAAGCTTGGTTGTGCCCAGCGAGGGCGCTCAGTATAGCTATGGGGCTATTCGCTCTTCTCGCAACCTCCCTGAAGCTGATATTATATCGCGTTTCTTGCTATATAATTACACGTGGTTGTGTTCTGCAATTCATTTCTGAAACGCACAAGCAGTGTTGCGCTTTCCTGCGTGTTTGATGCGTCTGTGCATTAAAGAATGATAACGCACCTCGAAATTTCAATATGCTTTCTCCAAGGTGCTTTGCGTAGTGCCACATTACTGGTCGCAACTCCGGGACAAAGATATGGGAAAGGTTGTGAACCCTTTCAAGCCAACTTACCTCTCTTTTAGGCTTGCAAAATTGTGTTAGCCCCTTGGAGAGGCTGTCTAAAATAAGTGCAATGATTGATTCTGACAAGTTTTTGTATGTGCTTGTAGGTAAGTTTTGGTTTAAGTAAAGAACTAAACTGAAACCTTCCTCACGCATAGCCATTCTATGCCCATGATTGCTTTCTCGTTCGTGGAACTCTAAATTCAGGACGACACTGTCTGGAAAACCTAGCACATATTCGTCCTAGAAACGAACAAGAGCTCACCGTGTCTACTATCACCTGCTTTTCTGTTTTCCGCAGTTGCTGAGAAAAGCGAATAGCCCCGTCGCTATACTGAGCGCCCTCGCTGGGCACAACCAGGCTTCGCACGCGTGAAACCGCAACCAGCGCATCATACGCGCCTAGTTTTTATCATCCAACTGGCGAGAGTGAGGGTGCGAAGTTACGTCAGCGGTTGTACCCTCGGAGCTGACGAGCACAGATAAGCCAGAGCGAGCGCAACACCGCTACACGGCCGCGGGCTTGCTCCGCCTGCCTTCGGAGCAGCCTGGTTACTTTTGGCAAAGATGGTACAAGTACCCTGAGCTGTCTGGGTGTTAGGAAAATATGCTGCCAAGCAGATAGGGGGGCTCGGAACCGTATACACAAAGAATGGGAAAAATTTAATCGTTCCCTGAGACTCAGTGTTGTAAGCATAGGTGACGTACGGAAACACCTCATCCCAATTAAATTCGTCGACACGGACATTTCGAGCATGTCGCCATGATTTCGGTTAAAGCATATTGTGAGGCTGTTGTTTTGAGGCTTGTAAGCTGCGGCGGTGCGATGTATTTTGTAGCAAGCATCCAAAAGCTCGTGGACCACATGTGATAAGACACAGCCACGGTAGCTGAGAATTTCGCCAGGAACGCCTTGACGCAGAACGAAGTAATATAGGATGAAGTAGGCGACATCATGAGCACCGTAGGCAGGGCTGCAGTTTCCCCGTAGCGAATGAGCCGGTCCACGACAGCAATTATCCAGCAGTTGCCTGAGTTCGGTGATGGAAGAGCCCCTATAGGTCGACGCCGACGCGATCAAAGGGTCGAACTGGAGAACGCAATGTCTGCAACGGCCCTGTAGAGAGGCGCGGAGACGACTTTCGTTGCTTACAAGCCGTGCAGGAGTGAATAAAGCGGGGGACAAAGTTGTACGCCCCTCTCCCCTGTAGTACCGCTGGCAGCGACACTTGTGTCTTCAGCAAGCCAGCATGTGCGCTTTGCGGATTGGTATGTTGATGTCCACGAGTATCTGAGCGACGATAGCGAGGCATGACCAAGAGCCATTTGCGGCCATCCGTGTGATAGCGTCTTCGATACAGCAGACCGTCCCGGATTGTAAAATGTAAAGCTTGGCGACGAAGGGCTTGCGGGAACGAAGGCGTAGAGGACGATGTGAAAAAGACGGGGAGCGAAGATATCCAGGGATGCCGGCGCTTTCCAGAGGCAGGCCCTGGGAAATAAGGGCTGCAACTTTAGGTTTGGATACAAATTCCGAGGGTGCAGGAGAAGGCAGCGGTGAGTATGACGAGGCGTCAGCGTCGGAGTCTTTACATCCCGACCGATAAATCACATCACTACCAGAGGGCATGGTGGTGGGTGATAAAGTGTGAGCGGTAGCATTATAAGTAGGGGGGAACTTTGTTAAGGCCCACACGATTGCAAAACACTTGTTTTTCATGACGCTGTCATTACATTCAGCTTTCGTTATCGCCAGGCTATCGTAAGCAACTACATATCCGGAAAAGTCAGGTTTGCTTTGAGCGAGGACAGCACCGAGGCTGATACCGCACCTCGTATGGACGGAGGGGTCGTAACGGCTGAGAGCTGGCAGTTAAGTGAGTAGACTTCGAAGCGTAGTGAAAGCATCGTCGCAGGTTGGGGTCCGGGTAGACAAGTCGGTGGAACCTTGGAACAATTTCAAAAGTGATGGAATGATGGTTGCAAACTTGCGGACCAAACAGCGAAAATATGAGCAGAGGCCTACGAAGCTGCGCAGCACATTTACGGCAGTCGGTTCGGTGAAATCAGTTACTGCAAGTAGCTAGTACAGATCGGGCAGGATGCTCGATCTGTACTAGGGGCCTAGCCCATACATGGCCAGTATCGTCAACTTTCGGGAGCGAAAGTGACATTTCTTTAGGTTCAGTTTAAAATCAGCGCTAGTCAGACAGCTCAAGATCTTATGTAAGCGCATGAGGTACAGCCTTTATCAAAGGTTTACAGCCCAGGGGGTCTACTTCTGAGCGGTACTATGTGGCTCGTAATGCATTTCCAAGTTTCCATACTTGCTGAAGGCAAGTAGATTATTCCTCCTACCCTCTCCAGTGGTTTAGACTTCCACGATTATTACAGAAATCATATTATACGGCTTAAACCGAGCCCTCTGGGCTGTCAACTTTTGATAAAGGCTGTATATCAAAACATCGTGTGAAGCAAGGACGAAATAATCCACATTACAAAGGCAAATGTTCCACTTGAGGCCGCGTAAGACGTTGCCCATCATTTGCCCAACTATAGCAGGAGCGTTGCAAAGGCCGAACGGACCTTAGGTCTATCAGGGTCCATATGGCCTATCAGGGGTGACAAAGGCTGTCTCGGGTCGGTCAGATTCAGCCATAGGGACTTGCCAATAGCCGGAATGCAGATCTAGGTGCGACAATAACTACACTCCTTGTGAACAATCGGTGGCGTCGTCAATGTGGGGTAGTGGGTATATGTCTTTACGTGTAGTTTTGTTAAGATGGCAGTAGTCAACGCAAAATCGTATGGAGCCATCCTTCATTTCACATGTACCAGGGGAGACAACCGCGGAATAGACGAAGGCTGAATTACACCACGTTTTAGCATGTCGTCGACCTGCTCAGCAGTGACGCGGCGCTCTGAAGGAGACACGGTAAGAACTCTGACGAAAAGGCGCATGACGGCCGGTTTCGATGTGGTGAACCGCGGTCGCACAGCCCAACGAAGTCGTCTGGACGTCGAACGCAGAATGGAACTCTTTGAGGAGAGCTAGCAGCTGCTCGCGGTGAGTCAGGTCGAGGTAACTGGCTTGAGAAGATTGAAAAAGGTCCAAACTCGGTAGATCGGAAGAATCCGTAATCGGCGGGAGGGCCTCTACGTAGACACTTTCTGCGGAATATTGATCAACATCAAATGGCCCGATGAGGTCAGCAGCTTCAACACGGTCAAGGTATTTGCCACGAAATAACGGCACCGCAGCGGATGAGGCATTCGCAACAACAATGCCGACGGCACCGTGGTTAATGACGATAACAGCAAAGGAAAGGAGAAGGTGGCGACGAGAAGAAAGCACTGAAGAAGGCACAAAGAGCACGGTCGCGTCGAAGGAAGAGGTCTCACACACGAGAGCAATCATAGCACTACTCGGAGGAATGTCAATGTCGCCAGCAACAAGTTTGGCGCAAAACGGCGTGTCGTCGAGAACCGAATCACAGAGCGCAGAGAAAGCGACGTGAGCATGGCCACAGTCAATAAGGGCATGGTGGCATGAAATAAATTTCTAGCCAAGAGTCAGGTCATGCAAGCATGAGGCAAGCCCTAAAACCTCAGCCTTATATAAGACGTCTGCGATGACGACGCGCGCTGTGCAAGCAGCAGATGTACGAACAGGATAGGCGCTGGGGTTGCAGAGAGAGAGTCCAGAAGGCGGGGTGGTGACTTTATGAAGCGATTGGCAACATGTTTGGCTAATGAGGAGATAGTAGCGCCGGTATCGACAAGCGCAAGTGCATGAAGACCGACAGCAAAAACTCCGGGAACATACGGTGGAGACAGACAAGGATTTGTAGGCGAAATGTGCGGAGTTCGTGCAGCAGGAACAGCCGCTCTTAATTTTCCGAGTCTTGTGTCATGCTATGATGCCACATACCGAGCGGTACAAAAGAATATACCGGCGGCCCGACGAGTTGTGAGGCTGCCCTGGCAATGGCAGTGAAGTTGAGCACAAGGCCTCCTGCGGCTAACTGTAGTCAAGGGTAGTGCGTTCAGGGAGATAACCCAAAATACTACGGCACAGGCGGGCGACGTGGCCTGGAGTGTAACAGGCATAGCATACAGGCCGGTTGTCATTTCTGTGCCAAGGATTGTAGAGAGTCGTCGTTGACCGAAATAGTGGAGCGACAGGCGGCGGCGCCATAGTCGGCATTTATGCAAATGGCTGTCGCTGCGCAGGCCAGGCGGTAATTCGGCATAAGTTGGAGGCATTTTCACTGGCACAGGTAGAGGCGGTGTAACAACAGGGAGGCCGCAGCTTTAAGGTAAAGAAACAGCTGTGGGCTGCAGTGGAACAGGGTCGACATGGGGTGTCACAGCACCGGCGGGCCAAATATAGGAAGTTCATCGGCAACATTCTGCGTGATGATGTATTAAATCTTAGCGGTAAGCAGCTGGGCTGTAAACGACGGGCGCGGGCCAGACAGGAGCCAGCTGCCGGGCGACCTTGTCTGGGAAAAAATCTTTGACGCAAGCCAAAAGGTCGCTTCTCACAGCAAGGCCAGAGAAAGACGCGGCAGGTACGGGAGAGCGACGGGTGCAGTGGCGTTGCTTGCGCAACTCGTACAAACTCTTATATAAGTTATATTCACTGCGGTGGGGCTTTTTGGCCGCAGCATGTGGAATGTGTAATCGTCAATTTGCCCTTGATTATGTTGTTTATCTTTTCAGCACCCGTGGATGGGTCGACACGCTAGCATAAATCAATGGCATCTTCAAGTAGCTTTCGAAGGTTTCACCTTGATTCTGAGCTCGCACGAGTAGAGATTGTTCAGCATGTAGTTTGTGCACTGTGGCACGACCGAAAACCTTCGCGAAATGTCTTGAAGGTGTCCCAAGTTGGTATGTCGGCTTATGATTCCGATACCACAGGCTAGCAACGTCAGTCTGGTAGAAAATGACGTTGCTGATCTTCATGCGGGCA
This sequence comes from Amblyomma maculatum, assembly GCF_055883805.1. Classification (NCBI taxonomy): domain Eukaryota; kingdom Metazoa; phylum Arthropoda; class Arachnida; order Ixodida; family Ixodidae; genus Amblyomma; species Amblyomma maculatum. Next base: position 152,739,248 of record NC_139345.1, on the reverse strand, counting down.
CCCTAGTTGTTATGACGACTCACCCGCTCGTACAAGACGTACCAATCCTCAAAGTCTTGTTCGCTCTGCCCGCGAGAATGTCGGGGTCTTGCTCCTGTATGGCACTGGAGCATGAGAAGGACAGCGACCTGGCTGGCACTGGCTGTTAGCCTATCTCGTTTGTCGCCATGGGTATCGTCCTGCTTCGGAGCTCCACGGTTATCGTGTACATATCGTACGCAGCCCTTTTCTCAAATGAAGATAGGTTTATTGGGTTGTTCGGAAGAATGAAGTCTGCGGCCGGTGAAGCAAGGCGATCGTGTTGTGAAACAATCTCGACACCGACCGAGGCAGTGCGAGCTTCAGCTGATCGGTGAGAGCCCAGCAGCCTTCATGGTTGTTTGTGTCGGCGCACTGTCATATTCCGCAGAACACATTGCCTGCGGTGCAGCGGCAAAAAGTAACATGCCACATCACAAAGCAAAGATTTTCGTTACGGTGAAGCAAATGAGCCGCTATGATGCACCTGAAGGCAGTAAAATAGATGAAAAATCTTAATACCGCCCCACATACCAGTTAGTACTTTAGCGAAAGAGAACTGCAGTACAGTAATAGACACCTGTGGCCAAGGCCAAATGTTTCTTTGGACTATAGGAGTAATCGAAGAAAATGGCTATGTTTATGTGGATACCAGTGAGTAAATTATCAGTTAACTTACAATGTTAGCACTGCTTAGATTTTTTTTAGGCCATAGATTAAAAAGTGTGGAGGAAAGGCGGGTCGTCTTGTTCTTACAAGTCTGTATGCAAGAATATTTCCACAATTCGCTACGTAAGTTTGCACCATGGAAGCACATGTATTGACGCACTCATTTCTTGCATGAAAGGAATTTTCGACATTATACTACTCACTTATTATTTGGTTCCTCTGACCACGAAGTAAATGCAATATTGAATTCCTTTCAAGTACGAGCGTCCCATTAGAATTTGATTCCTCATATAATGTTTATGCTATAAATTCATTATTATGACCAGAACTTCATTTTCACTGATACATGCTCTGTTTCCATATCATAGGACGGTTTTTCCGTCTGCATTACATAAAATACGCTCCAGACCATTTCTTTTTATGTTTAATTAACTCGGAATCGCTCTTTATTGCTTCATGCTATCTGAATGATACGTTCACCTTAAATCTTCAGGTAACTTGCTGCGCTCTCCTAACTTACATTTGACGCCATTGAACTGCCCTTAAGATCAGGCCTCATCGGCAGACACTCAGAGCATGAAAACTAAGAGGTCACTGTAAAAGCTGCATCGGAAGAATGGGAAAGCAATAGCGGTGCTGCGAAGTTTTTCCTCAGTATTTATCACTAACTACGCATCACTAATGATCTATCACCGATTATCTCATCACTATTTGTCTGTATATAATTATCTTCATCCCTAATTGTAATCACGTTTAACCGTTAATTTTTTTATCTTTATCCCTATATGTTGTGAACATTATGCACTACTATCGACTCGACATGGCATCGCCAGGTGATGTCGTCACATCCGGCAACACATTTTTATGAGTGATTTTGAGAACACAACCATCGCCTTCATTTAAGCACCACAGGTTTGCAACAATTTTGCCTTAAATTTTTTGTATACTCCTCCTTTGCACGTGGTATGCACGCCGTTCTAGAAAACCTGGCACTAGCTCACAAATGCAATTCACTCCTGACCTCTGCTCTTTCTTCGATCTTCCTCGTGGTCCAAGTCATCCGTGACATCTTAGTCCTGATGGATGAGTTTTCCTGCACATTACAAGCCTTCCCTAATCAGGGCAATAAATTAGTCATTCCTTTGTATATGGCCAAAAACGAATGAGTGTCAGGCAGATATTTCTTCCTTTGATCTTACCTAAGGAAGATAAATAGTCAAATGAGAAAAATTTCAGCAAGGTATAGTTAGCGAAGGAATTCCTTTCTTAAGGGCTGCTTCAAGGCGCCGCAAGTAATGCATTTCGTGTGTTGGTCTAGCGCGTGTTGTGCCGTCGGACAGTTCTAGATTTCGTAGTTATTCCAAGCTGAAACAGCACGTGAGGGCTACTCGGGAGTGACGCTACATTACATGGAAGCAGCGTATTCTGCGACAAATAGTGGTGAGAAGCAAACGCGGTAGTGCTTTGCGCATCGATTTCCGATGTGTGTTGTTTATGTTTTGGGAGAGGGATATTTGTTTATGCTTGGAGGAAGGCCTTTGGTCATGTCAGAGCGACAAAAGAATGGGATAGAAGGAAGCGTTGCCTGTCAGGAAGCCTTGCTGCTATGCAAATTTTTACGTTATCTCTACACCCATGATTAGTATCCGCGGGGCGCAGTTCCTCCGGCCCTGAGCTTGGTTGATTGTTTACAAGGCGAGCTGGTATAGCAGCTGGTTTCCTTCCGTTTGATTTAGCGCAGGCGCCCGCTTGTTGGTATGTTTTTGTTGGTGTGCTTGTAGCGCTACTCCTGAATATGTGCATCCTTCAGTAGCTGTTTGCAGTGCGTGAAACGTTCCGCAAGGGCGACAGACCAGCCGGTAGTCTCTGTGAAATTAAGGCAATAAAGGCGAAAGAAGCCTTGTTGGTGACATATTTATGGCGCTCATCTACAGTTTCCAAGGGTGCGGGACCGAATCCTGGCCGCGGCGGCAGCTTTTCGATGGTGGTTTCGGATTCCTTATCGTTAAATGACATCGTACAGTACACGGAAGACTTTTTTTATATATAGACGTAAAGTAAGGCTTAACCGTGGTGTGCGGTGTCAGTGCATGTTAAAAAATCGAGCTGGTGAAAATTTTCGAAACCCTCCACTACGGCGCCTGAAGTAGCCATTGTTGCTTTGCGACGTTAAAACCCCATAAACCAGGTTACGGAGAGGTGCCTTAACTGTGGACCATAATTTGCGCAAATTTGTCGCTATTGTTCATCATTTACAGCAATAATTAGAAAGGGTAATGCTACAGTATTTTTGCAAAATGATCAAACGCAACCTAAAGAAGCCACTATTTTCGGTCGAAATCTTGTAGGGCGGCTTTCTTTATCAAGAAACTAATATGAATTTTGTATTGGTTGAATCCGAAATATCTTTTCTTTTCTTAAATAAAAAATTTTCGTTTTTATGCTAATGCTATTTGGCCTCTGTTTTGGCGGTTCTTTTTAACAGGATGCATCGATGAGGCACTGCAGATGAAGCTATGTGATGTTAAGAAGATAGTGAGAGACCGGAAAGCGTGGCGTGACATGGTCCATAGGGTCACGAAGAGTCGGACACGACTGAACGCCTGAACTGAACTGATAGATGAGAGCTATATTACAATGTTTATTTTAGCGAATCCAATAGTACAACATATAGTGTATTTGTTGGCTCTTGTCCTCTTGCAAAGTCACATTTATTGATTAGATATTTTGATTTCAAGTCGAAGAGCTGTTTTCCAGCAACGGTAAATAAACTCATTACTTTTTTCGTATGATGCTACTAAAGAAAATAGCTGAAATCAAGTCAAAACGCGGGCTCCGGGATAGCTGGCGCGTGACAAGCAGGTGCGCTCTAGGTGCAGCTGAAAACTATAGCTAGCCGGAGCTGTAACTTAATATAATCTATAGATCCGGTTCCCAAGCTTGTCAACTATCACCTCGCGACGAATGCCGGCATAGATTTCATCAGCACTGTGTGGTGTTCTGAGCTTCAATGGCTCGGCTAGTAGGGAAATAAAAATGTTCGAACACTTACGAGGAGGTAGTTTTGGCAGCAAGCGAGGCTACGGGGGAAGCCGCGGACATAACCGAAACACCGTCTTTATCGGCAATCAAAGGCTTCAACGTGCAGGAATGTTTGAATAGCATATGCAGTGTCCCATAAAAATAACAATCATACGGCCTATTTTTAAAATTTCTTTATATTTTTTTTTTTGTTTTTGTGTACCTAAATACGAAGCAATCAGTATGCTTAACTGCGAACGCTTCTTTAGGTGTTCAGACCGTCAACGGCTTGTCGAAAGCCTCCTGCATCGCTGCACCTCATTGCGCAATGTGCCACAAATTGCTGCGCCAAATTTTCTTGTGCAGTGAGAATTACGTGCCCATATAATGAGACAAAAACGAATGAGTAAACATTTATAACTTAGCATATGCTGAAACCTTTACCCAATTACATGGAACTCTGCGCAAAATCTGCAATATAAAATGCAGTTCTTGCTTTTTTGTATATACACATGAATAAAAAACATTAGGCAGTATTTACAAGGCGTTATTATCACCAATGCTAAATTGCTCACTCTAAAGTGACTTAGTTTCCCGCAATAGAAATTTCATAATAGGCGTTTTTTAATGCTAGTCATATGCCATAATCTAGCAATTCTTACAGGTTACTGAATTCTGTACATTGCCCCGCCTGGGTGGTGCAGTGGTTACGGCGCTCGACTACTGTGCCGGAGTACCCGGGTTCGAGCCCGACCTCGGCGGCTGCGTTTCGATGGAGGCGAAACGGAGTGGCGTTCGTGTGCTGTGTGATGTCAGTGCACGTTAAAGAACCCCACGTGGTCGAAATTTCCGGAGCCCTCCACTACGGCGTCTCTCATAGCCTGAGTCGCTTTGGGACGTTAAACCCCACAAACCAAAGAAAACAAATTCTGTGCATGCCATGGTTTGGCCGGGCACTCCCGCTGCATGGGATTCTGAGGAGTTGAGCGGCATCGCAGCGTGCCTATGCCGGCTTACTTTCCTGTTTTCGCGTTGGATGTATAAGCTAGAATAATCGGTCACTGGAACTCTTTCTATGCTGTTGCTGATACAAATTCCTTGCCGTCAGCAACGGGCCTGCTGTACCGCAAATTATGTAGGGACAATCTTCCGGAGAGGCACGAAAAAGCTCTCCGCAACCGCAGAAAGAAGCCATGTAATCATAACATTCTACACGCAATTGATATATGACCGCGAGGGTTCTTTAGAGGAGACTTTTGACATGCCAAAACTAACTACAGCAAAGGCAACGTTGAGTGTAGGTTCTCAGCGAAATTGTTCGAGTACAACACCAATCAAACTCACCAGCTGAATGTGTTGGCTGTCACCAAGAAGTGCACCATTGTAAAGTACAAAAAAAAAACTCAAAATTATTTTAGTTGATTGAGTGGTGGTCATACGCCCTGGGCATTAGAAACAGCAGTTGCTGCATGTTGTAATAATTCCTGTATATCATGTTATTTGTTTTGAGAAATCTACCTTTATAACCTTTCTTTTGGAATATTTCTTGACATGTACTTTTAGTGAATGTTGAGATTGTGTTCGCGGCTATTCATTTTTCTCTTCTATACTCTACATCACAAAATCCAGTTTTTTTCTTTGATCACGTTTGTATATTTTGCTTTAAAAACGTATCTTTAAATTACGCTTATAGAAAATCCTATTGGACGCGAGTGCTGGCCCTGGAACTAACGGCCTTAGCGTAGATTATTGAGGGGCAAGCGGGCTCACGTGGCTCTTTGTACAGCTGCTGCAGCAGGCGCTCGTTTGCATTTTTTTGCCTTAAAATTTGTTTCTCTCAGTTAACGCCACCATCTCAACCATCGGGTCTTGGCCGCTTTGCTAATTCATTTCAAACCAACATGGAAACCAGCAGTTTGTGCCAGCATTTCAAAGTAGCTTCCTGAGCAGACGCACTCATCCATCCCACGTCCATCTCAAGCATCACACTCATCGCCACAGTCCGCTCCAAACCCAACACGTGAACGCCGAGCCGCACCGACAGCATCACACTCACCGACTGTGGCGATGAGTGTGATGCTTGAGATGGACGTATAAATATGCCACCTTTCCGTTTAATAAATAGTTGGTAGTGTGCGCATGTGGTGTCCCCTTCTTGTCTGTGTCCGTTTCCGTGTTGCGCCGCCGTTCAATTCCATCATCACCAACTCGCCCCCCAGGCCGTTATTCTATACTGATCATTTTGTGCGAGGATAAGCTTATCTCGCGCGATCCCGCATTAAGTGCATATCTTTATTTTGATGCTGGTGGTCGGCGTTTTTTGAGCAAAGCATTGTTACACTATTACACTCACTGGCAAAACCTTATCAAGCGCTATTGTTATTAATATGGCTCATGCTCTAGATGATCACAGCAGGTCAGCAAGCCTCGTTCGGCTAAGGTGTACAGCTAGGCAAAGGTTCCCAGTCGCAAGGATAACTATACCGGGTGTTTGCCAGAAATTTGTCAGAACACACTCAGCATACGACCTGCAAAAGCAGAAAAACATTTCATTCCTATTCGAGTCACGCGTACTGTTGGTTCACTAAAATTTCGCTCGATGCCTCCCCTATACAGAAACGCGCATGCTCACTGATGTGGTATTCGGCATTCCTAAAAAATGCCCCTATTGTTGTTTCTCGCATAACAAAGCTATCATTAATTTCACTGTTACAAATACAAAGACATAAAAATAAAAACTTTCTATCTTCGTTTTTATGTCATTACTGCGTCTGTAGTTTGACGAACATTCCGGGTGTAGCGGCCGATTTCCGGAGAAGGCGGAAACAAAATCGCTCGTGTACTCCTAGAGGTCAGTGCACGTTAAATAATACCAGGTGCTCACAATTTCCGGAATCTTTCAATGCGGCATTCCTCACAGCTGAAGTCGTTCTAGGACAGTATTTGGTTAACAACAAGATATGATTACTACTGCTGTCTGATGGCTTTTACACAGAAAGAAAAAAATCTTGTCGTTTAATGAAAATGAAATGTGTTCAGAAAAGGCTGAAGAGACCTTCAGTAAATATATTATTTGTAAAAACTACCTAAGGTAAAAGGACTTCAGTTTTCACATCATTATGCTGCCTCCTGGTTTTGGCAAATGCCAGCTTCGCTATACAATTGAGATGTAGCAACAAGTATTTAGGTTACTTGCATTTTTTCTATTCAATTTACATTTTAAGACATGATTTTAAGACAAAGCGCTGGAGATTTTGTAACCCGCTTGGAGACCCTTCCCTCAAACTCAAGATGGATGACGTTATACACCTTCTCGCAAGAAAGAAACACATCTGGCGCAGCACATGTGTTCTCGTCCCTCCATGTACGGTAGCACCCTACAGTGGTCTTACCGCTACAGAGGTCTTACCGCTGAATTCGAAAGAATTCTGCATTTGAAACTCTTGAGACATTTGTGAGGTCAAAGTATCGGGAAGATATTCCGTCTCTTGTCAGTGACCATGGCTAAGATGACAGGTTGCACGCCGGGTAGAAGCCACTGGCCTGTGCAGTTCCCTTTCGGCTAACTGCTCTGCTGTCAAGCCATGGCTGAAGAACGGTGTCAAAAAAGTGTACAAATGAACAAGATTGGCTACATACATTCGTGGGAAGAGTGGGATATCAGTTCTTTTTTCTGCGTTTTTATATCTACCTCATGTATGGGTTTAGAGGGAAACTGTGCAGGCTGTTTTCACCGAGCAAATATCTGGTGCTACGTAGGCAAGATAGAAAATTTCTACGAGAAGGTGACAACAAAATCCCAAATCTAAATTCTTTGTGAAAGAGCAACAAAAAACAAGGACAACAGAATGCGACAGACTAAGGCTCATTCTCTTTCTTTGGCCTTTCATGATCAGCATGGTAAACCAACTCACCCAAACACTGCAATATTTATCCATATCTATTAGTATCAACGCCTTTCCTCACACTGGGTGAAAAAGTGGATGAGCACAGCTACATTCTTTTTTAGAAAATTAGATATATTGCTTATTTATCCTTCGAAGCCGACGTTATGAAATACAACAAAACCAGCCGAATTATCCGTGGATAAGAGCTATAGGGCAAGTGTATTCAGAATAGGGCAAGGGGAAGGGGAAGCGGTGACAGCTGTTTTTGTGATGCCATGTGTTGGGCTAGAAGGTGTACAACGTTTCGTGACTAGCAGAAAAAAAAAATAATTTGTAAGATCAAGAAGCACAGATATACTCTGCACGGAAGGCTGACCATAACACAGAAGGTGTGTCATCAGACTTCTGGTGCTTGAACCATGTTTTATTTTTAATCCCTGACTGTGGTGCCTTTTATAACTCACTCTACCAGCGGCACCTTGCTCTATGTCGGAATGGAACGGCCTTCGATGCTAGCTGCTTCCTACTATTCCCTCTCATCATTCAGTTTTATGCCCATTTGGAGGTTCAGGTACACAAAATGAAATTTATGACACTTGCAAAAACCAAGGCAGTTTTTTGACACCATCATTTCGTCCCCTCAGTACCATGGCCTGCTAAATTTTGCATTAAACAAAAAGGAACCTCTGGTCCCTCTGACCATTTCTTCAACATCACTCTTTTCCCTAGGGTACGTGCTCTAGCTACCATCCCTAACTTCTCATATGCCTTCTACGCCGATGATATTACCTTCTGGGTGACTACCGGTGATCTTAGAGATGGAAGCAGTCCTCCAGGCAGGCGCGGACATGGTCGCCGATTATGCTCGCACAGTTGGGTAGGTCTGTTATCTGTCCAAGTCGGAGCTCCTGCACCTCCTGGCTTAAAGCATTGTCCTAACCCCATTTCTCATCCTTCACCTCACGATCGACGCCCATCCTGTCCCTTCTGTTTCTTGCATCCGTATTCTCAGTCTCTTTTTCCAGTCCAATGGAAACCACACTACTGTCCTTTCCTACCTTACTACCATCGTCCAGCAGGCGGTGCGCTGATCTGGCGGGTCGCTAACCGGTACAACGGCATGCGCGAGCACGACCTCCAGCGTCTTGCGCATGCCTTTGTTCTAAGCCGCCTTATCTATTCCCTCCCTACTCTTTCTATTTCACACTGAGAATGAGAAGGTCCACCATCTCATCCACCAAAATCTACAGGTCGGCTCTCGGGCTTCCCACTTCCACCCCCTTTCTTGTCTGCTGGCGAAGGGCGTCCACAAAACTCTTTCAAAACCTGTGGAGGCCCATCGCACGGCACAACTAGGTCGTCTATCTCGTACCACCCCTTTCAGAGCCCTTCTTTTTTCCCTTCGCTTTACCCCTGCCTCCCCGGTCTGTGTCAAACATCTCTAACCCTCCATTATTGTCTCCATGCTCACTCTCAACCACTTTCCCAAGAACGTGCACCGTGAGCATCATGCGGCTCGCCGATCTGCCCGCGCCTGTACCCTCTGTTTCCAGTACGGTACCATACTGCGGTACCATACTTATCGCACATCACCTATGCTCTGGCCACTGTTTCTAATACATGAACCCCCCTCTCCGCCGCCACTACCACTGCTCTCACTTCCATTGCTGCAGAGGAAGCAGCCATTGACCTCGTCACTGCCAGCACACCGGCGCTTTTCATATTTAGCGACTTTAAGACAGCAGTCCGCAACTTGCAAAGGGTCGAATCCCTTCCTCTGCGCTCAACATTCTTGAGCACTCCCCCCTCCCTCTTTCTCACCCTATCAAACTCTTCTGGGTTCTGGCTCACACAGGGCCCCCTGGAAATGAGACGGCAAATACTATCGCTCGCGAGATAACCAAACCAGTTAGCCCCCTCCATTCTGTGATGGCCAAGCGTGCCTCCCTCGTCACCTTCCATGACATTACCCTCACTACCGCAACTCCCGCTTATCCCTCCCTCCCAATCACAAGTCCCTATCTAAAATTGAACAGAGTACGTGGCGCCATTTGCAGGCCCAAACTTTCCGCTCTCTTGCACACCTTGCTCTTATTTACCCCTGTGTCTTCTCGCCCAAATGCACGCTATGCAGATCTCTCCGAGTAGACTGTGCTCACATTTTATACTTATGTCCAGCGCACTTTCCCTTCATCTCCTCGCAATTAAACGGCCCGCTGCTATGGGAGGCTTCTTTGGCCAGCTCGGAGCCGAATATTCAACAGCGGATTACGACCTGGGCAGCGGAAGTCGCAGCCAGGCATGACCTGGAAGCCACAACCAGCAGCCGGAAGGCCACCCATGGAACGGCGGCAGCATAATTCTCTTTTGGCATTCTCTAATTAAAGTTTTCACCACCATCGCCAGGAAAGACTGCTTTGGAAAGAACTTGGATGACGGCTCATGATGATGGTTGCGTTCGACGAAGGGTACGTGATTTACCGTGTACAGCAAAAGGGTTAAGGATTTCGCATTTCTTACTGCAAATTCTGCAGTGCATGACGTCAATACTGGTTATGACGTTACTAGCGATTAACACATATACGAAGCTAACACCGCCGGGCGTCCGATGCAGGTGTCGGCAGTGCGCCTTTCATTTGGTGTTTCCTCGAAAGCGGCTACACGCAGCCTACAGAAGGAGAAGTAGTACAGCAGGGCCGGTATTGAAGAAAGTGAACTCAAACTTAACGCTTTTCGTTGCCCTGATACGCACTTGCGGTGCCTAGTTATGCCGAAAGGAGGAGGGGATGCCGTGGCGTAAAAGCGTTCAGTTCCGAGGCTTTGAGCGGAAGTGCTTCCAACCAATCACAGAGGATTCCGAACTGAACGCAAACTGAACGCACTTCTGTAATACCGCCGCAGGAATCAGCGGCATTTCAAATAAAGGCTTTCGCCTCATCTTACTTTAGTGGGTCAAAGTGCCCCATATAAAATTTCGGACTACAGGTGGCTGAGTACCTCTCTTTACACACTTTCTAACCAGTGCCACCCATTTCTGCATGCAAATCACGCTCTCTCCGGCTCTTTACGTTAAAACTTCTCAAATTTCCAGCCACCGGAAGTTAGTCTTACGTCACCAGACGTCGAGTAAAACGTGACTCCATATCGACGTCGCCTATAACAATCGCGGCTATTTCGATTTCTGAATGACCTAATTGAGTTTAATGAAAGACGTAATTAACCTACAAGCAGCAAATTGTTTCCCCAGCGACATTGGATAAGTAAGAGATAGCGGTTGATGGAGAATACCTCAGTAATCTGTAATTCGCTGAGGCATTGCCTGGATAAACAACTCATGGGAGGAACTGCAAAAAGTGATTGATGACCTAGACAGAAATAGCAGAAAGGTAGGCTTGAAAATCAATGTACAGAAGACTAAGGTAATGTTCAACTGCATCGGGAACGAACAGCAATTCACAATAGGTAGCGAACACTGCATGTGGTAGGCTGATATGTCTACTTAGGACAGTGGTAACCGCAGATCCGGAACAGGAAAGGGAAATAAGGAGAATAAGACTGGGAGGCAGCGCATTTGGCAAATCCTCGCTGGTTATGGCTAGCAGCTTACCAATGCCGCAGAAGAAGAAAGTATACAATAGCTGCATCTTACCTATACTCACCTATGACGCTGGGACGTGGAAGCTAACGAAGAGAGTTCTACTTAAGGACAACGCAGAGGGCTATGAAATGAAACATGGTAGGGGTAACGTTAATGGATAAGAAGCGTGCGGAGTGGATCAGTGAAATAATTCTCAAGTTACTGATATTCTAGTGGAAATCAAGAAGAATAAACAGGCATTGGCAGGACATGTAGAGAGAAGAGAGGATAACTGATGGTCGCTTATCTTATTAGGGTAACAAATAAGTTTAGGTGGGCGGATGAGGTTAAGAAGTTCGCACGGGGCAAGGGGATGCAGCTATCACGGGACCGGATAATTGGAGGAGCATGGAAGAGAGCTTCGCCCTGCAGTGGGTATAGTGCGGCTGATGATGGTGATGATGATGATAATGAGGACGACGACGACGACGACGACGACGACGACGATGATGATTATGATGATGATGATGATGATGATGATGATGATGATGATGATGAAAGCAGGGGAATAAAACGATGGTACAGAACTCTGAAAGAACAAAATGTAAAAACTAGTTGTTCCTACCTAGTTACAGGAAATATTAATTACTGGCTGTTAACAATTACGACTGCCTATAAGCGGTTCAAGAAAAGGTTTTTAACATTTTATGTGATACGAGCTAAATTATCTAAAGAGAACAATGAAAACATATATTTCAAGAAAATAAAGCTGCGATCATTTAGTAAGGATACTGATCTGCTTGTTTTTATGAAAGTGACATATACCGTATTTTTTATCTTATTGTTCACAAATATTTTTCTTTCATATCGTGGTTTACGTATACGCTACGTTTTCGGAAGTATGCTTGAACACACGTTCTATCTACAATGCTACTTCCTTCCTAGCACCTCGTAGGGGGCGACTGTGCAAGTTATCGGTTTCAAAAAGAGGGTCTATATTTATAAGTAGACAAGGAGAGCTACACCCAAGCCTACGGGAAGAAAAGGGGCAGTATAATTTGTGAAATAATTAACAGACGTCATGATGAAGAAAAGCATTTGCATCTCACTGTTGTGTTTATTTACACTCAGATTAGTTACAAGAAGGTTACGGCGACTGGTGCCGAGGTATGAAAAAATCACTTGTGCTTCATGTGTGCCATTCTTGAGAGTAGTAAAGCTGAGACCATCAAACCAATGAGTTCGTTCGGGTACCTCTTGCATTCGGCTCTACTTCTTTTAAGGACTCAAATATTGTTCAATTTAGATCAATGTCTTGTTTATCTTCTGCATGCAGAATTAAGATCCCATTGAACGAGTTTGTTGAAGAATGTCCAGGCCACTTAGTTGCTCTCTTGTTGCGGAAGGAGGAGGTGCAACCACAACCCTCCACGACGCCTGTAATGAGCGTAGGCCTGATGGTGGAAAGTTACGACGCAGGAAAATAACTAAAACGAAGCCATAGTTTGCTGCACATTTCACAGTGGCTGCGCTAAAAGCCAGAAGCCCACATTTATTTATAACAAAACGATCTTGCGTAGAGCTGTGAAAGCGTGTCTTCTCAAGAAATCGTTTTATAGGAAAATACATGGTATCTTTAGCACCGACATCTTTGGAATTTCGCTCCTCTTTGTAAGTCTGTTGCATTGACTATCAAACTTGACAAAATTTTGTTTTACTCCCTCTTTTTACTGTGTATGCATAGAATGGACTTCATATAATGGTCGAATTATATATAATGGCGCTTGACATTCAATTCTCGGCAAAACAGCCTCGCACTTTTTTGTTCAGTTTACAAATGCAGTGAACCTAGCAAAATGATAGGAAGAATTTATCTCTGAGTGAAGTGATAAGAAAAAGTCTCAACTATCATTTGTTACGTGAGGAAGATTTTCATACCTGAACATGCTGGATATTCGGGAATATCATAATCTTTGAGACAAGGGGCTGCGAAAATAAGAAACGAGCAAAAGACGTCAAAGTAGCAACGTAGCAGACGCCCCTCGATAGAGCGTTGGTGAAATCTAGCACGGTGCTCCTAACACAGAGTGAAAAAGGAAAACAAACAAGTGTAACACCAATGCTGAAGCCTTCCGCAGTGTGTGTCAGCACGTTGGTGCATCTTTTCGTGAATTATCTTTGCGGAGTAGCGATGGGCGCCGGAGAATTTACGAATTACCAAAGCAGCACACTGAGCGGGATGATTGTGAGGCCGACAATCTGTATCTATTATCATAAGTTTTTTTTTGTGCGATTACTTTCCTTTAATTCGGGACCTCACCATCCTGTGTTCACTGCATCGCACTTTCCCAATTACCTCTACATCCTGCACAATGGCGGGGGTTGAATACATTATGAAGTCGATTTCATTTTTAGTCTCTCCATTAGGACTTTTCCATGTCCATTTCCGGCTCTTCCGTTTGCTGAAGAAGGTACTCATGATTCGTAATTTATTGCGCTCTGCAAACTCAACTAGGAACTCTCCCCTGCTATTCCTAGAATCAATGCCATACCTACTGCCTTGTCTCCTGCCTGTTTTTTCCCTACCTTAACATTGAAGTCGCCCATTAGTACAGTATACTGCGTCTTTACTTTTCGCATTGCAGATTCTACATCTTCATAGAAGCTTTCAACTGCCTGGTCATCATAACTACATATAGGTGCATAGGCCTGCACAACCTTCAGTTTATACCACTTATTAAGCCTAATTACGATGCCTGCAACCCTCTCATTAATACTATAGAATTCATCTATATTACCCGCTATATACTTATTGACAAGGAAACCTACTCCTAGTTGTCGCCTCTCTGGTAAACCTCGATAACACAGTACATGCCCATCCTTTAGTACAGTATATGCCTCTTTCGGCCTCCTAACCTCGCTAAGCCCTATGACATCCCATTTCATACCCTCTAGTTCCTCTAACAACACTGCTAAACTAGCTTCACTAGCTAGGGCTCTAGCATTAAACGTTGCCAGGGTCAGTTTCCAATGGCGGCCTGTCCAGCGGAGCCAGGCTTTCTTAGCACCCCCTGCTGCGTCACAGGCCTGACCGCCGCCGTGGTCAGTTGTTCCGCAGCCGCTGGTGACCGGGGTTTTATGGAGCTTATCATAGGAGGTTGTGGCCAATTACTGCACCAGGGTGGCCAACTCCTGTTCTGGTGAGGGAGTGCGTTGCCGGAGGTGTTCACCGGCATCAGGTCGCACCCCAAACCTGTTTATGCAATTCCATCGACACGCGGATTTTTTTTCTCTAAATCTAAAGAAGGAACGCAACAGATTAGTAAGAAAGAGACCCATCAACGAGTTAGCGGTGAGGGGGAGGGCAGAAGAGTTCAGGATCTCGCTACAGAATAGGTATTCAGCTCTAACTGAGGAGGGCGACATTACCCTAGAGGCAAGGAACAACAATTTCAGAGGTATCATTACTGACTGCGCGGTAGAAGTAGGCGGCAGGATAGTTAGAGAGGGTACCGGTAAGCTGTCTAAGGAGACGAAAGATTTGATTAAGAAACGCCAGAGTATGAAAGCTTCCAATCCAACAGACCAAAACGAATTGGCCGAGATATCAAAGCTAATCAATAAGCGCAAGGTGGCCGATATAAGGAAGTATAACAGGGAGAAAATTGAGCATGCTGCAAAGAACGGGGGAAGCCTTACAGCGGTAAAGAAGAAATTGGGCATAGGCAAAACCCAGATGTATGCGATAAGGGACAAGGCGGGCAACGTCATCACTAATATGGACAAGATAGTCAAAGTAGCCGAGGAGTTCTATACATATCTCTACAGCAGCCAAAGTAGTCAGGACCGTAATGAGATTGGCGGTAGGAAAGAACAGTCAGACGTTCCACCAGTGAGGAAGGACGAGGTCAAGAAAGCACTAGAAACTATGAAAAGGGGGAAATCAGCTAGAGAGGATCAGATAACTACAGATTTGCTGAAGGACGGGGGGGATATCGTGCTAGAAAAACTGGCCACCCTGTATACGCAGTGCCTGGTGTCATCGACGGTACCGGAACCATAGAAGTATGCAAACATTATCCTCATTCACAAGAAAGGGGACTCTAAGGGCCTTAAAAATTACAGACCAATCAGCTTACTGTCTGTTACGTATAAGGTATTTACTAAGGTAATCGCTAATAGAATCAGAACAACCTTAGACTGCAATCAAGCAAAAGATCAAGCAGGATTTAGGAAACGGTACTCTCTATCGATCATATCCACACCATCAATCAGGTGATAGAAAAATGCTCAGAATATAACCAGCCCTTATACATGGCATTCATTGATTACGACAAAGCATTTGACTGAGTTGAAACCTCGGTGCTGATGCAGACGTTGCGAAATCAGGAGGCAGACAAGCCGTACGTGAAAGTGCCGGATGATATATATAGTGGCTGCACAGCAACCATAGTTCTGCATAAAGAAAGTAACAAAATTCCCATAAAGAAAGGTGTTAGGCAAGGAGACACAATCTCCCAAGTACTATTCACAGCTTGTTTAGAGGAAGTATTCAGAGACTTGGAATGAGAGCAGTTAGGGATAAGGGTAGATGGAGAATACCTCAGTAATCTGCGATTTGCTGATGACATTGCTTTGCTAAGCAACTCGGGGGATGAACTGCAAATAATGATTGATGACCTAGACAGAAAAAGTAGAAAGGTAGGCTTGAAAATCAATATGCAGAAGACTAACGTAATGTTCAACAGCCTCAGGAAGGAACAGCAGTTTACATTAGGTATCGAAATACTGGTAGTAGGCGAATATGTCTACTTAGGACAGGTAGTAACCGCAGATCCGGACCATGAAAAGGAACTAACAAGAAGAATAACATTGGGATGGAGCGCATTTGGCAAGCACTCGCAGATTATGACTAGCAGCTTACCGGTATCCCTCAAGAGGGAAGTATACAACAGTTGCATCTTGCCTGTACTCACCAATGGCGGTGAAACGTGGAGGCTAACCAAGAGAGTTCTACTTAAATTGAAGTCAACCCAGAGGGCTATGGAACGAAAAATGGTAGGGGTAACATTAATAGATAGAAAGCGTGCCGAGTAGGTCAGAGAAATAACTCATGTTACCGACATTCTAGTGGAAATTAAGAAGAAGAAATGGACATGGGCGGGACATGTAGTGCGAAGAGAGGATAACCGATGGTCGCTGAGGGTAACAAACTGGATTCCAAGGGAAGGAAAGCGTAGCAGGGGGCGGCAGAAAGTTAGGTGGGCGGATGAGATTAAGAAGTTCGCAGGGGTCAAGTGGATGCAGCTAGCACAGAACCGGGTTAAGTGGAGAAATATGGGAGAGGCCTTCGCCCTGATGATGATGATGATGATGACTTTTCTTTATGAAATGCCTACTCTCATCCCCCTATCGCACGGAATAACCGCACAGCGCTGGCACATTCTATTCGCGTCGCAATCGCCATAGCGAGGACAGCAAGAATAAACAATTAACACCAAGCTGTCCACCTTGATGGCAGGGTATTTAAGCACAGTTAACAATAGTAAACGGGATATTGTCGCCGCGTCAATACTGCCTTTCAACGAACCAACGGAACTGTCCTCAACGATGTAACGTGTGCACAGGGGGCTGTTGCGTGATTGCTCCCATATGCGGTCGCTCATTTTCCGTGTTGCAGCTTTAGAGCACTTGAAGCTTGAAGCTTGAAGCTTGAAGCGGTGAACTGAGTCACCACCCGTTTTTTCTTTCTCCACTATCATTAGAAAGCCTGCCCGCGGATAACTAGACAAGCTTGTAACGAGGTCATTTATCCAAGTAGATGATTTTCCCTCCTCAACTACCGAAGTAACAGTAAATGATGCAATTACATGTGCACGCATACTATACAAAACTACCTTACCATTCATTGAAACTTTTCAAATTATTTGATAATTATTTGAGGAACATAAAGAAATTATCACCTTTGAAGGTAAAGGCGTTGGTCGACACTGAGGGTGGCGTAGATTATATATGGCAAATATTGTGTGTTCAGCGTTGCACGCTGGAAACGGTTTACCGGGAGCACCCGAGAGAGGCACCATGATGGGCGATGACCACATGAAGAAAGTTTGAAACTGGTTTGCAAAACTACGGCGCTAAGATTACGGATTCTTTGTCGAAACCAATGCGTTGTGGTAGACAAGAAGTATCAGAGAGAAAGGCACTTAAACCTTGCGCTTTATGCTGGTCGAATGTACTGACTCCAGTAAAACCTATATCGCTGCTCACTCTGCAAACTCTAATGATACAATGGTCTCTTGTTATTCGCAATATATCACTGTTTAATCACACAAACTCGCCATGAGGCTGGGCACAAAATAGCAACATTTCAAGTTTCACTGCTTCTCGGACTCTGAACCCTTGCCAACTTCTATTGTTGCCGTGGCTGCCGATTAGCACGAAGGAGTATCAAGTCCCTTTCTTTGACGGTTTTGTAGCGAAAAATGCACTACTCTAGGTTTTCAAGCTGTCGGCGTGGCACCGTGTAACTTGACCGTTGCCTAGGAACTGTCACGTGGTGTAGAGCGATAGCTGGGCCTGGAGTTGGAAGAGGAAAGACGAGGAAAAGAAGAAGGGAAAGAAGTGAAATAAGAAGAAAAAAAGAAGAAAAAGAAGAAAAGAAAACGAAAAAGTATTAGTAGTAGTACAAGAAGAAGAGAAGACCGATAACTCGGTAGTTAGTATAGGCGAACGACGAAGCGAGTTGCTAGAACGGGAGGTTCCCTCAAACGTTTCGACGGTGACACATTAAATCCAGGTGTCTGCAGAAATTTTACCTGACAGTCACAACTTTCGCTCTATCACTAGGTTAAAGATATGCTTGAACCCCCACAAATGCTTCCTTTTTCCTTGCCGTTCATTCTGTTTTTGCACATTTCCTAGTTCCTCAGGGAACTTGGCCATCTGCCCCAGAAGGCTTCTGTAATCTGCTGACGTCGGATCCATAGTCTGCGAACTTGCACTTTGAACATGTCTGCTTCGATATTCCCCGTGATAGGCAGTGAGTGAGGCTTCTTCCAGTCAAGATGAAGGAAGAACAGAGAGGTTCCGGTTCTCCGGGTTCGTCGTAAACGTGAGCTAAAGGTCGGAATTTTAAGGCGGCTTCTAATTCTGCCAGTACAGCGGCTAGCCCGTAGGAAGTCAGAAACTTGGATCCGATAACCTTATTGAGTGCAAGTTTGGTCAATCCGACGAGTCGCTCTTAAATGCCACCCCACAATGGGGCGCGCTGCACTATGTTCTTCCGTTCGATTCGTGATTTTGCGACGTAGTCAAGAACCCCTGGTTTGAGTTCCTTAGGTATAGAATATCTCTGTTGGCCGTCTTGAAGGAAAACGCATTGCACTACTTCTTGAGCAGAAATGTCTGAGGGGCATCAAAAAAATCTGCGTACATGTTTTACGAGCTCTCAGTGGACCACTCTTGTTCCAGCACAGGTGAATAGTGTGATGTACGACTTGTAACGCGAGTTTTCGCCTTTCACCAGATGTGGTCCCGAGCAGTCCACTCCTGTTACTCAGTGTTGAGCCTCATCACTTGGAAGTGGTGCTGTCACCTCAGTGCCTGGACGCGCATTGTAGCATTACAAATTATGACCTTTTGATGGTTCTTTTCACTAGCATACAGGCTCGCACAACATGATACCTCTCTCAACTGTGCCAGTGTATATCTCGGTCCACTGTGCAGCACTTGATGGTAAGCTTGACTCACAGGACGGTTGGCCAGTCGATGTCGGCTTGACAGTATAACTGTATGGCGTTTTTGTATGGCAAGCCGCTCTGCTGAAGTCTGCCGCTTATGCGCATGATATCATTGTTGTTAATAAACACCGGAATGTCTCTCAGCGGCTAGTCTGCAAAACAGCGTTCTTCCTTTTCCTGGCACTCAATTTCTCTTTTCAGGTCCAGTCGATGAGTTTTCCGTATCCTGTATGTTTCAGCTTTATCCAGCTCAACCATCGCGCTAGACCCTTCTCATTGAGGAGATGTAGCAGCTTCTTGATGTATCTAAATACCCATCCAGTCACTCAGAACAGTTGGGTGGCGTTGCTGCATCGATCTGCGTCCAACAGCGTGGGAACTTCTGTGGAACTTGTTGCTTAAAGGAACTCACTGCTTCGTCTCTCTTTCGCCATCGTGGGAATGCTCCCTAGAAGAGAACATATATGTGCCAAACATTTTCTGTTGCCTTTATCCAGTGTTCCGTCCAACCAAGTGGAGCTCCCAGCTGGCTGATCAGCTGAAAATGTGCTAGTCATGATATCCGCCGGATTCTCTGATCCAGGGCAATGCCTCCACGCTGAGGTATCGGTAAGACGCTGAATTTATTGCGCGATTCTTCACAAATTGTTTCCATTGCGAGGGTTGTCCCACAATCTACAGCAGCGTTTCAATGTCGACTGTCAACCTATAATCACTTTCTATCTTTTGATTAAGGCATTTTGATTTTTGTGCGTGTGATCAAGATTCAAAAACCACTCGCAATCTCGTTGTATTGCTCCTTTTTCGAAAAACCAGCTAAAGGGGCGAGTAGTAGATCAGCTTTCCCTCTTCTTTTTTGCTGCTACCAGTTCGGATATATGTTCCTTACAATAATGCCTGATGACAGCGTCCTACATCTCCAAGAGATGGGTGTTTTATCCGGCCGTTTGGTAGTTGGGACAAACGCTTTGCAGCAAATCCCTTGTTGTCACCTAAAACTAAATTCTCCTTTCATGGAAGGGCTACCTGGTATCTAGAGCTGCTGCGCCTAGTATTCTCTTCGAAAGAACCGAGCTGCTTGTGCTACGCACAGCTGTCATAGTCCGTGACTCCGTTCGACTCGAGAGTCAAGAACTGTTCCAGTAGTTTGCAGTTTCTTTCTCGGCAGCTGACACGGAAATAGCTGTGGTTTTCATGCATTGTGAATCAAACGTCTTTTACCCTACTGGGCACTGAATGCCCCACCCAAAGGGTGTTTCCACTGCCCGCAGTTTCCCGTTCAGCTTCTTGATTCTTCCCGTTACAAGTTCACAGCAGCGCTCTGAGCCTATAAGGTCTATGTTACCTCTTTCGTCATCACAAGTCATGTCAGTAGCAGTCAGGGGTCCATAATTCTTTAATCTTGAGTTCAGGGATCGGGATTTGTTGCTCAAATAATATGTTTGTCTCAAATTTTATCTGATAAACCTTCTTACGGCGCGCAGTTAGCTGCACCAACATTCGGTCAAAATCTCGTTATGAAGGGTTTTATCTGAACGCACTAACTTTCCGCGTTTTTTTTTTCCTAAAAATTTAGCAAGAAAATTGTACAGATGCTTGCTCAATAATGAATGACCGTTGGCTTCCGCCGTAAAATAGAGTCCGTAACTAGACAGGTTTACAATCGTCTTCACTCAATACCGTTCCTGTTTGCAGCAGTACTTCTCATTTTTTAGGCTGTTTTGATGTAGACTGCAAGTTCACGGGGACAGTTGTAACGTCGTTTATATTTGCCTTGACGTGGATAATTCCGCATCACAAATTGCTGTCGCATATCGCCCTGCACCAACTGTGCATCTAATCTTGCTTTCGTGCTCGTTAGCACGGTTTTTCGATCTCATGCAGCGAAAGCAACTTGTTCCAGGTTGTAGCATTTTCTTCTTTTCTCCTATTGAAGTGCTAGCACAGCATGCTTAGTTTCGTGGTTACTCTCTTTGCAAACGGAACAATAATTTGGATTTGCTGTTTGGCGCACTAGACCTGTCGATAATTATTTTCGTTCCAGCGCTGTTGTTATTTTCTGCTGGATTTTAAATCCACGGCTTTGAAACCTGGAGCTTCATGCTCACACTTTCCTGCGCAACGAGGCTTTCGCTTACTTTGCTCTTGATCCTCAGAACGTCCACGAGTTTGAAAGTAACGACAGCGTACCTTTTGAGGCTGTTTCTTTTTCTGTTGACTCCCGGTGCGTTGTCGTCCCGCTGCGGAATTACTCCTCCTGCCTGGCTCCGTGTTATGTTTTCGTTCTGTGGTTTCATTCTTGAAGCTTGCTAGACTTGGCTCGTCTTCGGACTTGGAGCTGCCTGGTTTCGGTGTCGGTTTCGCAACATGGACTCGACTGTTATTTGGCAAGGTTAAATTGTGTCGAACGCTTAAATGATGTCACTTGTAAAGTAAGCAGTAATGGCCCCGCCAAATACAACTTCAAGATTACACACTTCCAGTGCACGGAACTCCTCGCCTTTCACGTTGCTAGTTCACCGCAACTAAAAACATATATCCGCGCCAGGAAGCACGTAAATTTCACACATATCATAAAATGAGTTACACCCGCACCATCAAAAAAAATGTAGAAAAGTAACTAGGAACCTCACGGTATTGTTTAACGCTGAAAAAGACAGTGTCAGTAGAAAGCAGGCGTCCAGGTGTCCTAGCGCCTTCAGTCACGCTGGCTAATTTCCGGGGTCGGGACTGAGACTGCTGCGTGCGAAGCGTCGGAGAAGGCGTAACGCTCGAATTCGGCAGACACGAATACCAAAGCGTAATGCCCAAATGTCTGCGCAAGAGAGTGATCAGTTAGTAGTGGTAGGTGAACTCTGGCCAACTGGTCGCACTGTGAAGGTTGATGACCCGTTGCAAACTCTGACAGTGTCTGGTGGCAAATTATTAAAATCTGCTCTGGGTTTCAGCAGCGATAAAAAGAGAGGTGAACCAAACATGATCAATGCGTGGTAGCGAAAACGTCACGTCGTGCGATCTGTTTACCAGAATCAATACTAAAAGTAGCCTTATGTCAAAACGTGTGCTAAAAGTAGCGTTGTGTCAAAACGTATGCTCGGTGTGTCACAACATACTCTAAGGTTCCCCCGGCCGGTTCTGCGATGAGAGCACAGACTGAGATGTCCCATAGATGCAGCGCGCCAAATTTTCCCAACTATCTGTTGGATAGTGCAGGGAAGATTATTACTGAATGCACTATCAGCGGCAGCTGATGTGTTCAGAGTGCCCAAAGTGCCGAATTCTCGTTTTGATCGCCGCACTTTGAAACTCTGCCCTGTTGTAACTTTGTTGTTTGACATTGGTGGCCGATTCAGGCTGTATGTGCTTATCAGAAATATACATCACCATATTTGTGATGCATAATACGCAGGTTTGTTTAAGACGCACTCCGTAGGCTTTAAGCTAAAAATTAATGCTGTATCAAACGCACCTCATTTAACCAGTTAGGGAGATGAAACGTGACTACAAACGCTGCCCAAAATTGCGAAATGTTCCGTATCTGTGAGAAGCACTTTGCGTGGCAGGAAATAGGGTAAAACCTTAAGGATACGCTCACGCCCCTAAAACACTCTTGCACAGCAAATCAGCGACACTTCACTTTCACACAAACCCTTCAAGTACTAAATCTTCCGACGTGCTATTATGAAGTTGGCCGATTTCTGGCAGCAGCAACTTAGCACTCGTAATCGCTGCTCTGTTTCTTGTCGTGCTGGGTACTCGTGCTTGGGAGCTCGGCCGCTGAGGGCAATGCACGAAGTAAAAAACACACCTGCCGTTGCCACCATAGAAAGTTGCAAATGGTAACTGGAATTGCATCGGCTTTTTTAGCAGTGTGGGCAGATGAGGAGCACTGATGTCCCAAGCCTTTGGCATTTCATATTACTGAAGCTTGGGTCGTGTACGACAACCACTAGTATCACAGTCGCTGCAGTAGGAACCATCGCCATTTCGCGATTAAGTTCACCTCGGGTCATTGAGCAAAAAAAAAAAACGGATAACCGAGGCACTATTCTATATAAAGCACAAGCATAATTTTAGTAAAAAAACACGTATTATACAAAGGAAAATACGACGTGTCCTCAGCTAAGCTCCGAAATATGTAATATGTAATTTTCCTCAAGACATACGAGGCTGGACTACTTTACAGAAATTCAGTTTTTCACACTGATGTACTGCGTGGAAGTGTCACTAGAAATCTTGGATCGGTAAATAGTGTTTTTCCGTCCCCTTTCTTCAAGAACCCATCGAAGCACTTGGTAATTCTTTCCTTAAAATTTTACCTTAGTGTTAAGGTATTTTTGTTCATTTCAGACCGTCTAGAAAACCAGGTTTTTAATTGCTTGTTCGTGTCTTTCTTATCTCTTTTATTAGCCGCTACACTTTAGTAATTGGGGAGCAATGGACCATGTTATCTCCAGCTGGGCTGCGAAGTCGCACGCCTTTCAGTAAGGCGGCCTGTGAGTGCTGAGTTCAGAATTGTGGGTGGTTTCTCCATCCACGGATACGTCAGGCGCTGGAGGGGGGTAGGATCGATAAGACTCGGCTCCGTCTATACCCAAGCTAAGGATCCGTGGTGGGTTACGGCTAACCTGCCACTTCTACCAGGTAACCGATAACGGTGTGCCAGATGCCCAATGTCCGCTTCGACAGTATGCTAGAATTTCCAACGCCCGCTTCTTACATCCTGAAATTCTCCTTTCCTTTATTAGCTGCTCTGTCCCAGTAAATGTATTATTTGTAGACATGCTGATGGCGCTGCGCTTTATTCCTCATGGACGCTCTAAGAATACCGGGAAGGTGTGTCACTTGGGAAGAGACAATCATACTGTCACGATTTTGCAGAGCTTCATTGCTTAGCTACATAGGTTTTAGTAGGGTAATATCTCATTCTTATTCTGCACATTTTGCCTGCCGACACCAATCTTGTAAAAACTTAAAATTCTTCGAAAACAGTGAGAACTGTACCTACTCTTTCTACGCGAACAATTGTAAACAGGGCGTCGGTCACACACTAAATTTTAAGGGCCTCTGATAATACAGAAATATATCCACATGCTCTCTTCTCAGCATAAGCACGACCGTTATAGGTTCTGGTAAAGAATATAAAATCAATTTAGTTTATTTGGACTTCAACATGTCTACACTCCAGGCGGCATTAGACGATTGCCAAGCAAAGGCCAACCAGCGGCATCTGATTGGCAGCAGACCTGGCCGGCCGACGGTGATCGGCCGAATGACCGCTAAATTGTTGGCCACGTACCTGGTTGGGAGGAAAGAGGCCATCATTCAAGGCCCAAGGTAGGGCATCCGCCTGAGCAACCACCAATTTGGCCGTCGTTGCTCGGCCATTGGGCAGCCCATGGTCGTCCAAGAAGGTTGAGAAGAACTCGGCCTGCACCCGTGGCTCGAGCTCGCAATCCTGACTTAACAATACCTTCTTTGGCAATGGTTCCTACGCCATTTGAGGCTCATGGTCGGCCACATATAGGTTGGCTATCAGTACTCCAGCGCCCGCTACCGAAACATATGCATGTAATAGATGTTGGTTATATTATAAAGGCAGCACAGGGAAGCATTAAGCGTGATTTCAGCCACCGTTCAGACCAGCGCTTAGAAAAACCTTAATAAATTGAAACACCGAATAATTATTCATCATCATTTACTGTTATTTTTTCCATTTATTGCGCGCATGTAGGTCTCACTGTACACTTTGCTGCTTAGCCAAACCTGTGTGAAGTGGAATATGCAGTTTATTCTACCAAGAGGACTGAATAGGCCAGTTAATTTGGTAACGTTTGTATCAGTAATCCAAAGCATAATTTATTGAACAATCTCACGTGGCCGGGAAAAATGGCGGGGGCTTAGCTCAGCTAGGCCAGGATATATACTGCAAGAACTACCGTTCGGTGACATCGCTTTGAAGTGGTGAACCAGGCGGCATGGGTGGTACCAATGCCTGTGGCTAAAGTTGCAAATGGAATCCTTTGTATAGTCAGACGACATTTACAGTTAGCGCAAGTAATTCCGAGAACAACGTACTGCAGAAATTCGAAAGCCTGATCGTTGGTGGCGCACCTTTGCTCTCATTATCATTATCAACTACATGCACCGTCATTATTATTGCAATCATTATCACTGATTGCAGCGTAATTTCCATCGCTACTATCATCCTAACTGTAGAAAAGCAGGATTATGAGGTGCATTTCACGAGCCCTGGTAGACAATAGCGTGTTAAAGCGGATGCAACGTACGGATACAAAACCAGCAAATTTCTTTTTCAAACTTTACAAGACAACCTTACCTGTCAAGGAGTGTATTCGTGCAAAAGGGACTCTTGTGCAATGGTCAGTGGACCGTCGCCTGTGTCAGCAGCCAGAAACTATAAAATATTGCTTTGTGTATGACCGTGATGCAGTTTTCTTCTAGGACATTCTTCAATGGACTCTCAAAAAGGACATTGGTATTACGCCCTATACTATAATATTTTTGTTTAAAATTTAGGTTTGAGATGTTCGAAATGATCTTTTTATGCTGATTTACGCTCATGGCCCTGTTTAGCCTGTGGAAGAGCCGCATTACCGATCGACACGCAGAAGCACCACATTCATTGAAGTCTGTTCAGCGAACAGTGTGCTATGGTGCAAAGGGGATATGCTGAGCAGGACTGACCTCCTGCTTGCTTACGTTTACTCGGTGCGTGTTTGTGTCGCGCGGAATTTGGATGTGTGAGCCAAGTGAGATCAAAGATGCTGGTGAAACTTTCTCTGACAGGTTACGTGATGCGACCTAGTTAAATAAGGCTCTCAGTACTTCCATGCAATATAATAAAACCAGCCGAGGCAGAGTTGGTTAAAGAACTCGGCAGGGGATCCGGGGAATGGAAGTTTGATTCCCGGTGAAGACAGTACTTATTTATTTAGTTATAACTATCATCCACAAGGTAGACAAGGATAATTATGATTTGCGTTTCACAATCCCGGGTGTGGCGTTGTTGGTTCAAGTGCTCAGCTTAGGATGAGAGGGATGAGGATTTGATTCCCGGTAGAGAGAGGATTTTTATTTTTCTGATGTCATTAATTTCGGTTTCGAGTGATGATGTCATTTGAGTGAGAGGTATAGCGTAATCGAACGAACTACAAGCGTATGAGCCATCAAAGGCTTTCGGCTTAAAGCCTTTGATGCTAATATGGTTTTGGCATACCATTCAGGGAAGCTATAGAGTCCAACTTGGATACATGGATGTAGGCCTATGTTCAATCTCCCAACACCGGAATTGCACCACATCATTTTAGAGTTATGGACGGCCTGTACAGGAACTACTCTCCTCAATGTGCCCTCCATACTTTAGTAACTTAAATTTAAGAATCTGAAATGATTGTTTCTGACGGGCGCCGGAATTTCTGTGCCACGAGCTCTTTAATACTTTAGTGTCAATACATGAGGCATGTTGAGGCACATAAGATATAACACATCAACGGTGTTTCTTAATAATGCTTCATCTCCGGATTAAATTCTTTAAGCGAAAAATATCGAGAACTGGGCACTCTCGCGCGCACCACTCGTATAGCGGGGCTTTGCAAAAACATGCTATAGAACAGCCACGTTAGACATAGTTTATGCACTGGCTAGCACTCACTCTTACATAAATTTTTTATGTACGTTTTACAATATATTTTTCTTCGCGCTAGAATGTGGATATGCAGAAGTCTAGAATGATATAGGCGGAAATCAAAATTGTGAACTGCATAATAAGCGTGACTATCATGAAAAACAGAAGCTGAAAAAGGGATCGCAGGAACACAGAGGTGTTCCTTGTGGTGTGGCCGACGGCGTGAAAATATGAGGAAGAATGCGCCAGCGCGCCTTGCTCTGGATCCCAGTCACACGGTTTCGCAGTGCCCCGCGGTGTGAGTGACAGTAGACACACAAAAAAGAGAGGAAGAGAGGAGGCTAAGCGTGCGGGCTATTGAACTGCATCGCATATCATTCAACGCGCGGCGCATCCGCTCTGTTCCCGCGTATTTTAGGTACCGCCAGAGCTGCCAGCCATTTCTGCATAACCGACAATACCACCACTGAGAGACAGCGTATAACCCTTCGTTCTTGTCCTTGTTGTCTAGTCTTCACCACTGTACATTAGACCATTGTCTGTTTCATCGTTCCTCGATGCACCGCGCTGTTTCTAAGACACATTGCCTGAGTGGCCGTAATGGCCATGGTCCGCCCCGTGGATACAAAGGTGGTCTGCCCGACTTTCTCGCTATCTCACGGGCATTTTGTTCCTCTCAGTTTTGTTCAACGAACTTGTCTCCGCGTAGCCGCTAAAGCGACGGTCCACCCCCTGCGAACTTTCCACTTTTAGCGCACATCTCTTTTGTCCGGCGGCCTGTTCCTCTGTTTATGATTTCTGTGCCTCTTGTCGGTGTGCAGCGGACCATTCGCGCACCTTGAAAAAAGGTTCTCCGGTGAGCAACACGTTCCCTTCTGCTGAAAGATGAACTGCTTGCCTTGGCCGTTTTGTGCAGCAGCTTGGTGAAGGACTTCAGAACGTCGGTGTATTGGGCTATTGTACGTGCGTGTAGAGCGTCAGCCCGGATGCGGTGAGCTCTTACAATGTCCGGCCAGCAATGGCCAACTCCAGGGAGACGACTTCTACAGCCGTACACTCAAGCTGCATCTGATCTCGACCCTCTTGAGAGGCTAAGGTGTCTCAACTCTCAATTATCTCAATCTCAATTTGTATTTTTGTAATCTGAATTTTCGGTTATATTTGCTTGCAGTGTATTTCCTTGTTTAATTTGAACACAAAAATTATTTCCTATGCCGCTTACTATGTTATGAATACCGATGTAAGGGGGTCGATGCCCCCTCAGCTGTAGTAAGTCTCATTCCCGACACTTATGCGGTACCGCCAGCCAGCGGCTGATTAAGCGTGGCTCCATCGTTGTTTACCTCGATGATGATATTCAGTCCACCACACTTTAAACCGCTAACGGACGGTGAGCGTAACATGATTAGGAGTCTAAGAGCATATTGTTTCATTGTGGGATCGTTCCATGAGAACTTCCCAGGCCTCAAAAATAGGGTGTCTCGGCAGTTTTACGAAAGAACTTTCGCCAAAGCATTTTGTCTCCAATTTTTTTTTCGCAAAAGTGCTTCTTGAAGTTTCCGGGTAGGCGCAAAAGTTAGTTTTAGGAACAAAGTTTTAAAATATATGCGACTAAGATGCAATGGCGTATAATATTTTATCATGTTTCACTTGCGTTGGTCGTTGCTGTTCTTCATCTCGTGGTTACAATACTGTTCTGTTTATAATTTCATCTTGATCTTGGTTAACGTCTTCAACCAACACGTGCAATATTTTTAAATTCAACTCTTCTGCCGGAGAGCTTATCAGATTGCTTTTGCATCGAGAAATCCTTTCGCATTTATAGGCTTCAGTAGAAGACAAGCGGTTCCTTACATTTCAAACAGTAACTGTATTTGACCCTACAACAGCCACTTGCGTTTCGTGGATAATTTGTCATAGAATGCCGAACAAAACATTTTTTTGATTGCACATGCAGAAATGCCTGATAATGCCACTTAACGTCCTCCTTTGTAAAGACAGCTAACAAAAAATGCTAATTGGGTACAAACGATATGGCTTGGCGCCAGCGCGCCCACACGGTACGCCAGTACCATCTGAATGGCCAGGACCTGCAAGCGCCCCTCTTGACCTAGCCCTACTAAGCGAACTCGCCCTACAATAAAGCTCGTTATTGTTAACGGAGTGGGCAAAGACTCAACCTGGATCTACGCAGTCGAACGTTTGGCGCCACGATTCCATCTTACCCCCGCCTACCAATCATCTCATGGCACCATTATATATATATTGTTACATGCATAGTATGCACAGGGGAGATTATTTACTCAGGGATTGATGAACGTAGGAGAGCACGACTACAAACGTCCCTCTTGACACTCGTTCGTTTTCCTCTCCAGCCTCTTCTTCCGTCCCTCGATGCTTCGAAGCACGTGGCACTTCCTCCGTCGCAGCCGAAGCCCCCAGGGCTAGCAGTATAATGAAGGTGGCAGGGATGGAACCTTTTTAACCGAGCCACTTGCACCACTTGGGTGTGGCGTGCACGTCGGACCCAGCATCGGCCACTTTCTCTGCGCCGGAATTTATATCGTTCACGTCACTCAGGCGCTCCGCAATGACAAAAGGGCCGCTATAGCGAAACAGCAGCTTCTGGGCTGAACCACGCTTGCGCAACGGCGTCCACAGCAACACTAAATCACCCGGCACATAAGAGACATGTGGGCGTCGGTTGTCATAACAATCCTTCGAACGTTCCTGTGAGTCCAGGATGCGGAGGCGGCAACGCGGCGAGCTTCTTCGGCTCGACATAAAGCGGCGGTGATAGAAGGCTCGTTGTGGACGTAGAAAGGAAGGATGGTATCAAGACAGCTACGGGGAACTCGAGCATAAAGGAGGTAAAACGGACTGTAGCCAGTTCTCTCATGCTGTGCAGTGTTATACACGTATGTATTGAAAGCAAGCTTGTCATCCCAGTTCTTCTGATCAGAGTCCACGTACATCGCCAATATAGTGGTCAGAGTGCGGTTGGTCCGTTCAATAAGTCCATTCGATTGCGGGTGATACGGTGTTGAATGATGCTAATCGCAGGCGCATAGACGAAGGAGTTTTTGGATAACTTCAGCTGTAAATTGACGCCCATGGCCACTGATCAGAACTCGAGGAGGGTCATGACGCATGACAAGAAATCAGAGAAAAATTCGGGATACTTCGTAAGCAGTTGCTGAGGGTATTGCGGCTGTTTTTAATATTACGTGAGATGGTCAACAAATACCAGAATCCACCGGTTACCGTTTGGAAATCGCAGAAAAGGACCCAAGAGGTCAATGCCCACCTGCTCAAACGGTGCGTTCGATGGCGTAATAGGGTGCAGTGGTTCCGGTGGACGGGAAGTAGGGAGCTTGCACTGGTGGCATTTGACACAATTGGCTGCATAGCCCTGAATGGCTTGACGTATTTTCGGCCAGTAAAAGCGTTCCTGTGTGCGATGAAGAGTCCGGGTGACACCCAAGTGGCCCGACGTGGCATCGGCGTGCATCAATTCAAGAACGGAATACGGAGGTTTTCAAGCACGACGAGAAGCGCGCACCTTTAGGGTTGAAACTCTTCTTCTAAAGCAGGCCGGTACGAACGCAGAAACGCGCATCTATTGAATCGTGAGCGGCAGAGAAGAGCGGTGCCAAAGCCTGATCGTTGCGTTGTTCTGTCTGGAAACGTTGGAAAGATAGGCGCCAGGTAGTCATCAAAGTTGTCATCATCACTACCAGTTGACGAAAACGGCAAGCGTGACAGACAGTAAGCGTCAGCATGTTGGCGGCCGCTTTTGTATGCCACAGTGAAGCTAAACTCTTGCAACCGCAATGCCCATCGAGCGAGCCAGCCGCAATGGTCATGAAGATTTACGGGCCAACAGAGCGAATGGTGGTCGGTGACGATGGTACAGATATTGCCATATTGGTAGGAACGCAATCGTGGCACCGCAAACACCACTGTGAGGCACTCTTGTTCAGTAACGGTGTAGTTACGTTCCGCCTTGCTCAGCGAACGACTAGCATAAGCTATCACGTGCTGGTCGGTGCAAGGACGCTGGATGAGCACAGCGCCAACACCCCCGCCACTAGCGACGGTGTGAACTTTGATGGGAGCAGAAGGACAGAAGTGACGTAGGATAGGTCCTGATGCAGAAGGAATTTGATGTGACGGAAGGAAGAATCGCAGTCAGCAGTCCAATTGAACGGTGCATATTTGTGCAAAGGGCACGTGAGCGGGTATGCGATGTCAGCGAATCTGGGCACAAAACGATGAAAATAGGAACAGAGTCCTAAAAAGCTCCGAAGCTGCTTCCTTGATTTCGGTGCTATAAAACTAGTTACAGCCGCAATCTTCTGAAGATCCGGCCGAACACCATCCTTATCGACCCAGTGACCAAGAACAATTGTTTGACATTTGCCAAAGCTGCACTTAGAGTTGAGCACGAGGCCTGCTCTCTCAGTGCAGTCAAGAACGGTGGCGAGGCGGCTATTGTGTTCCTGAAAGGTCTTGCCGAAGATCACAACGTCGTCCAAATAGCACAAACAAATGCTCCACTTGATGCCGCGCAGAATGGTGTCCATGAATCGTTCGAATTTGGCAGGCGCATTGCACAATCCAAGGCCATTACGTTGAACTCGTAGAGACCATCGGGTGTCACAAATGGTGTCTTTTCCTTGTCGCCTGGGTTCATCGGTATCTGCCAGTACCCCGATCTTAAGTCTACCGAGGAGAAGCATGACGCCGAATGAAGACAGTCGATTCCATCGTCAATACGTGGAAGCGGATATACATCTTTTTTGGTTACGGCGTTAGGACGACGATAGTCCACACAGAAACGCCATGTGTTGTCTTTCTTTTTAACGAGGATAACTGGAGCCGCCCAAGGACTTGAAGATTCCTAAATAAGGCCACGTTGAAGCATGCCATGAACTTGCTCGTCAATAAGCTTACGTTTAGTCGGAGACACACGATAGGCTTCTGTCTGATCGAGCGAGAGATTTCAGCATCAATCGAATGGCGGATGCGAGAATATGGAATCTGTGGCTGATTATCCCCGACAAAGTTGAAAACCGAAACATGCTTGGAAAGCAGGTCAGTCAACAATGGGAGCTCCTGTGCTCCCAAAGAAGTGTTTATCATTGCCTGGATTCGAGACTCTTCCAAACGAGATGTTTTCTCTTCAAGAGCATAGTTACTTATGGCCGCCACGGAATTCGACACACCTTCTTCGTAACGAGCGAGCCTCATGCCATGAGGCAACACGGCTGGCTCGTCTGAATAGTTTACAGTCCACAGCAAGATGTGGCTTTTGGAGACTGAAAATATGCAAAGGGGCACCAAGAAACTCTTCTTTCCCCAGGCAAGTGTTGTAGGTTCCACTACGGCGTCGAAATCCTTGCACAAATTTGTGGATGAAATAACTTGATTGAATTCTCCGGACTCGCACGTACAACTGTATCTTCAGGCACAGAAAACGCCCCTAAATCGAGCGACTAGATTTATACAAGAGATGACATCAACGAAGCATTCAGCGAGATCTGCCCATTACGGCAGTCTAACGTTGCACCACACTGCTGCAAAAAGTCTATACCTCCATGCGTGGAACGAGGCAACACTGTGAATTCAGTTCGAAACCCTTGGCCACCAATCGCAACTTTCGCACAGCACACACCTAAAGGCACCAATGATTCACCACCAACACCACGGAATAACACTGCACAGTCACCACTAAACATTACTTTCCTACTTAAATGGTTCCTAAAACTCAAATTCATATCAGATACTGTAGCTCCAGTATCCACAAGAGCCACTGTTCTCACACCATCTATAAACACTTCCAATTTGTTCTTTAGCATAAACACCGGTAGAGGTATGGACGTCATCGACTCGCCGGAGGCCTCACATCTATCCGCCGCGCCTCCTAGTTTCCCGGAGGCGGAGGGGAACAACAACGTCGCGGGGAAGGTGACCGCCGCTGGCTCCGGGGTGGCGGCGTCACGCTGCGACCAGATGCAGGTGATGAACTCCGCAAATGAGTCAAATAGTTTGTGTCCCAAGCGGGCATAGTCGGGGATCGCTGCTGCGTCGCCGTTCGGTGTCTCACATCGACCGTCATTGTACCTCGCCGCAGGAAATGATCGCTGTTCCGGAGGCAAGAACTTCCTTTTCGACGAAAGATCTAAGCCATCCCTTTTATCGCAGAAATAAATAAACGTCTCCCTGGAGGGCATCGATGTTCTTGACCTAGTTCACGCCGGTTCTGCATTGTCCGTGCTCAGCGAGAAATTGTGCCGCCAGATGCGCAGTGACGCCGCCGCTATATGGTTTTTCGCTTCATTCCGAGATTCACAGCTTATCTAACCTTTGGCCACCTGTAAAGCGGGAATTCGTACTCAAAGCGCTCTCTACATAATTGAATTCATCGTATTTTCATCATGCTCTCATGACGCCATCTTGGGCTGGACATTTCTATCCCAGCATAAGGCCATTATCGACCTTACTTGTTCTAAAGTGGTACTGTTTCCCCTCTGTAATCGCACGACGACCGGTACCCCTACTGCGTGCGCCAAACTCACTGTGGCTGACGTTTAAATCTCGCCATGGTCTGCCGCCAATTGTTTTTATCCGACTTCGTTTCTGATGGCATTGTCATTTTCACGCCTTCCGACGACATTACGTACCGCAACTTTCTACCCCTACGGCTTGCCGTGCTGACTGTTGAAGCTGGCTGCAGCGCTATGGTCGTCATCAATCCATTCAGTTACCCGTTCTTTTTTCTTCATGGCGAGTGGCCAGGTCACGCCCAGCGTTTCGCCTCGATGTCTGAATGGGACAACTGCAATGATAACCCATACCATATACCGGTAGCTGCGCATACTCCTACTTCTGCTGATCCATCCGCAGCAATATCTGCGCCTGATCTAATGACGACAAGCTCACGCCTACTCAGCAAAAGCAGCTTCTTGCCATGCTTCACCTAATTTCGTTCTTACTTTGATTTTTAACATCATAGCTTAGGCCGCACATCGGCTGTTACCCATTGGATTGACACGGGTACCCATTAGTCCCTGCGCCAAAGACATTATCACGTTTCCTCGACAGAACGTCAGATCATCGAGCAAGTTTCCGCCATTCTAAGCAAGGTGCCATTCAACTTTGGTCCAGTCCTTGGGCCTCCCCCGTCGTTCTTGCTACCACAAAGGGCGGCTTCATCCGCTTTTAGGTTGATTAATCAAACGTCACCCGCAAGGACGTGTATTCCTTGCGGCGAATTGACGACGCCTTTGACTGTTTGCAAGAGGCCGAATACTTCTCATATTTAGACATCCGTTCAGGCTACTATCAAATTCCGCTGGTCTATGCTGATCGTGTCAAGACAGCTTTCGTAACGCAAGACGGACTGCACGAATTTAACGTCATGCCATTCAGACTATGTTACGCGCCTACCACATTCGAGCGCATGGTGGAAGACCTGTTTGTGCTACTTTGACGACTTTACTGTTTCTCGCCGTATTTCGCGGCGCATCTCGCTAGATTCAAATCTGTGTTAAAATGCATTACTGAAGGTGGCCTGGAACTGAATTTTAAGAAATGCCACTTTGCCGCACGCTAATTAGCGATTTCGGACCCTCTCATCTCTAAAAACGTGCTCCTCCCAACCCAGCTAACCTTCGTGCGGTCACTGCGCTCCCAAAACCATCCAAATGAAGGAACGTCGAAGTTCCATACGCATCTGCTTTTACTTCGGACCCCTGATCTGCAAAAGTTTGCTTCCATCATCGCACACTTGACAGCCCCCCTTCTTAGAAGCAACAGCCTCTTCGGCTGGTGTTCTACACGTGAAGAAGCGTTTAAAACACTGCGCCGACTGCTTACTCACCACCTATATTGCGGCTTCGGACCCTGATGCTTCCACGGAGATCTAGACTCATTGATGCCTGCGGCACAAGATCGGTCCTGTTCTAGCTCAGCGTAAACCCGGTTGTGTTGATTTTGTGTAGACTACGCGCGCCGCCCGTTGACGAAGCCGGAGCTTAACTACTGAGGTACTCAGAAGGAGTGGCTAGCCATAGCTTGGAGGACGGGGAAATGCCACCTATTCGAAGCAGTTACGGCCCATCATTCGCACTGTATGGCGGAACTCCCTGAAAAAACCAACTGGTCGCTTCGCTCGCTGGAGCTTGCGGCTTCAAGATTATAAAATTCGTGTGGTACATCGATCTGGAATAAAGCATAACGACGCTGACGCATTGCCTCGCTCCCCTCTACTCCCTAAAAGTGTGTGCGATTCCCTCATTAACGGCAGTCCCTTTTCTTTGGCCAACATGGAAGTCGAGCAGCCCAGCGATCCTTGAATGGCGTTTTCTCTTGCCTTCTTTCGCACCATTCAACCACTTTGACGCATTGTGTGAATCGCTGCCAAGCAGCTCATTTTACAAATCATGTTTGCCTCTTACAACGCAAAAATTATCTTTCTTCCCGCCGCAAATGGCTGATTGTCATTGCTCGACACTTACGATCAGAAATGTGCGCTTCATTTCAAGCTAACCCGCGAACCACTCACGCTGGAGCATTAAATACCTATACTCAGCTTCACCTGCCTTACTAGTGAAGTGGAATGTACACCTACGTTTGCAAGTTCGTAGGCTCATTCCTTTGTTGTCCACACCGCAAGCTCAGCCATCGCTATTCGACCGGCCGAATGACGCCTCTTCCTTTCTCATCCAAGTCTTGTGCCCGAGTCGGCATTGACCCCTACGGCCCGCCTTCCTACTCTGCAGCCGAAAACCGCTTGGTTTCATCATTATGATGAAACCTCCTCTCTACATTCTGCTACGCCACGCTATGTTGCCACCTTCAACTTACACCACTTCATACTTCGTCACGCGGCGCCACGGGAGCTTCTAAGCGACCGTGGTGGTGTATTGTTTTGGGAAGTGATTTCGTCCCTCCGGCAGCAATGTAATATCTATCACTCATTGCACTATTACGGCTATCGCACGTAGACTAATGGTCTGACCTAAGGATTCAACCGAACCCTAGCCGATGTGTTGTAAATGTACGTGACTTCCGACTATTCCAACCGGGACACATTACTCACCTTCGTCACGTATGCGTAAAACAACGCTACCTAGGCCCCTACAGGACTCTCGTTATTTTTCGTGTTATCTAGACGTGAGCCATCTTCAGCACTCGGCACCATACTTCATTACCGGCCCGATTCTCCTAAAGCCACCACCATATATGAAGCTGCTAGACACTCTAGGAGTGCAGGCAGCTCTCTCGCTTTTTTATGACATTTTCCGCTCTTTCAGACACCGCTTGCGCCTCCGACAGTTTTATTCCGCAAGACCACGTTTAGCTACGTATGCCTTTTAAATCACCTGCCCTCTCTTCCAAGCTGCTGTTGAAATATCGAGGACCCTATCGCGTCCATGAGCGCACATAACCCGTCAACTATACATTGTTTGGACCGTTACGCCTTAGCAAGACCTTGGACGACGTGGGCGTGAGAATGTCCATGTCTCTCGCTTAACACCATACTAAGACCCAGACATCATTAGATGGCTCCTTGACAATCACACCCCACGAGGGATTGTTAAAAATATGTCCTATGACCTTGCGCCAGCGCTTCGGCCGGAGACGCGAGCACCATCTGAACGAGCCAGGATCTGCAAGAGGCTATCTTGACCTAGCCCTAGTAATTGAGGTAGCCCTACAATAGAGCTCGTTGTAATTGTTTAGCTTGAGTAAACTTAGTTTATAAGTGAAAACTCCATTACTGATTGTTACACTCGGTAACGGTCTTTGCTTAGAGAAAAAGAAGCCGGTCCAATGGATCAAGAAGGTTCGGTATATGTCAAAAGAGGACAGAAGGGGAAAAAGAAGGAGGGAAGTCAAAATATTCGGAAAACAAGAAAACGACGGTACGCAGGATTTAGAAAGCCATGACAGAAGGAGGGAAAGAGAAGAAGAAGTGGGGGGGGGGGGGCGCATGCCCCCTCATGACCTGCGCTCTCATTGTGACCCTTGGCTTTACACGGCGTAGTGAAGTGTTTGTTTAGCAAACAGGCTACACTGAGCGGAAGGCTTCCCACGCACAAAGCTATTTGAAGAAGCAAAAATTTTGAAGATAGGCTCGGAGAACCAGAGAGTTGCTGCAAAAGGACTTGTTTCTGAGCTAATTGGCTAATTCAATAAATCAATCCTTTATTTTCAACATCATGGTGTTGAGGAGATCACTGGGAAAGCAAAAGATGGCTGACGAAGAATGTGCCCTTTATACAAGGCTCAGCGTTACAACTGCGGAAACTACCAAAAATTAAAAAAATGCATGCCAAAGTTTGTACAATAGAAACTGAGCATAAGAACCATGTCGCACCTCGAGATTGGAAACCTAAATAAAACATAAAGCTATGCAAGTGTTCATATAACAGTATGAAAGAGCGCTGTACAAGGGCAGTGTGGGAACATCAGTTCGCAAACCTCGCCAACTTTTCGATAAGCGGGCTGGACAGATGCCCAGATGAAGACAACTCCGCTTGTCGAAAGGTTGGCTCGGCTTCCGAACTGAGGCTCTGCCTCTAACCTTGTTCAGTGCTCTTCATACATACTGTAGACACCTTTTTGTTGTTTTGCCCTAGATCCTATACGTCAAAAGACATTATATAGAGGAAACAAGAATGGAAAGGACATCATTATTTGTTCAAACTCTGACCAATAATGAACAATGAAGTAGCACCTATTAGGCATATAGCGAAACAGAAGCATTTGGCAACCGTAATTATTGCGGGAAAGAGATAAGAACCAGTCGTCATTAGATCGTATAGTATAAGTTTTGTCCTTGGGTGTCAATCAAACAGGAGGTCAAAAATTGTGTTATAGTCATTTTCATTTGTTTTAAAACGCCAAACCAATAGAGTATTGTATACTTTGATTGACGATTTCATCAATTGTTTTCATTTATGATGCTAGTTTAAAACAGGCAAAATAAAAGCGATCACTACACATTGCGGAAAACTTCACGCACACAAGCCTTGTGTGCGTGACGTTTTCGACCCTGTGAAACGTCTTTATGTTTGTTGTTGTTGTTGTTGCTGGCGGTTTTTACCTAGCATCATGAACCAACTAGCTCAGGAGCGAATGCAACTGCAAAACTTCCTGCTTTTTAAATACGATTTTATGCAACACGCTTTAATTATGAGATAAAATTTTGTCTCAGCATAGCTGCTTTTGGAGAGTGTCCTGGCATCATTTTAGGAAGCATACCTCTTTTTTTTTTGCAGCACCTTGCAATTGGTTTCTCAGTGGGTGTTTACATTTAATTCTAAAGCATTAAAGGCTATGTTCAATGACAACGCGGTGCCGTCGTCGGCGCTGTAAGCGCATAACACGAGCATGACGCTATCAAGTGGCAGCTGGCAGCCGACATGCAGGTTGGCCGTAAGGTGGCCCGAAGTTACATTTTGCAGGACCTCTCAGCTCGAGTATCTCCTTTCCTGTACGAGGGGGATATCAGAAGCAGCCTGCCCGGGCATTTGAATCTGCGCTACCCCTAGGCAACGGCAGCACATTATTACGGCTTCGTTAAAGCGGGTCTTCGCATGAGGAGTGGTTCCCTAAGCTATCGCATCATACCCTTAAAATCGGAGCTTTTGCATAGCGCTTAAGCGCGATTTTTCTTAACCGATTTATGGTGACCAGACAAAGTTATGTGCGCTTTGTTAGTAGTTTAATGGTTCTTTTATTATTTGATTCTTGAATAAAAATATTTTTAGGCTGCGTGTTTGGAAGCCTCTAAAATTGATTTTGAATTTACATCTTGCTCAGAAATTACATCAAGAACCATAACCAATGAAATCACATGCAGCTACGTGCTTTAAAATGCAAGCGCATAATAAATGATTGCCTGCTGTATTGTACCCACGTCTCCTCTACCACAACGAACTTTTCTCTCTGTGCGGCCGCGGTAGTGCAGTGGTTAGGGCGCTCGACTGATGTGCTCAAGGATGCTGGATCGAGCGGCTCGAGGTCCACTTGGAGTGAGATAAATACTGGGCCTCTGCCATCTGTTTATGAAGAATTTGCACAATTAAGAAATTTCTTTTTCGTTGATATGTTATGGCTCCTGTCCGTTTAAGCTGTAGAAGACATTCTATATAAGATCAGTTTTTTCTTTATACCTTAGTTTTCTAAATATGCGAAAGAAAAGACAAATCTTTCTTTGGTTTCTTTTTCAATTAGCCTTTCTTGCCGTCTATGGTCATGCCTATGACAACACGCGTAACACTGCTTAACACATTATTTATAACACTGTGGGAGCATAAACACAATGACCTCACACTCGTGACTGGCAGCAGCATTAACCGGAAATGAAACAACGGCAAGTTACCATGTTCACCTGCCTATGATCAGGAGCGTTCTAGGCCTGTTTCAGACGCTGCGACTTGACAGAAACTTCACGATGCAGGCGCCGATGTCAGGCTGCGTTTTAGTGCGTAGCACTACTAGTCGCAATCACGGGTTTCGCCGGTGTCTGCCCGACGCCGTGGGTCTACTGTCACGGGAGGGATTCCGAAGGGGCGGCCAAGTTTATTTATGATGGTCGCGCAGGCGGTCGCACTTCGGAAGTGATGTAAGAATACATGGAAACGGGCGACGCCAGCGGTTCGGTCCGTTCCGATTATCGGAAAAGTCGCGCTTCGACCGTACCGCGAAGGAGGCAAGCCAGAGCAGTTAAAAAGCACAGCGTAAGCGCAGTGGTTGTGGGTTCGGCGCTAACTGCTGTCTCTCGGTTTGAGGGGAAAGGGCGCGGAGGCCATAATCGTGGCGAAACACGGACATGGGAGAATGCGCGGCCGAGGGAGCTGCTGTCGGTGTCTTCTCGGGAAGACGCCTGGACATACGTCCCTTTGAAACCGCCGCCCGCGCGCAACCGACCAAGGGCAGCGATCGGAATGTTGGGGCCTTAGGTTTGTGTGTTGTTTGTTTTGAAATCCCAACCGTCGCCGCTGTTTGTCTTTGTGACTGCTGGCCACCTCTTGCGTGAGCTGAGGGAAGATATTGGAGAGAGTGCAAATCGAAGATGTGTGCGGTAATGCGTGAAAGGTATAACGGTGATAGGCGGTTCTAAGCACCTACTTCGTATTTGGTTAGCTATTCAAATCGGCCATATTTTTTTTAGTGACAGTTTTGTTTTGAAAGGCATACACTGAGATTTCGGTCACAAGAAGGGATATTTCCTTAATAACCCATGAATAAAGACGAAGTAGAGCGGCGCTGGAATTTAATGATAATTTTCAGTTAGAGTCTTGTCCCTTTTGAACTTATCTGCTTTGCCTTCTTTTTGGTTTTGTCTTAAAGGAGTTATAACTAAAGTCAAAGGAAGAAGGAAGTGCAAAGTACGTATCAGAATAGCTAACAGGCTTCCCCATGAACAGTAGGGATATTCTTGAGGGCGGCATTCATTTGCTCGGCCGATATAATGGTCTGCAATTTTGAAAGAATTAAGAGCCTGGTCTCTAATATCGGAATGTTTTCTGCTCGCTTTATGACTCTCAAATATCCTTAGCGCTGTCTGCGAAACTTCTTTCTCTCGTTACAGAGAACCCATTGAGCAGGGCCTAATTCTCAACATTACACTAATGGACTGCTGAGTGCGTATTCTGGTACTTACTTAGTGTACCTGAATAAATGTGGATACTTTGGCTTCATGACAACTGCAAAGCTTAGGCCTATAAGTACGCGCCACTTTCTACACAGCCTTACAGACGTTTGCATCGGACGAATTAGTTGTTTGAATTCCTCCTTTCTTGACAGTGGGAAATCGGTTTCGCTCCGGCTTCCACGGTGCTTGTGCTCGGTGCACACGACTGTCCAGGGAACAATATGGCAGAGGTTAGAGAGCCCAAAGTGCAAAGTGCAAAAGTTCTATATCAGCCCATCACAGGAAAGCACATACAATACCAAAATTTATGCACAATGTTTAGTTATTTTGTATACCAAAACAATTTGAAATCATATTTTACACATTTAGATGCATATCGTAAGTGCTATCTTCCCACTTAAAGAAGATTGGGGAGGCTTATTCTCTGGTAGGAAAACATATGCTAGAAACAGGCTGGCACCGAATTTATTAAAGATAAGTGGGGCTCCTAATGCACCTAATAGAGCTTCTAAAGAGCTGTGACTCCTAATCCACTTATAGTGTGCGCGAGCGCCTAATTCAGTTTCATGGCCTCGCAACTCTCGCTTAAGCAAATAGCAAACTGGATATTTACTCCCGCAAATCCTCTTAGGCTCACACGAGCTCTAATGTCATATCCAGGCGCCAGCGCCCTATACGGTTGCGTAATAACGTAGTTATCGACCAGTTAGGTGGTAATAGTGTCAACGTTTCTATTAGCTAGAAATGTCAAACGTTAAAGTCTCCAGCACGAGCTGAACGATTGGAAGGATTCGGTGAACATCCATAAAGAGGTGCCATTCAGAGATCGGCAGATTCGGGAATCTGCTCATTCTTCACCGTTATACTTAGTTGGCTGACTTCCTTTCAAAGTACTTCATAATTCGTGCCCTTAACAGCCTGCGTAGACTGCGAACCACCCACTTTGTAACACTGTACTACAGCTTAGTCTCACTGATCTTCTATAGAGAATTTCAGCATTGTAACCTTGTCAGTTCAATATAACCTTGACAGTGTTCAGTTGAGGCATTCCGTGCATATATATTACAAGATAACAAATGCAGCGCTAAAATACATCAATACCTTGTGGGAAGAGACGGCAGCACTCATCACGTTGGCATGTTAATCATCCGTCTCGGAGCTTCAACCCTTCGCTCCTGCGAACACGTGAAATGTGGAGCAATCACACAAATGAATACCTTGTCTGTGACCGCGCTACTGTCTTGTCATAAGAGGACTGTCGCGTGTGACATTCATAGCTGACCCGCTGTGATGGCGCAGCGTTTTTCTGGCGAGCATGGGGACCGTTTTGATCTTCGCAATGGTGGCCGCATTTTTAAAAGCTAAACGCAAGACGATCTGCGTACACTATGTTATAAGTCCTGGCTAAACAACTTTAGCTGGCCGAATTACCCACAGTCTTCCACTACCGCATCAAAATTACTCTATTGACTTTAGGAAGCTAAAGTGGTTATGCCCCGTAAATCATGCAAGGTAACCGCGTCCTTCGATTGGCTTTTGATTTTGTACCCACAGGAGATATGGAAGAATACTGACAGCCATTAGGATGGTTCCGTACGCTTGGCAAAAAATTAGTTAATCATTAGTCGTCGCATTTAATGTTTCCAGTTGTTTGCTGAACATACCAGGCATTTCTGAGAACAGTTTAAGAAATACCGAAAATTAGCGGTCACGATTAAAACGCGTGAAAATAGTGATGAGCATGGCTTTGCACGCCGGTTGAACATTGAAAGACTGGCACAAAATTTGGCAAAGCATGCAGAGCATGTAGTTGGTCTTGCTCTAGGGGAACGGATTGGTTGGTTGGTTCACAGGATAGGAAAGGCGCAGTATCTGTCACACTTGTTTCTGTGGACACCTGAACCGCGCCGTAAGGAAAGGGAGGAAGGTGGGAGTGAAAGTGGAAAGAGAGAAGGGGGAGCCGTATTGGAGGGCTACGGAGTAATTTCGACCACCTGGGGATCTTTAACGTGCGCTGACATCGCACAGCACACGGACGCCTCTTCGTTTCGCCTCCATCGAAACGCAGCCGCCGAGGTCGGGTTCGAACCCGGGTACTCCGGCACAGTAGTCGGGCGTCTTACCACTGCACCACCCCGGCGGGGCTATAGGGGAACGGAAGGGCACATTATCTGTCTCTTCCTAGTGGACACCTACGCCTAAAATCAATGGTGTATATTTAGAGGTATATTGACCCTATTTACTATCAGGTTTAGTAGGTGGCAGGTGTGGCAACCCTGTGTCGTGTAGACGGCATAACGTTGGGTGGTTCGAAACTAAAAGCACACAAAAAAATGTTTCAGACGCGTCGGCGCCGGTCTACTGGCGTCCGCCCTGCTGCGCACCGTTCATTTGACGGGCACTTGAGACGCCGTTTGTAACGCCGTCCATCCAGAGCTCAGATTTCACTGACAGTGTCAGGATTCGCGATAGGTCATGTCTCTTTCTCTTTCTTTCCCCCTGTCCGATGTTACGTTGTGCGTGCCAAGGTTACCAGTAAAGCTGCAATGACGTCACGTGAATAAGATCTTAGCAAGGAGCAATATGAGAAGGAACACGGGAGCCCATGGCCTCCACGCTTTCAAAAGACCTGCCGCATACTTCTGATAATTAGCGGTAAAGACGCAAGCAAAGTATGCTTTGTCCACTGCTTTTTGTGAACATGCCTCTGGTGACACTCATCCCTGTCTTTTTCTGGCGCCAGGGCTTTGTGAAATGGGTAGGGCACGCGGTCCCGCATTTCTCGTCGCATTAAAAAACAAAGCCTTTAATGATGGACTCATCGTTATCCGCAGGAGCTGTCGGCAAAGGGTGCCACACTTTCAAGAGCGCACCATAGATTAAATAAATCTTGACACCACCGGGAATCTAATCTCCATCCCTTGGATCCCCAGCCAAGCGCTTTACCCAACTGCGCCACGCCGCGGATCGTGAAACGTTCCTCATAATTCCCCTTGTCCACCGTGAGGATGATAGTGGGATTCTGCGAGTGACAGATACCGCGCCTTTGCTTTCCTCTGAACAAATTATAGTTTGGCTTGGTTTGTGGGATTTAACGTCCCAAAGCGGCTCAGGCTATGAGAGACGCCGTAGTGGAGGACTCCGGAAATTTCGACCACCTGGGGTTCTTTAACGGGCTCTGACATCGCACAGCACACGAGCACCCTGCTTGTCGCCTCCACCGAAAAGCAGCCGCCGGGGTTGGAACTCGACCCCGCGTCCTTGGGCACAGTAGTTTAGCGCCGTAACCACTGCGCCACCCTGGCGGGGCTTAAACGAATTATAGAACACCGGTATACATTGATGCGTTTTACAGCAGGCATCAGTGACGTTTAAATAGATTTACAGGAAAAAAAGGCGCAGTATCTGTCACAGTTCTGCGTAGGCACACGTACCATGTCGTAAATGAAGGAAGGAAGATGGGAGTAAAAGATGAGAGCGGGGAAGGAGGAGCCGTAGGGGAGGTTCCGAATAACCGCGCTCTAATGACTTTCGCCTCATCACATTTTAGTGTTCCAAAATTCCCTCTAGAATTTTTGCTTCTAGTTGTACATACGCTGTCAGTTCGAAGTCTTGCCGCGAAGTCGCCCCCCACCAAGACTAGGAGATTGATGCTAAACGGGAAGTGACATGGCATGCATTCCTAAACGCACAATAACAAACGAGTACGCCAGAAATGTGATAAGAAATCGAATTATATTAAGGCTAAAGCCTTTAATGGCTCATACTGTCGCCGACCAAAGCTGTCCACGCGAGTGGCGCACCTGAATGGTCGAAAGAGAAATGACGTCACCAGCCGCCAAATTCGAAGCGGCCAACCAGAAGTCTCATCTTGTCTAGCGTCATCTGCAATTCCTGTCATCTGCCATCTGCAATACCTGCAATCTGCAATTCCATAAGTGAATGAGCGCCAAGGAGCGCCACCCGACAGGAGCGATGGCATACCGTCCAAACGCATACTTGGAGAGTGTGTGACAGATACAGCGCCTTTCCTTTCCAGTAAACCAATTAAAATTATATGCAGCACTGCAACGAACGCCAATCAAAGGCAAGCAATGGAGAGGTAAATGATAAGAGAGGAAGGGTAGGCTTTCGTCATTTTCCTCTTAAGAGACATCTAAGAGACCCCCTGATTTTTTGGTTTCCGCCTAACGGCCACACGTTGTCTACAAACTACTTATGAGCCAGTTATAGCTTTCCCCTTACGTATTTTGGGAAGGAACGAAGGAAAAACTTTATTTAGCCCTATATTACTTGGCTGTTGTCGGGACGTCTTCAGAGATGTCTGCTTGTTGAATCCACAAGAGTCTTCTCCGTCGTCCTCGTCCGCTTATGCAGAATGGTCGGTTGCCCTCAGTCCAGGGCTCCGATGGCTACTGTCGTCCGTTGGGCTCGCTGTACCAGACCTCGCTGGTCTTCGCAGCGGTCGCTAGACAGCAGAGTCTCCCATTGCTCCACACTCGGGTTTCGAATTTTGGGGACCACATTATGTTTTGGCAGGCCCATGTGATGTGATATAATGTTGGTTTTTCATCGCACCCCGGACATCTGTCTGTGCGTATAGGTAGGGTGCATTTTGTTTAGTATGTCTAGGTTTGGGTATGAACCTGCCTGTAATTGTCTCCATAGGACAGCT
Organism: Amblyomma maculatum; assembly: GCF_055883805.1. Taxonomy (NCBI): domain Eukaryota; kingdom Metazoa; phylum Arthropoda; class Arachnida; order Ixodida; family Ixodidae; genus Amblyomma; species Amblyomma maculatum. The sequence goes on along the minus strand of NC_139345.1, from coordinate 152,694,339 downwards.
TCCTCTCTGGTGAGAAAACTGTGCGGTGGGGGATATCGCCTTCTTCCTCTATAGTTTTCTAGTGTGGCCGAATATGTCTCGGGTGCTGGCAAAAGTTCCCTGGACTCGTCGGATGCTCAGAAAGTAGTGTATGCTCGAGCTATCCTGTCGGCTTCTTGGTTCCCTGCCACCCCCATGTGCCCCGGTACCCCCATAATTTTTTGTCTAGCCTTGTTTTCTTCGTGGTTTTTAATTATGTCGCTCGCTTCGAGGAGTATACGGAGCGCGTGACGACCACTCCTACAATTCATGAAATTTCGACAGGCAGTTTGAGAGTCCGTGAGTATCGTTAGCGACCGCCCAGCTCTATAGCCCTCCGTCACCGCTAGAGCAACGGCTGCTTCCTTGGCCTCTGCTACTGTGCAGTGTCGGATAGAGGCGCTGGTCACTTCGCGTCTGCATACAAGTCGTGTCTTGAGGAGTGTATGTTTTAACGCGGTAGCGTTAAGGAGCTCGTATCGCAGAAAAGCCGGTGTCATCGGCGGCGTTGGCCGTGAGCGATAAATTCCGGCATGCACTTCATAAATAAAAAGCAACTTCCATGTGCGGCGCTGCCCCGACACGTGGCGCGCCACTCGCCCCTGACGTTTCGCCGTGCACCCTCACGGGTCGTAAAATCAAGCCTCTTTCCTTTCTTTAGATCACTATCTTCTCTCACCCGCTTCTCCCCTTCGGGCCGCGCAAGTACGTAGCGCGGGTACCGGTGCGAGGATGCCCCAATACCCTTGCGTTTAATAAGTTTTCTCGCTCTCTCCCCTTCCAACATCCAGCGTGCGTCACTCGACCAGTGGTGTTTAGGCGACGCGGCTCCTCTTTCCTCTCACAGCGCGATTGCTAGGTGCAGCGTCTGATGCCGGACGCCTCTGACGTGATCGCTGCGCCGTAGCGCTTCTGCTGGGAAAGCGTCCCCTGCGATGTAATAACGCAATCGCGTTCTACTCTTGAAGGCGAAGCTTAAGCGTCCTCCAAATTGTTTTTAATAAAATCGGCCCTTGCTTTTCTTCTACCTTGGTGGAGGTCAGGGTCCATGTTTCTCGGGATCGGAGCTACCTTGAGGGACTTGCGAAGTTCGTCGGGGATCGTTTCCGTCCTCGCTATTTCTCGCATCTGCTCACAGTATCCGAGTCTCTGTAAGAACGCTCCTTCAGTCGTCTGCAGCAGCCTGTTTTTTTGCGACTCAAGCTGCGCCTCGCGTAGTTTTTCGAATGTGTTTTGCAATCCAAGCGAAATGAGCTTTTCTGTAGACGTGTTGCGTGGTATTCGGAGCGCCGTCTTCTACGCTTTGCGTAGCAGGGCATCCGCTTGTTGTATTTCACTTTTGTGGAGGCACTGGCTGTACATAATTCGGCTCACTACCAGGTTTTTAACTAGTTTTAATGTGTCCTCTTCGCGCATGCCATGCCGCCTGTTGGTGATGCGGGTGACCATGCATGTCACATGTAGCGTTGTTTTGAGCATGGCAGAAGTGTGACTACTGCGTTGGTTCGATTAAACCGACATACCTAATATTGTCACGTAGTGTTCACAAGGTCGTAGACACCAAAAGAAGACACAGGCTTGATGGTACTGAAATTAACCCTTTATTGAGCTGACTTGCGCCCGCAAAGCAACTAAGCAACTCGGCGGCGGCGATAGCAACAAACGTGCTCGTCGATCGTCGAACAAAGAATTCCCATCACACTCGTCGACACTCAATTTAAAGGCTGCTCAGAATAATCTAGATAACGTCGCAAACTGCTACTAGTACAACCTGGAACATTGTAGAAACATACGCAAGTGACCGGAATCTTCAACACATATCTCTGCACATCGTTCGCGACAAGGAAATTGATAACGCGTCGTATCGCGACAACCAGCATGAACAAGCATGGGATACAGAATTGATACGCGATCCAGAATCAGAGTGATAAGGCCGCAAGCCAGCGGCTGTTAAAAAACAACAAATACAGTTTTGAAGGTTTCGCGGCAATATTCTTATTGCTATCTTTTCCGGGATGGGCATTCCTTCCAGGTAGATGTTGAGTTTGAGGTC